>NC_034609.1:38170228-38171461 GCF_900095145.1 Mus pahari | reverse complement strand
GAGAGAGAGAGAGAGAGAGAGAGAGAGAGAGGGATCAAGAAGGGGGGGGTGGTAAGAGTAACCAGAATGAGCCATGCGCATGTTCACAAATTGTCAAAGAAGAAAATAAAACGTTATGTTTAATAAACAATAACAGCAGAAACCTGTGAAAGGCAGTCGCCTTTTGAATTGAGAACCCAATATCTCTACTTCTATTTGAGTACTACCTGTGCCAGACCAATGCATTTTCGTAAGCACTGCGCTGAAGCTCTGGAGGAGAGCTGTTTGGAGGTTGCTGGCAAGCTCTAGGGAGCAAATGGAAATGAAGACCAGGATGTCCATATGGCTGTGATTTCAAACTCTCCCACATGGCCAATCCCAAGTGATGAGTCTGGAATCACATCCCCGGGGGAAATGGAGTGTTGAAAGATCCGTGTTTTCTCTTGAACAAGCCAGACAAAGGATGCCTTTCTGTTACATAATATTTGCGTTTACTCTTGCATGGTTTATTCATTAAAGACGGGGCTGTCTCTTTAAACCAACATGCTTGGATTTCCTGTGGCCTTTAATATAACTCCTCTTCCAGTCCTCGACGGGAGGGGATCCGGGAGGTTTTGTTCTGTTTTGTTTTGAAGGCTGAGTCTCACTCTGTTGCTCTGACTGTCTTGGAACTGACTGAGTAGATCAGATCAGGCCTCCAGCTCACTGAGACCCGCCTGCCTCTGCCTCCGCTTCCTCCTCCACCTCTGCCTCTCTAAGGTTGGGATTAAAGGTGTGTACCACCATACCCAGAGTTCCCTGGGAAGATTAAAAACCACAATTTAAGGAACACGAGATTCAAGTGCTCTTCCTCATTTCACGGAGATGATGTTAAATAACATTAAGAGGGCTCTCCTGGCTTTGCAAACTTCCAAGAACACCTAGGTTTCCTCCACTCTATGTTAATTACTTATTGTTGTGATAAATTATTTAACAAAAGCAGCTGAAGGAAGGGAGGTTCATTTTGGCTCACAGCTGGAAAACATAGCTCAGAATGAGTGGGCAGTTGAGGCAGGAGCTTGAAGAAGAGACCGGATGCACAGCAACCAGTCAGGAAGCAGATGGAGATGAATGTTGGTGTTTAGGTAATTTTTTTCCTTTTGTTTTCCTTTCTGTTTCGAGACAGAAACAGGCCCAGAGAGAGAAAAAAACAGAGTCAGAAAAACAGACTGAGAGAAAGACATACACATACACACACACACACACACACACACA
>NC_034609.1:38163794-38170163 GCF_900095145.1 Mus pahari | reverse complement strand
GAGAGAGAGAGAGAGAGAGAGAGACAGACAGACAGACAGACAGACAGACAGACACAGACAGAGACAGACAGAGAAACAGAGACAGACAGAGAGAGCTATGCATGGCTCTGAAAGTATGAAGTCTGGCATCACAGACCACAGAAACACACCAGGATCTATCTGCCCCTAACACATAGCTATTCCCTCAATGTCCAAACATCAAGGGAAACATGTCTCTCTTGCTTTTAGGAACTTCCAAGGCAATAAAGACTTGTATTCAAAGCACTTTCGCTTTCCAAAAAAAAAAAAAGTTATTAATACTTTTTTATGAAGTCAGAACCCATTAGTGAAGATATATCATCACATATGTCAGCTCAGCGGGGACCATCAAAGGTGGTCAAGGAATGATGCTGGTTTTACAGACTGGACTAGGCTTCACAATTGGATGTCGTCTATGGGAACCTGAACACAAAGGCTCAGGGCATCTTCGACATTTGAAAATCCCTGGGTATTGATGTACAGCTGAGAGATAACAACGTCAAAGCATTCTGGGTAAGCTGATGGGTGCCTCTGGAGGCGTCCGCATACCTGATACACCTATGTTAGGCATATTCAGACTCACTAGCAGTGCCTAAATAATTCAGGAACTTAATGGTAGAAGTTTATTCATACATGCAGCCAGACTTAGGCACGGAAATGCTGAGGTGGAGGGGAGGCAACAGACCAGGCCAGTGGAGACCTTTGGGGTTTGGAGTTGAGCACCCTGATGTCTGCTTCCTGTTTCTACTGAATGCATCTACATTTTTACCTAACAAGGTTATTTTATGTGGATGTCCATGCCACGGCATGGTCCAGCTGACCTCAGACTGACAGAGTTGTCACCTACTGGGAAGGGACTACCTCAGATAGGGAGAGAGAGTCAGGGCACAGTTCCGAACAGGATCAAGGCAACAGGCAACAAAAAGTCAAGGTGGGGATGCCACAGGCAGTGAGTTCAAGGTCACTAAGTGGGACTATCAAGGGGGATGGAATTCATCATCATTAGCTTCACAAGATTCTCGATACAGGTGAGCCCGGGTGAGTCAAGGAGGGCTTTTGTTTTGGTCTCCAATTTAGGGAGACTCATTAAGACTGGATTGTGAAGCCAGATGTGTTGGCCCACACCTTTAACTCCGGATAGCTGTGGGTCTCTCTGAATTCCAGGCCAGCAAAGGCTATATATGAAGATTCTCTCTACAAACAAAAACAACAACAAAAAGACTGTCCTATGAAGATTCCACAGGTCAAGATCATGTGGCTTGACTAAGTCCAGTCAAGGATGGTCTGTCTGTCTGGGAGAAGTACACAGGCCACGTTAGGACTTGGCAAAGGGGTGTTCTTTGTCTCTGTCTCCTTGTCTTGTCTGTCTTCCGCAGGGTCTCATGTAGCACAGATGAGCTTCAAACTGGCTAAATAGCCAAGAATGACCTTGAACTTCTGATCCTCCAGCCTTTCACCCTGGAGGGCTGGGATTGCCGAAGGGTACCACCATTAAACCCAGAGCTTTTTCCATGCGGGGCAAATGGTTTACCTTTCTCAACTGAGCCACATTCCCAGCCTGTCGGCAAGGGTTTCTTAGAGAGACAGGAAGTTGAGGTTGCCTGGGAGGCCATGAGCAGACAGCAGAAATGAAACGCACGGCCAACAGGTGGCGGAGCCCTCGTCAGACAGAGTTTGGTAAATGCCCCATGATTCCATGTGGCAACAGAGCTTTTCAATAGGGTCCCTATGGACAATTGGAACCGGTGGGGATCTGAATGAGGGTCCATCCTGTGCATTACAGGATATAAGACAACCTCCCGATGCTGGATGCTAGTAGAAGTGGCTTGGGCTGCCGCTTCTTGACATTCTGACCAACGAACTGTCTGTAGGTATTTGTCAAAGGAAGAATGTCCCTGGAACAGAAGGAGAGAGAAAAGACAATGTGTAGAGAGTACCTAAAGGACCAGCGTATGAATGGTTAGCTTGAGGAGCACACGGCAGCACAGGGTTGTTGAATATATAACAAGGGCAGACTCTGCTCGCCTCTGAGTGTGACTGTTTGCTATGCAACGGCAAAACACAGACGTGAGTTCATACACGGAGGCCGAAACAAAACTGGGTTTGTTAGACCCCCCCCCCCCATTTAAGAAAAATAGCGAGCAATACGACAAACCATCTGAAATGATCTTTATGTATTGAGATATTTGGGAAGAAAACTATTCCTATATCTGATTAACAGGCAAGGATGTAGATGAGGCAAGATATAAAAGTGCTTCCTAGGACCAGCAGGACGGTGCAGTGGGTAAAAATACTGGCTATGTGAGCCTAATGTTCTGAGTGAGTGCGTGCACACACAGTAATGATACACCGCCTTATTATTATTTTTTTAAATGTTTAAAAGTATGCTTTTGAGGGCTAATTTCCACTATCTTGAAAAACATTTGCATGTCTGGCCACTTTTAACTTTCTAATTTTATTTTCCATTTGATGGTTTCCATTATAGCTTACCTTTATATTTACATTCAAAAAATGCATTCCTACTGCTGAAAACTTGAGTATAAAGTGGAAAGAGAACAGCTCCCGTTCTGGGCCTGGGTACTTGATTTGTTTGCTCTGTGACACTCTATGGAGATTTCACAGTTATTTACTAATTTAAATAACCCCAATTTCAGCAGACAATGAGCAGGTGGCAAGTTTGCTGGCACATCCCCATCTGACCTCGCCTTCATTTTCTTTTCTCATTCCTGGGCACAATTAGCAAAGGACAGAGAGACAGCTATTTAACAGGCTATTCCGGCTCATTTTTAATCTCTTCTAATGCAGGAATTTAAAAAAAAAAAAAAAAACGCCTGCTTGAGAGCTTCAGGGATTACTAAATAATAAACCCTGAAGGTTCCAAAATCTGGTTAATCGTTAGACCTGGAGAATATGAAATATAGTGTTAATTTAGAATAACATAATGCCTAAAAATGAAGCGAGTAAGGTCTAATTGAGCTACGAACTGCTTGCCTGGTAGTGTGTAATACGGGCGATGCTAACCCAAGGGTTGCTGAGTTGTAGATAACCATTACTCTTAGCAAATATGTTTATTGGGGTCTCTCGCTCTTCATTATCCAACCTCATAAAGTATACGTCTGCATATTCCGATAAAACATAAAATGGCAAGGCGGAGGCACAATTAGGACGCCCCAAGAAGCCGCATCGTAAGCCGGTATCTGTCTCCCAATGATTGTTCACTTAACCATGATAAATATTTATCAGTGTGCAATACAACTAACCCTGGAACAACTGTGGCCTGTGCTGAAAATTTAGACTTTTGTTTTTCCATTTGGATAAGCGAGACCCCTTTAGCTCAAAATGTGACCCGATGAACTGCCGTGCTTTTGACTTTAAGTGATAATCATGCTGTAGGAACGGACCAGAACATGATGGGTGCCTATGGCCAGGTTATGCTTAAGGCTACTTGGGTTTCCTGAGCACTGCAAGTGAAAATCACAGAGTAGACAAAAGCGGGTGAAAATGTAACTGTTCATTTGTATGTACAGCTCATAACCTTTTATATTGGTTAATATGCCTTGGAAAAACATGTTATTACTATTATTCTTTTTCTATGAATGTATGTATATATGTATGCATGCATTTGTTAATTTGTTTGTTTGTATGTTTATTGGTTTTTTTTGAGATAAGAGTTTCTCTGTGTATCCCTAGCTGCCCTGGAACTCACTCCATAGACCAGGTGGGCCTCAAATGCATAGAGATCCACCTGCCTTTGCCTTCTGAGTGCTGTGATTAAAGGCCTGAAGGACCACCATCTAGGAAAAAATAAATAAAAAATGTGTCCTTAATGGTCATTGGTCCTCAGTCTCTTGTCAGTCATGATGTGCTGACGGGGGATGCAGGAAGAAAAGTGGGATATATAGCTGTGCAGATGTGTGTGTGTGTGTGTGTGTGTGTGTGTGTGTGTGTGTGTGTGTACTGTAGACTCAGGCACTTGTTCAGAGAAGGGCTCTCTAGATTAGCCCACAGCATTGTATGTCTTCCAGAGCACAAGACCACGGGAGAAAAGGACTCTGCCATCCAGGTGACACTTGTCTTCTGGCAGGAGAGAACGGTTTTGTCATTCAAAGAAAGATGGTTATGGGAGGTGGGGTGGGGAAGAAAAAACAGGAGGCAGGGTCGTGTCCTCTACAAATAGAAATAGCTCGTAACTGCTGGACCCATCCTGAAAGCAACTGGAGTGGGTCATTCGAAAACCAAACAGCAGTGCTTCTTAGACAGTAGCAGGCGCGGCGGCTCCCGGTGACCACTTGCCGGTTAACAGAGCATGCTTGTGTTACCAGGTGACTCTCTCTGACTCAAGACATCTGCAGTTGGGCCAGGGATGTGACATTTCTAACAAACGTCCAGGGGATGCCGCTGATACTGTGGACCAGCGAGGCATACTTGGGGAACCAGAATCTGACAGCAAAGGAAGGATCGAGAAGGTGACACTCTGGGGACGCATCCCTGGTAAAACATAAGTCCCA
The DNA here is from genome assembly GCF_900095145.1 of Mus pahari. Taxonomy (NCBI): domain Eukaryota; kingdom Metazoa; phylum Chordata; class Mammalia; order Rodentia; family Muridae; genus Mus; species Mus pahari. Next base: position 38,165,637 of record NC_034609.1, on the reverse strand, counting down.
AGCCTACTGTCCTTTCTTTTTCCTCATTTCCCACCATCTGATCTCTTCCCCAACTTCCATCTTTCATTTTGTTTTATTTTAGATGTCTATCCCAATTCCTGGTTTCCGAGTCTCTCATATTCTGCGCCCCCCTGTCCTTTCCTAGCCTTTCTTTTGATCCCCCCCACCCCCACCCCACCCCCAACTCTCAAGCTTGCCCTGAAATCTCAGTCATATGTAGCCTTGTGCTAGGCTCTTCACAGTGACCAATACTGTCAGAAAAGGAGCAGATTCTGAAAAACAGGGTATCTTTCCCCAGCGAGCAAACGGAAGGGAACCGGTCAGAGCAGAGCGGGCAGGATATGGACTGTGTTCCGGGCAGGTGGGAGCAAGATGCTGTTACATTCAACATCCTGTAAGCAAAACCATGTCCCGTGGGTGTGATTTTTATATACACAGCCGCCACTGGGTGCACATGCTACTGTAGCCTGAGTGGGTTCTCGGTGTTCGTTTTCATTTGGGAGATTTTTTTCTTACATTTTAGGATAAATAGTCTCGAGGTCTGGTTACAGTGCGCACTCAACTCCCACAGTGTGTGAAGAGTTATAGCAAAAATGACCATTGGAAGAACATCACTAGGGGAGGAATCTTTTGGGGGCAGACTTGATTCCTCTAGCCTTCTGCTGCTGGACTCCGAAGATCAGACTCACACAAGACAAAACTCCACACGGCCGGAGTCCTCTGGTCTTACCAGTGTAAGAGTCATCTGAAATGAGCACGGATCACATAACTTGACGACACCTTTAGGGAACAGTCCTAGCCTGGCCGTGGCTGGACAAGATGACCTCAGACATCTTTTTATATGCCTCCTGGGTCATAAAGTCAGAATGGAAACCCTGACCAGAACCGGTGAAGAGAAGAGATGCTAAGAGTCTAAGTCTAGCTAAGCGATACCTCAGGAGGTGGACCATGTTACAATGATCATCAGAGAGAGAGAGGAGACAAAACAAAATCAAAACAAAAACAAAAACAACAACAACAACAACAAAAACCCTTCCCCTTGTCACCAGAATCAAAATTAAAATGCTTCCAAATAAGGTCGTTTATGAATATCTATAGGCACGGGGAGAGTGGAAGACATACTATGCTCCGGTTTTCCTCACCTCTAGAGGACTGGATAATCAGCTGCCACCCAAGTGCACTGTCTTGGAAAGCTAGGAGTCCTTCTTGTGCTCAGAACTCTCAAGTTCGTCTCTGGGGTCCTGACATAGGGAGTTAGGGGACAGGCGCGGGGAGGATAAAACAGAAAGCAAGAACTATATAAGAGTCAGCCACTGTCCCAGCTCCAAGTCTCCCCAGCAAGGTCAGTGACAAATGGTAAGCTTTTCTCCGGGTGATAAGTCCCTCTGGCTGACCCCAGGCCTTCAACTTTTCTTCTCCAAGCAGGAGATTCCTGGGAATATTCTAATTTCTTGGGGGGGGGGGCTCATTCAATAGTCTAATAGCCAGACATGAGCACGAATGTCTCTTTAGGATTCAGTCATTCCTGACATTTGGGGGAAAAGGAGGACAGGGTTAGCCCACTGATTTTCACATGTACTGTGGCATGTCCCCTCCACGTGCATACATAGAAATACATTTTAAAAATTGCTGCCTAGAATCAAAACAACCCTGAGATTCCATCTCACACCAGTCAGAATGGCTAAGATTAAAAATTCAGGTGACAGCAGATGCTGGTGAGGTTGTGGAGAAATAGGAACACTCCTCCATTGCTAGTGGGATTGTAAGCTTGTATAACCACTCTGGAAATCAGTCTGGCGGTTCCTCAGAAAATTGGACATAGTACTACCGGAGGACCCAGCAA
>NC_034609.1:38156012-38161024 GCF_900095145.1 Mus pahari | reverse complement strand
GAGAGGCCCCTTGGTCTTGCAAACTTTATATGACCCAGCACAAGGCAAGGCCTGGGCCAAGTAGTGGGAGTGGGTGGGTAGGGGAGCAGAGGTGGGGGGGAGAGTATAGGAAACTTTTGGGATAGCATTTGAAATGTAAATAAAGAAAATAATAATAATAATAATAAAAAAAGAAAAATGTAAAAAAAAAATTGCATATCTAGAAGGAATCTCATGGTGAAAATCTCTCTCTCTCCTCCTCTGAATGGGTGACTTCAGGCTGAAAGGTTCTCAGGTTGTTAAAAAGCTATGATACTCATTTCGTGGCAGAGTCTGGCATCGTGAGCTCGGTCCAACCTATATCCTGATGGGTCCCGTTTTCAAGGGTAAACACTATAATCAGTTAGGGTGCAGTGACAACAGCAGCTAATACTTGCTAATACAGTGACATGGGCAGTGAACACTACATCACAGACCCCGTCTCCACTGTCATGTAACTGTGGGCACGAAGGGCCTCTCTGTCAGGGCAGAAACTGGGGCAGCCGGAAGGGAATGAATGAATGCTCCAAGAAGAGATCCAAGAACTCAGAGAGCCTTGGCAATATTTGGGAACCGGCTAGGAACGGAAACCTCCAACCCCGGGGGCTCAGAGCAAGAGAATGCAAAGCGGCAGGCAGGCTGGGGTCCGGGGGCATTTGGTTTGGACCAGTTGACCAAAGGATTCTCTCTCAAAACCTAGGCAGAGAACAGGCTCCATCTTAAAGGGCGGCCTGCTGAGGCCACCAGGGTGGGACTGGCTGACTCACCACGCTAAGGTTTGTGCTGAGCAGTGGGAACTGTCCTGTCCACTCCAGGCAATTAACGGGGAGTCAGCTTGGCTAATCAGGTTTAACACCTGCGACACAGAGTCCTCTGAGACTGGGCTTTCTGGGGACCCCCCAGAGTCCCCGCCTGTCCATAGAGACCTCCACCAAGCAGAGACCCTCTCTGGGCCTGATCTAGCTTCCTTCCTTTACTGTAAACAAAGGAACACTTTGTCAGTACCAACCGGAGTTTGGGTGGGGTGGGGGTGGGGGTCCTGATTAAAAGGTTCTGGTTTGAGTGTCTGGGTGCCCCTTGTTGTTTCCTTACATACTGAAGAGAGTTAATTAAGAACTGGTATACCTACGCTGAGACAGTTCCTCCTCTGCCCAGTAGGAAGTTCCACAGAAATCCAACAGGCCCCAAGTACTACCCAGTGTACTACCAAGTATCACTAGCTACAGGACACCTCTGAGACCAAGCCTGATTTTAATCTTAATTTAAATGTAAATGGTGCCTCTGGGCCATTGGCTACCTTATCTGTTAGACAGACAGGGTCTGTCATCTGCCTTCTCTTAGTCTAAGTTCCTGTTCAGCCCAGGAAAGTTAAGCAAAGGTTGTTTACACCTAGGAGTCAGATGAAACTGGAGCGGGGAGTTCTTGAGTTTAGTATCATACAGCCAGTCCACCAGGTCTCTTCTGATTCCAGGATTCACAAAGCTAACGGGCTTCCAGGCTATTGGGCGGGTAGGTCCGCCTAGGGAAGCCACAGCTCAGAATGCTGCCTAAGCAAAGTGAAGGACAATGACCTTCTTAATAAGGCGGAATAGTGGGGGGTGGGAGGGGAGGGAGGGAAGGGAAGGAGTAGGGGGAGAGGGGCTGCTGAGATCGCTCAGTAGTTAAGAGCAGGTGCCCCTCTTGCATAGGACTCTGCTCAGTTCCCAGCACCCATGTGGTGGCTCACAGCCACCTTTAACTAACTCCAGGTTCAGGGGATGCAACATACACTTTTGGCATCCATGGGAACCAGGCATACATGCAGAACACTCACACATGCTGCAAAAACACTCATACATATCATATAAAATAATCACTTAAGAGAGAGAGAGAGAGAGAGAGAGAGAGAGAGAGAGAGAGAGAGAGAGAGAGAGAGAGAAAGTAGCAGGAAAGAAGCCAATTGCCAGGCAAGGCATGGAAACTCTTTCTAGTCTGCTACATGTAACAAACAGCAGGGGAGAAACGCCCACCACATGGGAGAGAGCAAGGGAAGGCAGGCAGGAGCTGTGGAGCTGGGTTCTTTGCTGCCTGTCAGTTCCCTAGCTCACTAGCCAGAGGTAGCTTTCCCCCTTTTAAATAAACTGCCTCCATTTGCATCCTCATCCCCAGAACCCTGGTCCACTTTGTTGCTTGGGATGAGGAAGCCTGGGAACTGAGGTATATCCCAGACACGGATTCTGTGTCCCAAACACTGCCCTCAACAGAAGTGCCTGGGGACCCAAGAAAGACTTTATTAAGGCTCTTATTCTCCTCCTATTAAGCGTGCACATCCACGTGGATTTGGGCAGCTTCTGCTACGGATGAGTTCCATGGAGGGCTTGCTTTTTCAATGTTCAGTCTCTGGACTGAATGGGACACTGCAGTGTCCCATTGTCATTGCGCCAGCCTGGGACTTCAGCAAATGGGCTGAAGATCCCGGAAATAGGTTCGCCCCAATAGTATTGCTGTCTCTCCCCCAGGTACGTGGGGGGGGGGGAGCAAAGCAGAAAAGCAGGGAGAAGCTGACTGAAAATGAGCTCTCTCTGAACGTGTGTAGGGTGGCCGTGTTATCAGCAGAAGTGTCCCTAGACTGGGAAATACCGTTGGGTAACCAACAGTTTCCAAAGCCCTGATGTGGGTCACAGCAGTGCCCGTGCCATGTGCATGTGTGTTTGTGTAGGTGTGAAGACCAGAGGGGCTATGTCAGGAATCTTCCCAGACTGGAACTCACACCTTCTACAAGCTGGGCTGAACCCCAGGGTTCCTCTCGGCTCTAGGACTACAAGACCTAGAGGGCACCGCTGCTCCTGGCTACTTTGGACATGGATGTCAGGACCCAACTCAGGCCCCCAGGTTTGCATGGTACCCATTCCCCTCCCCCCAAGCCATCTCCGCAGCTGCTAGATATCCTTTTTAAAACACGTTTTCAAATCACACATGGTCTGAACAGTGAATTTTCAGTCATTAAAAAAATAGGCAGTGGGGGTAGGGTGGGGTTGGGGTGGGGTCTGGGGAGAGGGTTCAGTGGTTAAAAGTGCTCCTTGTTCTTGCAGAGGATCCAGGTTCAGTTCCTTGTATCCACATCTGGCAGTTCACAACTATCACTAACTCCAGCTCCAGGGGATATAATACCCTCTGGTCTCTGTGGGCTTTTGCATTCATGGGGATAAATCCCTACCCAGACCCAGAAGCACATAATTAGAAATAATTTTTTTTTTTTTTTTTTTTAAGAAAAGACTAGGTAAGGAATAGACAGGAACTCAAAAGCATTTGCCATGAGCCCGTGAGCTTTACCCGAGGCGGGCATAATACGTAATTGAAAATAACTGGACTTGCTGGTCCTTGCTTGAGGGTGAGATATACCAAGATTTTTAAATACAAAAGCAACTCACAGCTCCTTAGTGAAAGCATACAGAGGCATTAATAAAATAGGCTTGTTTCCTTTTTCAAAATTTTATTTAGTTTTATGTGTGTGTGTGGGGGGGTGCCTGCTTGTCTGCATGTGTGTGACATATGTGTGGTTACGGTACTGTGTTCCCTGCATCGCTGTTTACAGGTGGCTGTACATGCTGGGCCCGGAACCCGGATCTTCTGTGTGAACAGCAAGTGTTCTCAGCTACTAAGCCCCTCTCTAGAGCCCCTGCTGCTTTTTATTATTTAATTGTGCTCTGCCAATAAAGGTGCAATTGGCAAAAATCATCCAGAGGAAACAGTCTTTGTTCGGACCTGTTTTTCCGTCCCCTTCCACTTGATATTTCTAAATTAACTTATCAATAATGAATTAAAGTAATACGGAAAAGTGGGACAATACTGCACCTTTAAGGAAATATTATTTCTCCTCGGGTCCTATCAAGGTAAATTTCATCAGTATTCGAAGAATGAGCAAAGCACTTCAACAATTTATTTCAATAAAAGAAGACTTAGCCGAAAGGAGTATAAATGATGAGAGCTTGCTTTAAACTGATTTATTCCCTGCAGCAATAAAAGGAATGTTTCTTCACTCAGCTGTTTAATATGCAAATATGCAGAACGTCCAGCCCTGACAGCGCATCATTAATAAAACCTTGCGCTGAGCCGAGCGCCCGATATTTCATCCTGATGAAAATGCATGATGATGATTTTAGACTGTGGGCTCTCGGAGTCGAACAATGTGCCTTCCCAGAGACCAGCGGCGGAGCCCACCCTCCGCAGAGAGGGCACTGTAAGCCAAGCCATCAGGCTTCTGCAGCAGGGGGCCACGGGCGGCACCGTGCATACACAAAAGCAGAGTGGGCAGTCAGTCCTTCCTGCTTCTGAGTGGGAGAGGGTTAGCTTGGTAACAGGGGGAGACAAGGGTCTGAGACGCTAATGGTGGCGTGCTAATTTTTTAAAATTTTTATTGGTTTAATTTCCTCCCCATTATTCAGGGGAATTCCTACTTGGAGATAGGCTCTATGCTAGTTTTATGGAATAAGATAGCACACTTTAAAAAACAAAACAAAAAAAAAATACTGGCCTCAGGAAACCAAACCACCATCTTTCCCTAATATTCAGTGGCCCTGTTGTGGTTGTAAAACTTTAAAAGGAACGAAGTGGAGAAATGGATGGTGCTGGTATTAGGATTTTGAATTCTTTGAGAAAGAACCTTGGTGGCGTGTTATACACCAGCACAGTGTGTGTGAGTGTGAACCCAAGTGTGCTACAGTACACAGGGGTCAGGGGACAAGCTGGGTATGGGGCCTTCCCTTGTTCCCAACAAGCTCTCCAGCTCCCTTCCCTGCCGCGCGCGTGCCCTCAGGCTACCTGACCCTTCCTGGATTCACCTGCCTTTCCCCGCCAGCTTCCTAGAGGAGCTCAGGGATAGTGATAAGGTAGGTTAGGGGCCTGGCTTTTTACAAGGGTTCTGAGCAACTGAGCAAGAGCTTGCAAGCTCGAAAAGGGGCTTTACCAGCTGAGCTACCTGCCCTAAAAGGTTTGTTTTTTTTTTTTTTTTTTTT
>NC_034609.1:38136090-38154852 GCF_900095145.1 Mus pahari | reverse complement strand
GAAGAAGAAGAAGAAGAAGAAGAAGAAGAAGAAGAAGAAGAAGAAGAAGAAGAAGAAGAAGAAGAAGAAGAAGAAGAAGAAGAAGAAGAAGAAGAAAAGAACAACTTACTTTTCAAATCTGTGATGGTGCATGTTGGGCAGGAAACACCTCTCTCCCCCTCTTTCCTGACTCTACATTCCTCTCTCCCCGCACTGTGTGCCCCCCTCATCCAGCCAAGAGAATGACTCTCACTGCCAACAGGAAGAGAGCGGTTGGCGTTGATTTCCGAATATTTCAATGATAAATCAATCGTTTAGCCAGATTCAATGAAGTTTGCAAACCCTTTGAATCAGCTCCCAGCGAGAATCCACCAAGTCTTGGGGGCGGAATCTGCAGTGGCCTCTTGCAGGTCCTGTCCGTGTTTCTGATTTTATGTGTGCTTAGTAATACGCCCTCATAACTCAGATGGGATGAACCAATTAAACATTTCCCCATAGTCTGTGAAAGCGCTGCCCTTGGCATGTTTTTTGCATGGCGCAAACCTCTGCGGGAGGATACGATAGAAATCTTGCACTATTTAAATATAGAATTGGGACATCAAAGAAAGGGTTGTATTGAAATAACATGGATAATTAAGGAAGTGGAGAACAGCAATAACTGATTTACATAAATGCTAATGAGTCTCTTGACTTGTTTGGCAATTTGCACTTTGGGCTGGGTAACGGTGGCTCCGAATTTATGATCTAATTTTTACTTTAATATTTTCTTTTCGCAAGTTGTAACCCGCACTGAGGAGTGCCTGCCAACATCTAACTTCTTGGCCTTCAACCATCCACAAGTACCTCTTTCTCATCCGCATTGGGGATAGATGGAAGGGGTCTGTAAGTTTCCGGAACACCCTGCTATAGATGGGTTTCTTTTCATATTATGCTGCTGCCGATGTTACTGGGGGCGGGGGCAGGGGGCGCGGGGAGAGGGCACAGGGGGCGGGGTCGATAACATTTGAGGTATCCAGAGTTGGCTACGATAACCAGGCTAGCAAATGGATAACCCGTCTGAGAGAGTAAGGGGTTTCTTATTTGCCTGCCCCTTGCCATCTGGAGGGAGACCCCGGGGGCAGGGATCACCAAGCTTGAGGGGTAGTGATTATTCTGTACTATTCTTCGGTGTCTTTTGCTTCAGAGAAGAAATTACATGCATTGAAAATCTCCATTTTATTGTACTTTCTCACTGATCTCGTGCCACAGGGCCACTGCCTCCCGTGAATGAGAATGAGAGCCCCTGCCGTCCCCTCTGGACACTCTCCACGCTGACCTTCAGTGTACCCTATTTCCCTCCGAGCCCTCTAAGCTTGATTCATTGCTTTCTCGGGCCATTCCCCCTTCACCCCATTGATGGCTTTCAGAGCTGCTTCAATTTCCAAGCCCTGACAAGCTGAGGCGATGGCCGGGGCTCTGTCTGCGCTGTCTTATGGATTGTGCAAGGTCACTGCCGGGGAGAGGAAGGAGGCAGCCCGAGCATTTATCAGGATGTATTGTTTTACTTTTTCTATCCATCACCGCGGCGATGATTCTATTTTAGTGAAAATCCATTGAACTCCGATCAAGTCAGATGGCTGTTATCATTGGAGACTCAAGAGCTGTCAGGCTGTAATCAGTACAAATGTTGGACCTCGGGATGGGGGGCTCAGGCCCAACTGTGGTCTTCCAGGGATCCTGCTGGTCATTCTTGCTTTTAAAATTTCATCCCGTCATTTTGATTTACGTATCTTTTCAGCTGTTCTTGCAAGAGATACAAATCTGGTTATACCGTTGGGAATGAACCAGTTACAGGCAATTTAGGCCCAGTATATAGACACTATGGCCTCCCTTACCATGGGATTGCTGCTTTTTCTGGGTCTAATAACTGTCTCCCTGTCAGTATGAGTATACACCCCTAAGTGATCACAGATGATGAACACAAGGAATGCATGCACACACACACTCCACTCCCAAGGCACCACATGCTTACTGCCTATTTAGTGGTCTCTTGAACATTACACATTGTCAGATCATCACACTTGATGTTCTAAAGAATACCATGAATAAGCTCTTCAGCTCCCCAGTGCTATATATATTATTATATTAATATACAATATAATACATTTATATATTATAATAATGTATATTAAATATTCCTACTAAATTTACAAGAGTTTGGGGAAGTTTTTAATGGTACAATTATCACCTCAAACAGGGTGGGAAGAGAGAGAGAGAGAGAGAGAGAGAGAGAGAGAGAGAGAGAGAGAGCTCTGAAAATTTTTTGGCTTGCTTCTGAAGATGGGAGTTAATTAAACATGACATTTGAATAATGTCCTTAAAACACATCTTCTATTTTGCCCATATTCCAAAATTTTATAAAAGGGGGACTGTCTGACAGTGGAAGACAGGTTGGCTTTTAATCAGGATTCTGTAGTTTGAGGCAAAACTTAACTCTTAACCACGCAGAGAAGCAAACGAAGCTCTCTCTATGTATAGGCTGTGAGGTACAGTTTCTACCCTTGTCCCAGTCTAGCTCTGAGTCCAGCAGAGTAGCTTTTAAGGAATAAGGGACAATGCTTAAGAGGCTCCAGGCTTAGAGCCTGCTTGTCTCTCTCAAGACAGTTTAATGTGTAAAGCCACCTCCCACAGTGCTCCCTACTTTACAGTCCCTGTCCTTGTTCTTCTTATTAGCAAGTGCAATTGAATATTGACAGTACGTTCTTAAATGTATATTTGTATTATAAATATAATTTATTATAAATATTGTTTGTATTATAAATAACAGCAACAGTAATCAGGGGAGTTATTTATTGGTCACATACCCTGAGTCAGGCACCAGTGCTTTACATGTGCTGTCTGGGTCTTAAAAACCTTACCTCAGTTAGGGTAGAGATCTGGACTTTAAGGAAAGAACACAAAGACTCCAAAAAATCCTAGCAATGAGCCAGGCGCATCAAACTTAAAAATGGCAGCTCTGGTGGGATGGTGCAGAGGCCCACCTGATGGGGCTGGAGTAAGAGGAAGACATCCAGAAAAGCATGCAAGGATGCCGCCTTGCCCTGAACACCAGCAGACTTCTTAGCAGATGCCTTCCAGCCTGGCTTAAACCCCATCAAGATCCAGATAGCTAGAGCTTATAGTACTTTGCATATAAAATGCCCTCCGGAGTTTCAAGTGTCTGAACCAGTGTGGCCTCCAGACATTGGGAAGGCTATGGAGCCATGGGGGGTTGGAGACTTAGATGGCTGGTGTGTGTCACTGAGAGAAAGCCTTCTGAGGATTATAGCCCAGAGCTGCTTCCGGCCCAAACTCTTCCCTGATCTGACAAGTTGTGAGTAAGTTGTCCTCCACAGTCCTGATGCCCTGGACCAAACCACTCCTGCTTCCCTTGAAACGCAGTGAAAATGAATTTCTCTTCTCTTGCATAGCTTTGTCTGGTGCTTGATCACAGAGATGTTGTGTGGAGTTGGATCAGCTACCAGGATAAAACAGGAACTGAGAGGGGTGGTGAAGAAGGGTTAAGTTGGGAAAGCTCAATACTGTGACAACAAAGAGTGGGCTACTGGGGGCATCTGGGAACAGAGTCATCATTTTTCATTACTGGTAAGCCCTTGGCTTCATACACACACACACACACACACACACACACACACACACACACACGTCAAAAGTCAGCCCTGAATTGTTGGTGTGGCAGGATGAAAGCACCAAGGAAGGGAAAAATGTTTCTCTAGAAAGTGTGTTCTCATAATCAGAGTGAGATAAGCCCAAGGAAGCACTGGGATGTGAGGGTGGGGTGGAGGGCACACTTCATTCACTTTTCTTCCAATAAGTTCTTGCTGGAGGTTGGCACTTTGGCACTCAGAACCAGATGATTCCTTCTTGGCTAGGGCTGTCCAGTACATTTTGGAACTTTAGAAGCTTCCCTGGTTTCAACCCACTAGACCAGTAGTATCCCTCCCTATTCTCAGGTATGATGAAACAAACAAACAAAACAAAACAAAACAATTGCAAACACTGTGAAGTTGTAATACTAGCCCTGACTTTTGCCATTCTAGGTGGAGAGGTTAAAAAGCTAAAACCTATTTCCTCCAGGACTCCCTTGCAGCTATGATCCCAGATACAAATCTGTCCCCTTGATGGCTAGATGCTTGAAGGTGAGGCTTGGGGAGTAGCCTCAAGGGAGTGATATATCCTGCTCATTCTGAGATTTCCCTATGTGTAAGTGGAGCTTCCTATCCTCCTATTCTGGACCTATTTTCAGTCTCCTGGTGATACACAAATATCAGAGAGAGACAACTTTGGATTCCCCTTCTGCTCAGCTCCTATTGTTGCATCAGTGGTAGAAGATCCCTGGAGGGTAAGTTTTGTATTATTGAGGGAGGCATTATTGGACACCAACTTCAAATACCTCCTTCTGCTTTTCTAATAGTTCCGCAAGCACCAAATTGTCTTCATTAAATTCCTTCATGTCTAACTTAAAGAAAGAGGTTCTTACATGTTGCTTTGAACATAGATAATTCACTCACTGGAGTTATCTTTTGAGTGATTATCATGTGTCTCATCAGACTCAAACATACTCTGGGTCTCAGAACATGCAGGTTCCTTTACTCCAATAGTCATTCTTTCCAATTTCTCTGCACTGCTCAGCTTCACAGGACAGGTCACCTCCAAACACCCAGTTCAAAGCTGAGGCCCATATTGTGCATGGTTCTCCTCAAGGTAAATTTTCTTTACTCCTCTACACTAAGCCTCTTGTGGCTCCCTTTTGCTGGTACCTGGTGAAGATGTGGTCATTACCCATGGGCCTTATTTAACCTGCAGGGCTCTGATTCACTTGTATGGTTTTGGTGCCTAGGTCAGAGCAAGAATATAATGATGTAAGGTTATACCCTAGATATATCTGAGAAAGTATATGATGAACTGATGGCTAGAGGAAGGGCCAGAAAATTATAACATTATTCCTAAGGGTCTGACGTTGTGCTATCTCATAGAACTTGACCTTGAAGCACTAAGTGGAGGCCCAAAGCAATTAGAGAAAACAGAAGAAAGATGCAAAGGTTAATATAGGGTGTTTTGATGGCTAGTTTGCTTAGAAAGAACTTTGGATAAGACCAGGGCAAAGTGCAAGGTGAGAGAGCAGAGGGAGGAGCCAGAGCAGGATGAGGAGAGGCATGCGCGAAGCGGAACACTCAAGCACTAACCAGCTTAGCAATTCCCCATGCCTCCGAGGATGTGCCAACAGACTTGGAGACACAGGGAGAGTGCTCACATGAGCTCATCAGTATCATACAATGAAGGCATGGGATGCATGCAGAGTCTCCTCCTCAGCAGCCTTCATTTGGTATTTAAAACATTCTCCGTTGTTATCTTCCACCAAAAAGAAGTCCCCGAGAAAACGTTAGGTAAGACATTAGGTAAACATGTCAACCTGGTCAGTCTAGAGAGGATGTCTTTAGAAACCTGTCACTCCATCGGGAGTGGAAATCTGACAGGTTCATCCATGAATTCCTACAGAATTTGTTGGCAAACATGTAACCAGGTGTACTTCACTTTGTCAAGCACAACAGAAAAGGTATAGGCAAGGGTTTTTATAAGAAGAACTGAACAGAACTATTCAGTGATCACCTATGTTTGTATTAATGGCAGCTTTTTAAAGCTATGCTCGTTATTTTGTAATTAAATATGAGAGTGGACCTTGGGGCATTCTTTTTGCACACAGGTTTCAGAGTTGTCAAAAACTGTGCCAGGAAGACAGAACACCAGGAATGAGTTTGTGAGCAAACATGTTTTACCAGAGGGCTAGTAGAGGGCCTGTGCTGCGTATATACCCTGCCTGCTGTACCCAGGGAGGCCTTACCAATAGCTTGCTGTGCTGAGTCTTCTGTTATATGTTTAACACAAAAGCTCTTTGTGGTTATAACCAAACCATGAAATTAGCATGATGCTTAGGTTCATTTTGCCTCAAGCACACCCAGTTGCATGTTTGCCAACAAATTCTGTAGGAATCCATTGGTGAACCTGTCCGATTTCTGCTCCTGATGGAGTGACAGGTTTCTTACGACATCACAAACAGGTTGGCATGGTTACCTACCTAATGTCTTATCTCCAGACAAGGAAACTGGGGTTAGAGAAGCCAGGTGACTTAGACTGAGCCTCAGCACCTTTAAGCTTTGAAAAATGAAGAGCTGGGTCGAGTTTGTGGTCTTTCTCTGGAGTCTGTAGATATCTACTTGGAGCTACCAAAGACAGCTTTGGACAGTTCCAAAGAGAACCCCTTTTTGAAGGCATTTATCCTGGGGAGAGTCAGGTAAGGGATCCTGAGCTTTGTGGACTCACTCTGAGCTTTGAGGACCCGCTCCGCCCAAGATGCTATAGCCAGGGCTCTTAGAGCTAGGAAAACAAACACTGAGTCCTGGTATAAGAGCAAACAAGAAGGCTGGAATAGAACAGATCTGAAACCCTGTACTCTAGGAGATACAAGCAGAAGAATCAAGTCCAAAGTCATCTTGGGTGACCCCATGAGTTCAAGTATAACCTGGGCTACACGGGAGATTCTATCTTTAAAACAAGGAGCTTTCAAAACAGCTAGTGGGTGACTGCTTGATCATTCCTGTGCTCTCCTGTGGCTACTAAGGGATGTCATGACCAAAGCCCATCACCCTTAAATGCTAAGAAGAGGACCATGTGTTAGAGCTGGGAAGATGGTGGCTTATCGGGTAAAGTGCTTGCCGAATAAGCATGAGGTCCTGAGTTGAGAACTCATGTGTAAAACCAGGTGCTGGAGCCCATGCCCATCCCCCCAGTGTTCTGAAGGCAAGAGATGATGGAGGGCCCCAGGGACCCTGGAAGCCACGGGGCTCTGGCATATGCAATGAGTGACAAAGCGAACCCATCTCCATTAAGATGGTAGGCGAGGAGCAATCCCAGGATTGTCCTCCCGCTCAGACATGCTTGCTGTGCCAGTGGCACCGACTGCCTGTGTGCTGGGCACTGCCCTCGGCACTTCAAAACAACTCTCTATTTAGCTCTTGCGATGACCTTGTCAAATAGAGTCTAATGCCTGCCATTTGCGAAAGTGGGAAAACCGACGGGCAACTAGCTGCTAGCTGCGGGACTGAAGGTGGTGGATACAGGAGGGGAGGACGACAGGGAAGCTGGGCTTTTAGCCTTGAATAAAGCTTTAAGAAGTAAAGACACAAATGCTGGCTACTGCCATGGTTTGTATATGATTGGCCCAGGGAGTGGCACTCTCCCAGGGAGTAGAAGGTGTGGCCTTGTTGGAGTAGGTGTGACACTGTGGGTATGGGCTTTAAGACCCTCATCCTAGCTGCCTGGAAGTCCCTATTTTGCTAGCAGACTTCAGAAGAAGATGTAGAACTCTCAGCTCCTCCTGCACCATCCCTGCCTGGATGCTGCCATGCTCCTGCCTTGATGATAATGGACTAAATCTCTGAACCTGTAAGCCGGCCCCAATTCAATGTAGTCTTTATAAGAGTTGCCTTGGTCACGGTGTCTGTTCACAGCAGTAAAACCCTAACTAAGTCAGCTATTTAAACTCCTTCACAATTACATAAGGCGATTTGGGGGGAGGGGGACATGTTTTTCATTTAGCCAGCATGGGTTTTAGGGTTCAAGCCAACAGGCAAGACACCCAGTTTCTTCTACATCCCTTTGAAGCCCCTTCTTATGGAAATCTCAAAACCTGGACATCCAGGCTCAGGAGAAGCTGCCTGCTGCAGAAGTTCAAGAGTGACTATGGCACCTCCTTCTGCAGCTCCATACAGGGGATTAAATACAAAATTTATCTCTCTTCAAATCTCCTCCCAATCACTGATCTCTCTAAGAAAAACAAAACAAAACAAAACAAAACACAACTAAACAGTCTCATCAGGGGAGAGGCAGAGAGGGCAGACCCAAGTTACCCCTAGAATGAACACACTTGCTCTTTGATCCACCCAGGGCCCTCCCCAAGGTGACCTTGTCAGACAACTCATACTGGGTCACCTATGGTGTCCAGTGGCTCAGAGCCCCACCCTCAGACCCAAGAACTGCTTCAGACCTCATGGGGATACATTACAGTTGTGAACTCACTCCGTAGAAATAAGGAACAACCCGGGACTAAGTAGAAATACCCGTTCTCCCTGCCTGCCCTAGGATGTGGCGACTAGGACCAGACAGGGAAAGAAAGCATTCCTCCCATGGCTCCGGAAGCCCTCAGGCTGGCTTAGAAACACACTGCCCACGACCACAGTCCAGGGCTCGGGTAACCCTGACTGCGGTAGACAATGCCACAGGGCCCTGGCCGCTACTATCTTTTGTCCCCATCACGTTTCCCTAATAGATGATCCCACCGATTCCCATTGGCAGCCCTTTGTACTGTAATGAACAGGATGCAGGCTGATGAATGCAGCCACCACACAGAAAACGTCAGTTCTTTCATTAAGCAAACCTCCCCAGGTTCATTGTATTGAACCAGGGTTTAGGCTATTACACTGACACATGACAGAACCAATTCTAGTCACATTGTAAGTGCCTATTCATGTTTGGCAAATTCCACTTTCCGCACATACGCACATTTAGAATTGGACACTGGCTGCCTGCAACTCCCCCCCCAGCCCCAGCCCCAGCCCCCGCCCCCGCAATCTATTTTCCTATTTTTAACTGCTAATAATTAAGAGAAATCCTGCTTTAATAACAGAGTCTCGATGAGCCTAATTCAGTGGGGGACGTAATGGATCGCCACACTGGGTTTCGCCACAGCAGGCAGGCTGGCTGGCTCTTTCGAGGGACACTCGGATATTGACAGACTATGTCCTTTCGCAGAAGGGAACATAATAAAATATTTGCACGTGGGGTCCTGACACTGCCGGCTCTTCTTTCTGCTCACTGTTTAAAAGAGAAAACATTTTTTTCAAGTTCGGATTCCCTGCTTGTGAAAATGGATGGGACTAAAGCCATCACTCTGAAGGGAAGACAGAAGGACGTGCCTGACCAAGGGGCAGCTCGGGGCACCAGGACAATGAGTACTGATGTTCCTCTACCCATCACTTCTTACGGGACTGGTCCTCTCCATAAGCGTGTGTTGGGTGTGTACCTGGCATCGGCTAAAAACTGGGTACCAGGATCTGGGCAAGAGGCTAGGGGATTTGCGTTTCAGTGACTTCATGCTGTGGCTACTGACTCTCTTGTCTCCTTCACCTACCACCCTGACTTCAAACATTGCAGCTGCTTCCTCTCCTTTTGCATAGGTCAAAAGTTTCAGCTCCAGAGTCTTGGCAATCACTGTACCTAAAGTTCTGCTGGTATTCTCTGAGATATTAGCATGATGTCATTTTTTGGGCATGCTGTTCACTTGTTGCCCCCTCAAAGCCCCCATCCCGCCCCACACAGATGAATCTACAGAAATGAAAGAGACAGTGATTGGCGGAAGCGGAGCGTGATGGTTTGCATATGCTAGGCCCAGGGAGTGGCACTATTAGGGGGTGTGGCCTTGTTGGAGTAGGTGTGTCACTGTGGGCATGGGCTTAAGACCCTCATCCTAGCTGCCTGGAAGCCAGTCTTCTGCTAGCAGCCTTCAGATGAAGATGGAGAACCCTCAGCTCCTCCGGCTGCCATGTTCCCACCTTGGTGATAATGGGCTGAACCTCTGAACCTCTAAGCCAGCCCAATTAGATGTTGTCCTTTTTAAGACTCGCCTTGGTCATGGTGTCTGATCACAGCAGTAAAACCCTAACTAAGACACAGAGTGACTGCTAAAAGGGACAGGGTTTCCATTGGCGGAGGGGGAACAGTCAAAGTAAGAATGAGTGTGACCTTTGTGACCTTAGCGTCACTCTGACATCCATGTTATTCCATGTTCAGACAAGTGGCGGCGTGGAATTCGGCCTTCACTGCTGAGATGGGTCTTACTCATCTGACGCTGGACTCTCCACCCTTAAGAGAGAAAGCCAGGAAGGGGGTTCTGCTGTCTCTGAGGCACCCCGTTCTAATATTCCACAAACCCCCAGGACGACAGCTGTCCAGAAGCGATCCCTGCGGCCTCTCCTTGACGTGCGTCCCGACTGTGGAATGGACACTACCCGCCCTGCCCTCCTGCCACTCCTCAGCGTCTCACCACACTCAACTCAGATTTATTATAGGCTTGTCCATAAGCTTACCTCTAGGGTAAAAGATAAAAGAAAGAAACACCTTGTCGGAAGGTATGGCCAAAAGTAAATCATAAACCTTTGATAAGGAATGGGACAAATCCGGACAAACAGCTGCTCGATCCCACTTTGTATTTAGCAGATAATGTCACACAGGAAAATCAATGTGCAATATTGAGCAGGGGGGGAGTGGCAGCGGCAAGATTTGGGGATCAGGCTTCATGTTGTTACAAAGTGATGGCTTCAGAACCCCCGAATACATCAGAACCCCCAAATATATGAGAACTACATAAATTTTAAAAACAGACTACAGATCCCCGATTGACCGGACCTGCCTGTCATTTCAATCTCCTTAGTAGTGGGTGCTAACTCCTGGGATGTCACAGGCACTTTGCTGTGGGAAGGGCAGTGAGGAGACTGCTGTGACATTTTACATTAAGTTGGCAACTGGTGCTAAACAGATTATTTCCGTGTTGGCTATTTTAAAAATAATATATTTTTAATTGTGTGTGTGTGTGTGTATGTTTCTGTGTAACTGTATCTGTGTGAGGGTATGTGCACACGTGTACAGGCATCCCCAGAGGTCATAAGAGGGTGTTCAATCCCTTGGAGGTGGAGTTAGATGGAGTTAAGTTTTGAGTTGCCTGATGTGAGAGCCGAGCTGGGGACTGAGCCAGTCCAGATCTCTACAGAAGCCGCGAGAGCTCTTAACTGCTGAGCTACCTCTCAAGTCCTCAAAAGATGCACACATCCCCCTTTCCCTCCCTCCCCGCCCCAGAACCACTACTACTAGAAACATTCCCTTCTGATGGCATCACCCCATGAACATCGCAGATGGGCTGAGTTGTTCGTGACACGCACCGCCCGAGTGCTGCTCTCATTTCTCAATTACGTGGGAAAATGGCTGAGGGGGAAGAATCCGACACTGGAGCACCAGCTTCCTGTCTTAACTTGACAAGCAGTCATGCATACCTCAGAGTGTGCATGTTGGAGTCTAAGACACGAAAAGACTCGGACATTGTGGTTCCCACGTACAACCCCAGAACTCAGGTGTGTGGGGGCGGGGGGGGGGCGTGATTTGAGTGTCCTAAGCTATGTTGCAGCCCTTACCAATAAACCCAAGAGAAAGAGAAGAAAACCAAGCAACACACACATGAACAAGCTTACACATACATGTGGGGGGGGGGGGCGCAGGGAGGGAAGGATCACACGAAGTCCACAGGGACTGCGGAAATCAAGCCACGTCACCTTGATGGGGTCTAAGTTCTAAGCTTCAAGTCGCAGCTTTGTTTATTCTTACTTGGTGATAATTGTTCACGGCAGAACGTATCAGAAAATTCTATAATGGGAACCACAGCCAGGAAATAGTAAATAATTAATCACCTCCTCTCCCTGCCTCTTGCATCTCTGTTGATATAAATGGCCGTATAATTCCAAACCCAATTATCACTACTTAGCCATTCCATTTTGTAGTTAAAATCCCGCAAAATTAAAGCGCATCAATTGTTAATGGCAATAGACCAGACAAGGGATTAAAGATTATTTTAATGTTTATTTCCTGTCAAGACATCTTTTGGCAGGAAACACCGCAGACAAAAGGCTGCACGCTCAGATGAGATTCATATATTTAAATCTTCTAACTTCTAAAAACATTATGGATATAATTACTTGTTTAATTTACTTGTTCCCCTAAGATACAGGCTGAGGAGGCCGAGCCAACTTTATGATGAAAAGTTCTGAGACAAGAAAGGCATGGCTCTATAGCTTTCTAAGCTGTTTAACTTATGCACCCACATGGAATTCGGTTTCCATTCCTACCATGATGAAGAGGATGGAGTGGGGTGGGAAAAGGCAGAGAGAAGGGAGGAGGGAAGTCTGAGAGTTCAAGACTCCCCTCTGTCACCCGGGGCAAATGTCAATCATGGCCTCTGCTTGGGCCTCAGTTCCCTTGTTTAAAATAAAGTCAGGAAAGGACCCTGTGCAGAACAACCTGGCCAAAAACAGTATGTGCAAAGAATGTGGAAGATCTGGGGAAAGTCACATTATTACAGTGAGATAACTTACAACTTGCAATGTCATATGTACACATTCTGATATGGTCGCCCTTACCAGTAACACGTGAACATGTCAATGGGAATGCCTCATACATGACAATCCAACCCTTCCAGTTATCAATAACATACACACATGTGTGATGTCTCATGCATCCCTCCCCACCCCTGTTCCCTACCCCACCTCCCCCCAGGAAGACCGCACAGAGACAGTGTACAGAGGACTTTGGACTCCAGTTTCAGAAACATTGATCCCTCAGGTGGTAGCTCATATCTGTAATCCTGGCACGTTAAGAGGCTGAAGCAGGAGGATTACCCCCACAAGTTTAAGGTGAGCCTGGGGTGGCTAGTAAGGCCTTGTCTCAAAATAAAGCAAAACAGGAATGTTGATCGGTTTACAAAAATCAAATAGTACAAGGAAGTTCCTCAATACTGACATCTCTGCTAAGAAAGGGTGGGAAGGCCTGAACATGTGCAGTGCTCTCTCAGAGGACCAGGGTTCAATTCTCGGCACTTGCGGGTCAGCTCACAGCCATCTGTAACTCTAGTCCCAAGGTATTCAATGCCTCCTCAGGCACTGGGTACCTGTGTGCGCAGATATCCATGAGGCAAAACGCGTACATGCAGGTAAAATAAAGACTAGAAACTTCTATGTAAAGAAAGGATCTAAAATTGATGTTTTCATTACATATTGGATTACATACACATTCAGTGAAAGAGTTGACAGGTGGGTAGATAACTATACTGATAGATAAATAGGTAGGTGTATGATAGATGATTGATAAACAGAAGATGATAGATAGATAGATAGATAGATAGATAGATAGATAGATAGATAGATAGGGAATAATTCTACTGTACACCCAGAATCATTGAGAATCAGAATTAGAATGATTCTGGGTCCTTTTTCAAAGTGCCGTGTTTATTGTTTATCTGTTTCATTAGGACATAAAAACTTCACTAGGATATAAAAGAAATTTCATTAGTGTATAAAAACCACATAGGAAGAGACAGACCTCTGCTTTATTCAATGGTGTCTTGTTCAAATTTAACATTGAACTTGATACATACCAGATCCGTGATAAACCCCATGGCATGCATTATTTTCACAGAGGGATTTACGCCTTGTGATTCCTGCTGTCTGTGTATTAACAACAAAACCATATAGCCCATCAGGGTTGGGAAGCTTACCCACATCCACAGCCCAGGTGAGGGGCCACGCCACTGGGATCCGCAGGGACATTATAAGTCCTAAGTAGGGCGTGTCATTAGTCAGGACTTGAGTTTCTGTACGTGAGAGGGCTGAGGGACAGCATGTTGCTTCGAGTAGCAGAAGCGTCACTTAGAAGAAGGTTCTTGTGTTAGGGAGGTGGTCCAGCCCATCAAGTGCTTGCCACCCAGGCATGAGGAATCATTAAAAAGTCAGTGTGATGCTATGTATTTGCCAGTGCTGGGGAGGTTGAGACAGGAAGAGCCTTGTGGCTCCCTGGCCAGTCAACCTAGTCTAACCAGTGGACTCAGGCCACACCAAGAACCTTTGTCTCAAAAACCAGCGTAGGCACCTCTTAAACCCAAAACTAGAGACTATCCTCTGGCCTACACACACATTCATCCATCACAACACCCCCCTACACACACACACACACACACACACACACACACAGACACACATATACAAATAGGCAAACAGACATGTGCACACGCACACTCTCAGAGAGCCTGTACTCTTCAAACAACAGCCACAATTCAAAGCCAGGTCCAAGCAGCTCATCTGCAACCCCTGGAACCCAGAGGCAAGGAGGTCAAGGCTGGAACTGTATCAGGATCTCCATAGTGCCACCTTCAGCCAAGGTGCCTTCACTCTGTCCATGGTCCCCCTCAGCCCTGGTTCCACCTCAGGCTGAAAGGTGAGTGGGTTTCTGCATCAGATGGCCCCAAGGAGCCCAGCCTGAGCCAACAACTAGAGGAAGCAGACAGTCCTTCTCCGTCTAGGCGGAGGTGGAGATACACAAAGAGACACACATACACACCGACTGACACACAGACAGCGACACACATATACAGATAGACAAACAGACATGTACACGCGCACATGCTCAGAGAGGCTGTCTTCTCTGAGCCCTCCACATTCACTGGTCAGTTATGGGTCACGAGTCTACTGCATAACCAACCAACCATTGGCTGGCATATAAGTTTCTCAGGTGGGTATGTAGAGTCATCTATCATAATTGCTAAGCCAGTTCAGTTCAGTAGCGCCCCGCTCTGATTCCAGCATTAGGAGGTTGAGGCTAGAAGATGGAAAGATTGAGGTTAGCCTGGGTTACATAGTAGGTTCAAAACAAGCCTCAGCTACATAGGCAGGAGAGACTGTATCAAAGGAAATGCTTAAGATAAAACAAGTAATAAACAGCCTCAATTAATTTTTAAAAATTCAGTATTCAGACTGTAAACACCATAACTATAAAAAAATAGAGAATGGTTCAATAAAACACAATTCTTCCATATGGTGCCATCTTTAGAGTCATTAAAACATTTTCCAAGAAGTGTTTAATGATTCAAACATTTTTATATGATAGATAGT
This sequence comes from Mus pahari, assembly GCF_900095145.1. Lineage (NCBI taxonomy): Eukaryota > Metazoa > Chordata > Mammalia > Rodentia > Muridae > Mus > Mus pahari. Next base: position 38,140,072 of record NC_034609.1, on the reverse strand, counting down.
TTACAAACTCAGCTTGCCAAATGCTAGAATTCAGGAGAAAAGAATATACAGGACATTGAGAGGATTTATCTCAGAGTAATGAAATTGATAGAACACTTAAGTGTTCCTCTGCCTATGTTTCTAAATTTTTCTACTTCTCATTTTTCTACCATTCGTGTTACCTACTACCCAAATCAAAACCATGAAATTTGATTCTTCAAAGTAACAAGGGATAGGTGAACGAAAGAATCTAACCAGGGTCTGAAGAATGGCTTAGCTTAAAAGACTTAGCTTGTAAACAGGAAGGCCTGAGGTCTCTCCTCAGAACCAACATAAAAGTGCCATTGCGCTGTGAGCCCAATGCTGAAGCAGCAGAGACCTGTGGACTCCTGGGGCACACAGGCCAGACAGTTTAGCCTTATTCGTGAGTGCCAGGCTAAAGACAGACCCTGCCTTAAAGGTGGTGGATGGTGCTCCTAAGGACAAGACCAGAGGGTGCCTGGCTTCCATATGCACCTGTGCACATGCACTTATACAAGCATTTAAAATGAAATCCTGCTGGGGATAAAGGAAGCTAAGTCTGGGGCAGGGAAGATGGTGCGTGGTGCTCTTTCGTGACTGCAGTTTCCTGCACCTATGATGAGAGGCTTGGAACCAACTCTTAACTTCAACTCCAGAAAAATCCAAAAGCCTCTTCTGGCCTCTGTGGGCACTTGCACTCACACACACACACACACATACATACACACACACACACACACACACACATTCTCTCTCCTCTAGACATACATACATATACACCCCTATAGAACACACACCCATAGACATACATACATACTCCTATAGACACACACATTCCTACAGACACTCACATCTAGATACACACATCTAGACACACACTCTTACACACTTATAAACCTATAGTAATACACACACTTCCATACACAATACCCCTGTAGACCTACAATACATCCCTGTACACACACACACACACACACACACACACACACTCCTACTCATACACATACACCTACACACACTTAAAAAGAATGAATGTCTAAAAAAGAAAAGAGATTGTCAGTCAAGTCAGATGCTGGGTGTGATCAAATAATTTACTGAGGTCATTAGTAGGTTAGGAACTGCACAAGGCTATATAAACAGATATATGCGTAAAAAGAATACTTGCTTACCTATTAGCTCTTATTACAGAGGAGTCCGAATCTGGTAAGAAAAGAAACTAGACACGATGCATTTTTTTTTATATACTGTGCATGTAATTCTGTGAGGAACTGATTAGAAGCTACACGACTGACACACGCACACACATACACACACACACACACACACACACACACATGCCAGTATACACAAAAGCCTTGGAGCCACATGCAAGTGTGCGTTATCTCCATGATAATCCAGAGCACTGGCTGATCTCCGTATTGGGGTGGGGGTGTGATCGAGCCACAGTCTTGCAGAGTCAGGGAGCTCTGGCTGGGGAAATTTGGTCAGAAGACAATTAAAATGTCTGACGAACCCTACGACCCGGTGGGGCCCCTGGGCACCCCAAACAGGTGGAAGAACAGCTGAGTCTAGGGAGCTGGGGAGGAAGGCAGGCGAGCTGCTGAGAGGTGAAAAGTCCTGGGGTTTGGACTTCAAGGAGAACACTGAAGTGGATCATCCTTAGGTAAGAAGCTTATTAGAGGAGTTGTTAATGCCACAGACAGACAGACAGACAGGTGGACCGTTGGACTCTGGGTTGGGCTCTGATGAGAGTTCTGTCGAGTCAATCTGACAAGTTTATGTGTTGAGGAGTGTCTCTCCTTATTTTAATCAAATTTAATCATTTAATTAATTAACTATTGAGTTTTCCAGACAAGGTTTTTCCTGTGTAGCCCTGGCTGTCCTGGAACTCACTCTGTAGACCAGCCTGGCCTTGAAATCTGCCTGCCTCTGCTTCCCAAGTGCTGGGATTAAAGGCGTGCAATACCACTGCTGCAGGGTACCTAACTTATCACCAGGCTCTCGACATTCCTTTAAGTCGGTCCCAGCCAGGCCAGTGCCAGCTGGTCCTGGTAGAAGATAATGAATGACAGGGATACAATTGGTTACCGCTACCATCTGTTTCTGGCATCCAGTTACTATTTCATTTACACCACATTTACCTCCTTGCAGTGGTGGCTAAGGGCACGGCCCATCCTAGAGATGAGACAACCAAGGCTTAGAACAACAGACAGGGTTAGGAGGGCAGTTCGCTGGAACCCACTTTGGTGGGATGCAGCTGGCCCCGACTCCCAGGAACCACTCTGATGGCAGAGGGGCTTTCCTTTTGTGGCTTGGGTGTGTTGCTCGCTGGACTCCTTATCCATGCCCTCAAGCTGAACACCTGCGCTGGGGAGAGGAAGGGAGGCAGGGGGCTGGCCTTGGGACAGACGAGGGGTGCGTCCCTGACGTGCAGGTATCCAGGCTCCCAGTGAGAAGCAAGGAGAAAGTCAGGGCCTCCCCCTCAGTCCTCGGATAGGGCTTGAAGGATAGACTCTGGCATCCTTCCAGCCCAGACCTGAAACTGTTTTAACAAGCTGCTCACACTTCCGGGGACCCACATGGCTTCCCACCTCCAGGGGACTTGTTCTCCTGCCAGACTTAGAGCACCGAATAGCCACTCGTATTCAACCTGACAGCCATAGATATTAAGAGTCTAATTCAATCGTTATATCTTTTCTGTAGACACAAAGGAACCACGGTCTTGCAGCACCTCAGGGCTGGCTCGATTGCTCGCTCTGTCTCTCTCTGTCTCTCTGTCTCTCTGTCTCTCTGTCTCTCTCTCTCTCTCTCTCTCCCTCTCTCTCTCTGTTTAAGCATGCTGGGGATGCACACACATGATACAGTTTAAGGAGGGATGGTACATGCTGGTGTTCCTTCGGTACTTACTAAACAATGTAAGAAATCTTTGCTAGTTCCCAACACCAGCAGAGAGCCTCGAGGCACCTAGGCATTAGGTTTGGAGGGGCGGGTCTAACTTCCCCCAGAATATGATGCTGAACAGATGGGCAATGGCTTTGCAGTCAGGGGGCTATCAATTGAACAGAAGAAAAGCCAAGATCCTGTCAGGGATGGGCTGAGGGGCTGCTCTGTTAAGGGGAATTGCATTGCTATAAGGACTTTGAATGTAACCCGAGCCACCTCTTCCCATTCCATCTTCGGAGGAAGATGCGGCTCGCAAGCGAGAGCATAAACTTTGAACTTGTCTGTGCACATTAGTATGGTTAGCTTGCAAAAGCTCACAGCGAAACGCAGTAGACAGGATGAGGAAGACATGCCAAGGGGAAACCCATTCCATAACCTTTCACCAGGTGTGAAATTTACTGTGAATGGAATTTCTAAAAATCCATGTTGGCTTCTGATTTAAAACTATTAGATCTGGTGTCTGGAGAACACCTCCATTACAATAAATACATCATTATGGCATATGCTAATTACATAATTTCAACCTATCCATGAAAAATGCATCTCCACATCCTGGATTGGGGTGGGGGGCAGGGGGGAGCCTCTAGTTAGGGGCAGAGCTTCTGGGTAGTGTTCAAGCATCAATTGGCTAACCTCATCGAGGCCTGGGATAGGAAGAAAGGCACCAGGGCCACACAGGTGACAAATGTGGATCCCTCTGCTTATGGGATGTGGGTGTGGTCTCCAGTCTGTGACATGTCATAGAGGAGTTATCTGTAATTTATGGATACGAATATAAAACAATGTGACAGGTATGTAGGTACTTCTTCATCTTGGCAGTACACAACCATGAAGCCCTACTTTCCAGGAAACAGAGAGAAAGGCCACACACACTTACTAATAGCAACTAGACGGAAAAGTTCACAGGGTGTTGTTCTTCACAGTTCCTTATCTAGATTCTTTGTATGTGTGTGGTGCATGTATGTATGCATGTTCACATGGGTGCAGGTCAGTGTGTGTGTAACAGTGTTTGTGTGTGTATGTGTATGTATATGTATAT
>NC_034609.1:38129844-38135610 GCF_900095145.1 Mus pahari | reverse complement strand
CACACACACACACACACACACATACACACACACACACACACACACACACACACGGATGCTTTGTCTGAATGCATGTCTGTGCACCATGTGCGTGCAATGCCTACAGAAGCCAGAAAAGGACGTAAGATTCCCCTGGAACTGAAGTTACAAAAGATTATTAGCTTCCACGTGGGTGCAAGGAATCATACTCAGGTCCTCTGGAAGAGCAACCAGTGCTTGTAATGGCTGAGCCATTTCTCCAACCCTCCTCCTCATATTTTGTGTCAAGGTCTTTTGCGGGAGCCCAGAGATCAATGATCTAGCATAGGTCAATTTCTAGCTTAGAATACCAGCTTCTCCCGTGGTGTCCAAGGGGCTACAATACTAACTGAGCATTTATTCGGGGATGAGGGATCCAAACTCTGGTCCTAAGCCCTGCGGGACAGAAATTTCTCCTGCTGATTTCTCACCCATATTCCCAGTGTGCAGCCCAGGGTGTGTCTTGTTCTCAACTCTTCTGTGCTCTTGGACCTCACAGAATATTCCTAAGGCTGGTTCATATTACACACTAAATTACTGGTTACTGAACAAATATGCTTGGGTTCGGGAGAGAAAATACACTCTCTGTATCTACCGGCCTCTGCATCCACCTTGTCTGGTATTTGAAGTCATTCATATTGCAAATGAGGAAGAGGGTGGCCAACCCAGAGGTTGTCATTTGTCCACTACACTGCAGATCATATGGGAAGCTCAGGCCTGGGGAGGGGCCTGGGAAGAACAGGGAGGTCTTCAGAGGGTATCACCATGGCATCAGCTGAGCTAAAGTAATTATGCCAACTGCCTCAAGCTGGGAAGGAAAAAAAAATTTTGGAGGGAGCTGTTCCCCCCGCCCACCCATACCAGTTCAGCTGCTGAGCAAGCAGAGTTTGGTATGAATAAACTCTATGGGCACAAGGAGTCCAGGGTTTCCTTTTAAATCAGTTCCTAGAAGGCAAGGAACCAGTATATCATAGTGAGACAATCATTTATAATGGGACCATTATTAGGAGCCAAGATATAAAAATTGTACATGAAACAGCCTTATAAGCAGGTTCAGTGCGTGGCTGATTAACCTCCCAGGTCTACCGGGGGCTGAACGGCTCAGGGGAGTGGTAATGAGATGTGGAAATCATTTGCCTCGAGGTCACAGGTTTGGAGCCGGACGTGTGAGAAGAAGGCCTAATTGCTACTCGTGGGTGACTTGTCAGTGCGCTTGGTGGAGACACTGGGGTGGGGGGTTCGAATCTCGGTCCAAACCCAAACTGGCTGTGGGGTTTCCGTTCTGGCCACAGAGGCTTCGAAGCCTCAGATTCTTAAGTCAGAAGAACGCCTCAGGGCTGATTCTGTTCAGCCAGATAAATATAAGCATGCACTTGACTCCTGGGGTGTCTTGGGAAAGGGGCTTAAATGTGAAGAAGGTGATCATCTGTGTTTCTCACGGAGTATTACAAGTTCAAGAAGCTGGACTTGTGGCTCTGTTGGAAGAATGCTTACATTCTGCACATCCTCAGCACTGCATGAAACCATATGTCTGCAAGCCCAACATGTTGGAGATGGAGCTAGTAAGACCAGCAGTCAAGGTCATCCGAAGCTACATAAGGTTCAGATGGGGGTCTGGGCTCTGGGGAGGCCCTACCTCAAACAACAGTAAAAGTGACAGACAAAATAAAAGGGGTTTCAGACTCGAGAGTGTTTCCAATTTGGGGTTAGAAGAGAAAATACTATACTATTGTAAACAACAGTTTATATGTGGGATTTTTGCATGCAGGAGACTGAATGCTAAATCTAACCTGTAAACGTATGCTAGAGAAGAGGGGGAAAGATCATGTGTTCAAGGCTGGCCTGGACCACACATCCAGACCCTCCTCCCCATTAAAGCAAACACACACACACACACACACACACACACACACACACACACACACACACACACACACGCACACACACACACACACACCACAGTCAACATAAAGGGGAAGGTACTACTGAATGATGAACTTGAAGCTATGGGTTCAAATCCCATCTATGACTCCAGGTTAGGTGTGAGGTTTCAAGATGATCAGGCTACAGCCACCTGTGGTAGCAGCCTGTTACAGCTCTTAAGAGGAGAAATGGCAAGACTCCAGGATGTTGACCAGTCTCACTTCTCAGATCTGAGTTCTCAAGACTAGGGACATCTGAGGGCCTCAGGTACAGTGACACCTCTCTAGACATGGCTCTCCTCTCCCAAGCCTTGGAGTCTAATATTCTTCCTTCAATTCTTTCCCTCTATCCAGGAATCTGGGACAGCTTGGCTCTAGTCTCCTGCAGTAAACCTTCTCCTTTCTCTGAGACCAATAAGAAGAGACACACTCACACGCCTTTATCCCAGGAAGGAGGCAGAGGCAGGCAGATTCCTGTGAGTTTGAGACCAGTCTGGTCTACAGGGCAAGTTCCAGGACAGTCAAGGCCACGAAAAGAAATCCTGTCTCAAAAAAAACCCTAAAGATAGATAGATAGATAGATAGATAGATAGATAGATAGATAGATAGATAGAAGTTTAGAAGAAAATGATGAAGAGAAGGAAGGGGAAATGGAAGGCATGGAGGTAGAGAAAGAGGAAGAGGAGGAGGAGGGAGGGGAAGAGGGGGAGGAAAAGGAGGAAGAAGAGAAGGAAGAGGAGGAAGAGGAGGAGGAAGAGGAGGAGGAAGAGGAGGAGGAAGAGGAGGAGGAAGAGGAGGAAATCATCAGATTTGTGGGGCAGAAGTCTCATCAAAGCCCAACCCATGCTGTCTGTCTGTCTGTCTGTGGCACTAACAACTCTTCAAATAAGCATCTCACCTAAAAAGATAATCTATTTCAGTATCCTCCTTGAAGCCCAAACCCAGGACCTTTCACCTCTTTGTTCCCTTCCTTGTAGAATTCCTCAACCTTGAAATAGGACTTAAATACCACCTTGACAATACAGGATGCTGCAGGATGGATGTTCACAAATCACATCGTGACTTGTAATTATGTGTGTGTGTGTGTGTGTAATTGTGTGTGTGAATGCAGGCTGACCTACCATTCATTCAACTTTTTGTTGAGAATGGAGAGAAATTACAAAGTATCTGGGGGACAGGCGCTCTACCATGAGTTCTCACACCCCATCTGGTAGAGAGCAGTTGGGTGTTAGCTCTCTGATACATTGAGAGTCCTCCTCTCTCCTCCCGTCTGTCTGTGCTTCCCAAGGACCTCAGGCACTTGATGAAAGAGAAAACTAATCCTCTCCTTGGTGTCAGGGATCAAGATCTATTTGGTAGCCCACTCCTCTGACTCCGCCTGTGCAGAGAAACGATTGCAGCTCCCCGCTCATTTGAGTGTTGAGCTGAGATCTTGCAGCTGCTTGCTGCCAAACCTGAAAGCAGAAATTAATTTCAATGACCCAGGCCGAGTGGAGGGAAGCGCTGTCAGGTAATTAGTGTTCGTCTTTTGCTACTCGGGGGCCTATCGCCGCCATGTGTTAATCCATACACAAATTGAGGCATTCTCAGAGTCGCCCGAGATCTTCGGGGCCTTTTTAAGTACCTCTTGCTTGGGTTAAACCCTGAGCCTGGCATCTTCATGGAGTGGGAATAAAGGCTCCCTTCCTTCTGCTGTCTCTGGCCAGCAGAGAGCATACACCTGATTTCAATGGTCTCTTCCCTTTTGATTGAGCCTGCCTTTGATGAAGTAGTGCTCCGAGATAAAGGGGGGGGGGAGGTGTTGGAGGGGGTTCCCATTCCTGCCACTTTATTAATGAAAAAGGTCCTAATATTGATAGCCCTGGCACCACAGGTATAACAGTTAGAGGCTTTGTCCTTCAAGGCTTCTAATTTTAAAAGGAGCCCTTCTATAGCTGGGGAGAGCCCTGTGGATATTTTATAGTCCTCTCTCATTGAGTTTTGGGCTTTTCTGGGAAAATCCCTTAAGAGGGAATTTAGACTTGAAAAGACAACACACACACACACACACACACACACACAGAGAGAGAGAGAGAGAGAGAGAGAGACAGACAGACAGACAGACAGACAGACAGACAGACAGAGACTGGTCTGGATGATTTTTTTCCCTCCTTTAGGAGTCATTCTAAAATCCAAAGGGAAGGAGAGGTGTTAGAGGAGGACCCCTGCTCAGAAAGCACAGCCTGCACCCTGCAGTGGTACCCCGAAACACCTCTGGACTTGACATTTTTAAACCTGAAGGAAGTGGGGATCAGGGAGGGTACCAACATGGACCGTACCCACGAAGGGCCTCCCAGCACCTCTCTGAAGGGCTCTCTAGTCTAGGTCCCCACTGCTGTGGCTACGGGGGGCTTCCTTGGTGTCCTTCTGTACGTGATGCAAAATAGTGCTCAGCTCAGAAGTAGTTCCTTGCCTCCAGTCCTTCAGACCTAACACCTTCCTCTATTAGGCATCTAGGATACCAAAGCCCAGAGGTCAGATAGTACCAGCAGGGAGGACAGGCAGGTGAAATGGAGGATGCGGTTACTGGGCCGGTCACAGCGCCACCTACAGGAGGAGCCTGTAGGTGCCACCTCGTCAAGGTTGCGTGCTAGAATCCTAGCTCAGAGCACCCACGCTGAAATTCAGAAAGCTGAATTTGGAAGGGAAATGTTTCTTTGAAGGTGTTAGGAGTCACAGTGGGCTCATCTGTCACCCGGAGAGCGCGGGCTTGTGACTTCTGAGGTGCGCTCCACGGGCGTGCTGAGAGTCACCGGCAGAGTTCTGACTTTTGGAGACTCACACTTTAATCCGGGGGGTTCACGCAGTCTCAAACTCTTGTCTCAGCCTCCCAGAGGAGGGGCTGAAGATGAGCATGAACCTCTAACCCCTCCCCTCCCCTCCCCCTCGCTCCAAGGTCTGGTTTTAGAGTTTCAAGTACCTTGAACCCAAGGCAGTCCTCCTGCCTCAGCCAATGGATGCCATAACTCTAAGCATTTTTTTCTTTTTTAAAATTAATACCTAATACAGCTTTACCTCGTAAAGTAAATGAAAATGTAGACACTGTCTGTCAGGTTAACATTCTCACTCTTGTACCTGGGGTGTGTCTTGAGTGGTGGGGTCACCCAACAATGGACTGAATTTAAGAAGGAAACCCACTGTGCAACCCCCCCTCAAAAAAAAACCCAAGACAAAACAAACCCTTTCTTCTGATTTTTCCAATGGCCATAAGGTCCCTGCTCTGCCTTTGCAGGGCCCTGACCACACAGCTCAGTGGGAGAAAACAGCTGTGTTTCTGGAACCCAGGGCGACTGTCTTTAGAACTAACAGGAGTTTACTGACAGTTATATATTGGTTATGAACTATCATGTGACCTTGAACAGGTTCCTGCGAGTATACACACACACACACACACACACACACACACACTACCTTTCACAAGCTTTGGTTTTGGAATGACAGGATAATTCAGACCCCACAGATTTGATGCGAGGGACCTACAAATGATCTGTGGGGACCGTTGGAACCAGGCCTGCCACACTGACGCCCTGCCTGAAGCTCCGTGGGCTGGATCAGGTGAAGACAGAAGGCCTCCCTGGGGCCTTGGGGCTCTCAGCTGAACCGGCTCTTGGTTCCCAGTCCCTAGTCCACTCCTACCATACCACCCAATAAACCAACAAATATGCACAGTGGACAGCAGGCTGGTTCTTCAGCCTCGGTTTGTCTACCACTAAAATGGGTTTTCTATTTTTAGCCCAGGACTGCTAGGAACTGATAAAGGACAAGAAGCCTGCTTGCTACAGCAGGA
>NC_034609.1:38108127-38124529 GCF_900095145.1 Mus pahari | reverse complement strand
GTAACAAGATCTGACGCCCTCTTCTGGAGTGTCTGAAGACAGCTACAGTGTACTTACATATAATAAATAAATAAATCTTAAAAAAAGAAATTAGATATGAGGAAAAGCAAGAGAGGAGATTTATCCTAGGAAGAGCCAACAGTGTGATCTGCAAAGGCCCCGGTGGGCAGCGCAAGAACAGGAGGTGGCCCCAGGACTGGGCCTGCCTGGAAAGGGCTTTGACTTTTCTATTCTTTTGCTCAAGGGATAAAAGAAAACGTGACAAGGAGACTGGAGCAGCCAACAGGACAGAGAGGGGGTCAGACTTCAGACCTCAGCAGAGGCGGGAGGGGAGGGTGGAGGAGGAGGAGGCGGCGACAGAGAGGAGCTGCCTCAGGGACAAGGAAGCCTCTCTAGTATTTCCCAACCCCACCCCTCTTAGAAGAAAAAAAAAAAAAACATAAGAGAAAGAAAAACTTCCTGGTTTTGGTCTTTAAAATGGTACTAGAAGTCCAAGGGGGAGAAGTCCAACATTGGAAAAGCAAGCACAGTGCCCTTTGAAAAGTTTTAATTTTATTTTAACTTTGCTAAATCTACTTACACTCACATTTGGAAATATGTATGCACGATAAAACACTGCAGTTCTGGTCTATTGGGTTAAAAACCCACTTTTTGGAATGGGTTCAAGGGAATACTTATATAAAAGTCCTTGGAACGGAAAGCAATTCCGTAGATAAAACAGAACAGCAACATCCCCCCAAATCTGCCCCTTGCAAGATAAATGCACAGTGAGGAGGGGTCCGGAGGCTTCGCTAATGGGGGATTCATTCGTGACAGCCAGCCTCTTAAACTCTCAGGGAACCAGCTGGAAAGGGGAGCGGCTGGCTACTCCTCGCCTGCCTGCCTCAGTGTTCACACTTCTCCAAGGGTCTCCCTTCTTTTCATGATTTACTGAGAACCAATAAACTCAGCTCCCCGCCCCCCACCCCCAATTAGAAACAGTGAAATTCCATTCCAGCAGGGTGCTCGCAATGCACGGGGCAGCCGTGATGTTTATTCTGTGAAGTTCTAGACAAAGAGAGCTTTAAAAAAAAAAAGAAAGAAGCTGGAATAACTCCAACAACAACCATTTTCTGGGCTTTTTCTGGGTAATTATCCTTGCCTGGAGAGGCATACAAAGGAGGAGGAAGACATGGCTCTCCCCTCTCAGAAGCTGGCACTACAGTTAGGAGGGTGAGCTTGAGCCACAGGCGTGAGCTGGAGAAAGAGCCAGTAAGGAAGTAGGCCTCCTTCGACCCTGCCTCCAAGTTCTTGACTTAAGTTTCTACCCTGACTTCTCTCTGAGATGGTGAACTGGAAGTTATACCATGAAAGGAATCCTCCCCTTTCCCCATAGCTTTTGGTCAAAACATTCTCTCCCGGGAACAGAAAAGCTAGCTAGAACAGCTTTGATTCTCTATTCCTATCAAACACAGAGGGGTCTGATGGAGACGGGGAGATGCTGCCACTTAGCAGGAAAAGAAGAAACTTCTGGAAACAGCAGCTTTCTGGAGTCGGACCAAGAAGAAAGGCTTACAGCCCTTTCTCTCCTTCCTTTCATGAAGGGAATGGTCCATGAAGGATAGCTAGGAGCTGGCCTGGGTAAATTCGTAAGCCTGGAGTTGTGTCTGTCCATTGAGCCCCTCTTCTCAGGTCCTGGATCTAAGTGTCGGTTATGCCTCTCTCCAAGGATACGCGACAGCTTGTCAGGAGTGCACGGGACAGGCCAGGGCTAAGACAGAAAATGAGCTGACAATGTGAGATGGATAGTGTCCAGTCTAAAGGACGCTTGCGTCCCCTGGTCAGAACACTCATGTTGACTGAGGCTGTTAGAAGTCACTTTCTACACACATTAGATTTCTCCAGAATCACACATCAAAATAAAATAGGTGCTGGTGTGTAGCTCAGTGTTGAAGGGCTTGCCTAACATGTATGGGGGGCTGGGATCAAAAGGGACAGGAGAGGAGGAAGAGGAGGTTCATTTAACAGTCCACTTTCTTTTCTGTATTTATGTCTTTTATGTATTATGGCCAAGATTAGCATGAGATTGTTCCATGATTAGCACGGGGTCACTGTAGACCTCTGGGTTGCATCTGGGGCTACTGTTCAGAAAACTGTCAAGGGGACAAAACCCCCCTTATGAAGAAGATGGCCAGAGTGTGAGGAAGGGAGGGACCTGGTCACACCAAGCAACCAGCTCAGAGGCTCAGATGTCTTTCCCTCCTCTGGGACTTAAAGAGACTAGGCTGTGTGGCCTAGCTGGTACTAGAGTGCTAGTCTTGCAAATACACACAGAAGGAAACTGACCCAGAAAGTGAAATCTTCAATGAGAGAATTCACCTACACTACTTAATATCCTGGTGGGGTTGTTTTATTTTAGTTCATTTTTGACAGGGTATCCCTGTGTAATCCGGCTGTTCACGAGTTCAGGAGCCTTCTGTCTCAGTTCCCGAGTATTAGGATCACAGGCATGCCTCATCATATCTGGATTCTAGAGGGAGAGATTTGGTGGTTGTTATTTATTTATGTATTTATTTGTTTGTTTGCATGCTATGGGGTGTATATGAAGGTCAGAAGACAACTCATAGGAGTCTGTTCCCTCCTCCCACCAAGTGCATCTCGGGAATCAAACTTGGATCGTCAGGCTTGGCAGCAAGCACCTTTACCCACTGATCTATCTCGACAGTCCCAGAAGGAGGTTTATAGAAGGCAAAACAAATATTCTGAGATTACAATAGTGGATCTGGTGGTGGTGGGGGGAAGGTCAGGATGGCGGGGTGAGGGTAGGAATTCAAAACAAAAATGGAAACAAAAACTAAAATCACATCCCACTGTAGAGAGATGTGGCTAAATCCTGAGGAGGAACAGAGGCGAAGGTATAGGAACAAAAAGGGACCCTGTTGCCTGCAGTCTGAGGTGTAACCTCAGTGGTCTGTCCTCTCACATCTGAGTTGCTAAGGGTTCCTTCCAATGGCCTGATGGTTCATACTCTCAGTAGCGAGTTGGTATAAGGTCTGAGGCTAGGCACTCAGGGGGTCACTGGGGAGGGTTTGGTTGTCCTTTAGCAGAGAGAGAATTAGGAGAATCCGTAGCCTGTTGGGGACTCTTAGAAGAGATCAGGCTCCCTTGTACAGATTTCGGGGGGGGGGGCAGGTAAAGAGGAGGACATAGCAGGCCTCTAGTCAGGTTGTCTCAGGCAGCAGGGCAGAGATAAAGTTTAGACCTTTCGTTAGCATCTGTGTCACCTGTGACCCCTGATTGCTCAGGGTCTGTCTCAGTCAGGGTTTCTGTCCCTGAATGAAAATATCATGACCAAGAAGCAAGTTGGGGAGGAAAGGGTTTATTCAGCTTACACTTCCACATTGCTGTTCATCACCGAAGGATGTTGGGACTGGGACTCACACAGGTCAGGAAGCAGGAGCTGATGCAGAGGCCATGGAGGGATGTTTCTTACTGGCTTGCTTCCCCTGGCTTGCTCGGCTTGCTTTCTTAGAGAGCCCAAGACTACCAGCCCAGGGATGGCCCCACCCACAAGGGGCCCTCCCCCCTTGATCACCAACTGAGAAAATGCCCCACAGCTGGATCTCATGGAGGCATTTTCCCAGCTGAAGCTCCTTTCTCTGGGATAACTCCAGCCCGTGTCAGGTTGACACACAAAACCAGCCAGTACAGGGTCTCAGGTAATCTGAGCATTGTTGAGCTTTCGATGGCAAAGAAATCAAAATTCACAGACAGAATCTTGGTGGGGCAACTGCCATTTTCCCGACAGTGGTGGGAATCACAGAGTCATCTGTGAGGGTAGGGGCTGCTCTAGGTGACCTTGGCCTGAGTAGCTTCTAGTCAGCTCCTAAGGGTTAGTAGGCAAGGACAACCTAGAGCCATCCACAGACCTGACCCTCCCATGCCGTGTAAATGGCAGCACATGGGAGCGGCTGCCTGTGAGTACATGCTTTGTCTCCCAAACAGGCTCTTGTTCCAGAGTCTGAGGCCAAACTCTGAGCTGACAGGCCCTCTGAGAGTCTGTGTTGGGGGTGTCTATGATGCAGCAGCCTTTTAGGGGAAATGAGAGGGGCTTGTGAGCATGCCTGCCAGGTGAGCGCGCCCTTTTACAACCCTGCCAGCGCTCTGAGTTGCGTTCACACAATGATGCCCCATTCCACTCAGGCAAAAGGACTCAAGCCAGAAATTTCAAAGGGAACAATACCATCCCAGTCTCCCCCGCACTTTTCTGCACTAAATAATTCTCAGTTGGGGTGTCAGAGAAGGACAGAGGAGAGACGCATCATGTTCATGAAAGGCCACCTTAAGAGAATTTTTCTGTGATGAGAGCGAGGGGTTCCCCCCACCCCAGCTCTTTTGGCATCCTGACTTGCCATAGCAATGAGTGATTTTTCTGAAACTCTGCCAAGTTAGATGGGTTCAGCATGCTATTAGATTAGTCTGTTTATACAGAAACAGCCAAAAATAGGAACCACAGAGAAGCTATTAAAACTATAGTCCTGTGGGGGGAAGATCTGGATGGTTTTCTCACTGCAAGAGGGGAACCAGGTCTGGCTTTGTATTAACGTGATGAAGAAGTTACCATACTCTAAAGCCTTGTCTCAGTGATGACAAAGAAAGAAGTCATCAGGGCTGGGTACGGCCTCATCAGGCCTTACCTGCAATAAATGCACTTTTTTTTTTTATTATGTGAAGCCCAGGGGCGAGCCAACAGGGTGCTGGTTCCAGGCAGGGAAAAGTAAAAGTGTGTAAAAATAAATGAATGAATGAATGAATGAATGAGACAAGCTGTCAGAAGCTCCCGTGTGTAATTCCGACTTCTCATCTGTCATCGAGTTGAGCTGGTGGAAATCACGTGACCTCTTGGGTCAGTGAGAGTCCAGGCGAGAGCTTGGACGGAGCTGAGTTCTGCAAGAGAGTTGGGGTGAGTCTTAGTTCCCTCATCTATAAAGTGGGCAGTCCCTCAGATACCATGAAGTCACCTCATTTCTCCTCAGCAGGTCTCAAGGTGACCTGGGAAGGCTACACCATCACCCATCTCACGTGAGATTTTTGAAACCTTAACACCCACTCTGGTAACATACCTCTGCCTCCATCAAGGCCACACCTCCTAATCCTTCCCAAACAGTTCCATCAGCTGAAGACCAAGTATTTAAATATGTGTGCCTGTGGGGGCGTCATTCTTATCCCAACCGCCCTGGTATCCATGTTCTGTATGCATGTTAGTCACTCATGCTGGCAATTTCAGTTATTAGGTCTGCTACCATGAGTGTCACAGTCCAGATGTTCCTGTAACATTTATCCTACATAATAAAGTCCCCAAGGCAAAGAGTAAATGATGCTGGTAATTTTGCTATAGTGTATTATTACAATTCTATTTTATCATTCATTTTTGCTTTTAATTTCTTATGGTACCTGAGTTACTTGACTATACTTTATCATAAGTGTGATGTACAGGCAGAAATAGAATATATGGTGTTGTACCATCTGCAATTTCAGGCATCTGGTGGGTATCTTGGAATGTTCTCCTCACAGAGAAGGGGAAGGAATACCGAAGGTTTTGGGGTTTTTTGATTTTTTTTTTGGTTTTGTTTCTTTGGGTTTCTGTTGCCGTTGTTTTGTTTTGTTTTGTTTTGAGATCATTGTCTGATACCAGTGTAAATTAAAGCTTTACTTTGCAGTCAAGTGCCATAGAAAGGCAGTATCCATCTGTAATGTAGAATGAACTTCTCTCAATTCTGTTTAATACAAGACGGCCTGAGTTCTCACCTTGGCAGAAAAATCAGTATCTGCCAGGGCTACGGTCTCATCAGAGGCATGATGGTCTGCCCACACAGTAGCCACAATATTCTCTTATACTGTGGTCTTGGTTTTTAGAGATAGGGAGTGGATGTATCCTGAGAGTGTTCACCTCATCAATAGATCAATCCCTTGATGGGATTTCTAATATTTTATAATTTTTGGGAGATGGATTTAAAAAAAAAAGACGGTACCTGGGTATCTGGGAAGATGCCTTTAATCCCAGTACTTCGGGGCAGAGGCAGGAAGATCTCTATAAGTTCGAGGCCGGCCTGATCTATGGAGTTCCAGGATAGACAGGACTACATAGAGAAACCCTGCCTCAATTAAAAAAAAAAAAAAAAAAAAAGCTAAATGCTCTGCTAAAGTCCACAGGGCCAGCCATCATGGATAGGACCTTCTGAAATCCTAAGCCAACACAAACCCTCCCTCCATCGGGTGGTTTAAGGCCGGTTCTCAAACAGGGCAATGAAACAATATTTAACACAGGGCAGGACCCGCGGCACTCATTTCACTATGGTTACAGGACTGATGTCTCCTGTCTTCCCAGAGTCCCTCTAGCTCCCTAGAAGCCACAACACAGGTGGGCTCTCCCAGCAGGGCAGTCTGCTTCTTCCCAGCCAGAGGCACTCATCCCAGGGGCTTTTTCAAGGCTCTTCACTGTTTTCAACATCTGTCTGATTTCGGGCCTTCCTGACATCTGAGAGGTCCCCGCTCTTTGGTGAGTCAGGAAGTGGCCCTTCATCTCTTTCTAACTTTCCGGGTTAGAACAAGTCTCTAGGGGAGAGGACCACATAAGCTTTAGAGCTGAAGGTGGGACACGGAGGGGGCGTCATCATAGAGTATGGGCAGAATCACTTCATTTGTGAACAACAGCTTATAAATACACTGCAAGGAGAAAGAGGTAAGGGGGGGGGACAGCCTTGATGGGCATGGGGGGCGCACACCTTTAATCACATAGCTTGGGAGTTAGAGGCAGGTAGATTTCTGTGAGTTCAAGGCCAGCCTGGTCTACATATCAAGTTCACAGTTAGAGCACACACATAGAGAGAGAGAGAGAGAGAGAGAGAGAGAGAGAGAGAGAGAGAGAGAGGTCTTAAAACTAAAGAAACAAAACAAAATGCCATGTCCTATATTTATCCTCCCAAATAGCCCTGGCATTTCAAGATTCTCCTCAAATTATCAGCTGTGCGGGTATTCCATGTTAAATACACAATTTTTAATCATGAGGGTGCTTAAAAATATATGCAGCACTTAAAAGTCTAAGCAATCAAAATCTTTGTTTAGTCAGTAAGTTACAAAAGCCTGTAACACTGAAATCACCAAGAAAACTAGAGAAAGGACAAAGACAACGACAGAAGGGGTTAGGCCACACGAGACTCAGTTGAAACTGCACTGAGACCCCATTTCACCCTAGGCAGAGGGGCAGTCATGAAGTAAACACGAACAAGTGCTGGCCAGGACGTGGACATAGGGGACTCACACAGTTGGGAAGGTGTGACAATCAGAATGGGGGTTCCTCCAAGTCTAATAATCTATCTACCATCTGACTCAGCGGCACCACGACGAGTCAAAGTCAACTGAAGTGGAAACTTCTGGTTTGTTTGGAAAGTCAATTATGTGTGCTGGGGCACACAGGGGAAAGGATATCTTGCTAAAGCAGACATATGAAAGGATTCTTGATGAAGGAGTATAAACATGACCTCACAGACAGTGGGGGAGAGAGCATGGGATGGGTTTGCTTCACCTCGCTCTTCTACACTGATGACACGCGTGTATTGATTCGCCATCCAGAGCATTGTTGAGCTCAGCTTGTGTGGAATCGCCACCATTGAGAGAAACTGGCCAAAGAACTTCTGGGGAGGTTCCTGCAGCAGCTTGCCACTTCCACCGCCTTGCCTCAGGCCAGTTGGCGAGCTTTGCTGCTTCTTGAGGACTGAACTACAGCCATTGTTCATGTGTGGCATCTGTCTGCCGAGAGGACCGGACAGCAGCTGCTAAGTTGTGTTTGGTGTTTGCTATGGGACTGAACTGCTGAAAAACAATATTGAGCTCCTCCCCTGCCCCAAAAAGAACTATTGCTAAACAGGTCTACTTCCCCCATATCCTAATCACTTTTCTCAGTCACTACCTCTGCTGGCTGGTGGGCAAGAGGAGATGTTGAATGTTTATTAAAATAGGCAGCAAAAAATATATGCCTACAGTCAACTCATCTCAGGGATGCTTGCAAGTTTACCTCAGCATCTGTCATGGTAGCTAAATTTTGGAACCAAATAGGTGCTCACCAGTAGGGGAATGGACAAAGTAACCATGCTTTATATGCACAGTGGGGACTTCTCCCAGAAAACAGAAAAATCAAGTTATGTTGTTTGCAAGGAAATGGGTACTGGTAGAGATTATGACGTTTAATGAAATAAGTCAGTCTCAGAAAGAAGAGTGTTGGATGTTTTCTCTCGTTTGGGGACCTTAGGTTTGATACAGAGCCATGAACTTGTGTATGAACATAAAGGTAGATGTGCAATTGTTGAGGAGACCAAAGGGGTCCAACGGAAGGGGCAGAATGGGTTTTAAGGGGGGAATATACTCCTGTATATCATCTGTTAAAATGTACAAAAATCTTCTATATAATCCAGGACCAAGTACAATGAATACCCATTAGAAAATTATAAAACATGCAAAGTCACCAGGCAAATACTGAAAGATGGCATCACAAGAGGGATGTGAGTGGGCCAAGAAATATAAAATGAAAAAGTTAAAAAGAAAAAAAAAAAAAGGAAACCAAGGGAAAGGAGAGGAAGTCAGTAGGGGAGAGCTGATGGGACGGAGAATGGAAATGGGGAAGAAGTGAGGAGGATGGAGGGAGGTGTAAGAGAGCAATTACGGATGGTTGGGGAAATGTACAAACAGCAATTGTGACCAGATAATGTGCGGTACTCAGTTAACTGTAATAAAATGCCCCTTAGGTCCCAGCCACTGAGCTGAGCCCAGTGGCCTCAGGGCCATTAGCTCTAATGCTTTACAGGTCCTGTCATCTCACAGGAATGAGTGCGACCTGGCCAGTATCTGGTCTCTCCTTTACCTGGCCACTAAAACCGTACATCTTCAGAAGCACATGGTGGACCATGGGAAGAGAGGGAGAAGAGACAGGCTGGAGTCCAAAAACTGTGCCCTGGGCTCCGCTTCACTAGTAAGATTATTGCTGGACTTAGAAATTTTGATGCTCCAAAAAATTACATTAAAATGCGGGAGCTGCTTTGTTCTTCAGAAATGTAATCTGGGAAAATAAATTGCTCAGGAACAAAATCCCAACCAAGTGAATGTGGTGCCTGGTGACCTGCACATGATAAATGGAGGAAGGAACAACCTGGGGAGGAAATCCGTATCCAAAAATATGTCTTCGCAGTAGTGATATTTATAAATTTGACACACTGGGAAAGTGGAGCTGGCTAAAGATGATTTCTATGCAAATATGCATTTTCCAACACCAGTGTATGAAAAAAAAATCCCAAACATATTTCTTGCAAATCAACTCTTGCACAGGGTAAGAGACGCAGGAAGTACCCTGATAAATATTAAAGCACGAGGCCAAGTGTAAACTTGTTACGGGACAAGAGTCCTCAGTGAGGTGATGGACAGAATGGGAAACGCCTCATACTGCCTGATGTCTACTCTACAGTCGGGACAGGACACCTGACAGAGTCACCTGTCCTAACAATATGGTTGTTGTCCCCCTTTAGGCTAAAAGAGTCAGGGCCTCGAATGATCCAAGAGTCCTCTTTCTTTCAAGTTGATATAGAACATTCTAGACGAGGGGTATCTGCTGATGGGAGATGATAAAAACCAAAGCATTCAGTCCAATCTGAGGCTCCATCTAAGGATCACACACCCTGAGTTGCCTGGCATGAGACCCTGGGCCTGTCCTCTGGACAAATGTCTCATCTCATGGTCCAGTGAACACAGCCCAAGGTCCCTACATGAGGGCAAATTTTCAGCTCCCTCATTTCTAGAAGCCCAAGACTTCACACCATTCTGTGTTCCTCTCCGTCATCGACAGCCTCTAAGTCAGCCTCGCCGTGCTAGCTCACACTGCCCTGGGTGTTCTGTGTGCACTTAGTGATAGATGCTCTGCTGCACTGAACAGAAGAGGAAGATGAGACAGATGTCAGCCATGAATCTGCCCTTCCTGTGTCATGTGATGAACAGGGAGCAGAGCTGCATCTGAAGGAGTGAAGGACACTGAGAGAGTTCTAGGTCTATAATCCCAGTATTTGGGAGGCCAAAGTAGGAGGATTATGAGAAGCCTGGGCTACACAGTGATCTTCGGACCAGATTGAGGCAGGATTATTGTTTCAGGAACAAAGAAACAAACATCTAGATAAAGATAAGGCAGAGGAGTGCTGGTTTTTTTGTTTTTTTGGTTTTTTTGGTTTTTCGAGACAGGGTTTCTCTGTTTAGCCCTGGCTGTCCTGGAACTCACTTTGTTGACCAGGCTGGCCTCGAACTCAGAAATCCGCCTGCCTCTGCCTCCCGAGTGCTGGGATTAAAGGCGTGCGCCACCACGCCCGGCTGAGTGCTGGGTTTTGTTTCGACTTATTTACTCAACATTTATGTTTGCAAACGGAACCAGGAATCTGAGGCTAGGAAGTGCAGAGCGGTTAGAAATGGACACACAAGAGGCTGCTAGGCTACTGAAAACCACCGACTGTCTTCCATTATGTGGAGTGCTCCAGTATGGAAAGGGGGTTCAATTACTGCCCCTCCTGTTTGTATTACACTTGGATAAAGAGTTGAGAAACACAGTGCTTTGCGGTGACAGCAGCCCAGATAAGAGCTTGGTTGGCATAGCCGCTTGCAGGCTCTATCCTCCTCTAACTTGGACTTCTTAACCGAGTGAAGAGACACACAGGACACAGATAAGGTTATCAGGGAAAAGGCTCTCTCCTGGCTGTTGGGCCACTGACTAGAGCAGGTCCCAGGGACACTACCCCAAGCCTCTTCTCTCTGAGAGGTGTATATCTGGCAGAGTGGGGAGGGGGTAGGTTTGCCTGGTGTTCACAATGTACACGTTACAGGGCTACAGCAACTCTGGCTTTGTCACCAGATTGCACACCTCTGATCACACAAGCTGAATCACGTTTCCCAGTGTCTCATGTTCATCTTAGCAACCCGGTCCTGCCTAATTCTATTGTATTTGGGCATAGGCCCTTGAAAGAGATGGTTCAAGTAAAATGAGGTCACTGGGGTGAAGCCAAATCTAGTCTGACTGCTGTCCTTCTAAAACAGGGAGATTACATCACAGAAAGACGGAAGGACCACTTTGTGGAGATACCAGGAGAAGGTGGACATCACCAAGCCATGGGTAGAGGTCTCAGGAAAAACCAATACCTTGATCTCCAGGCTGAAAGAAAACATATTCCTGTTTTGCTGCTTGCTTTGGTAGCCTGAGGGGACCAATAAAAACCCTGAGGTGAGAAGAGCTGGGTCACTTTCCATGGCACATGGAAGGTCTCCAAAAAGCAAGAGCCTTAGGGTAAGAGACACAGGGACTTTAGCCTAGTGTGGCCCTTTGTCCTCAAACGAGGCACTTCATACCCCCAGACTCTGAACATGTGGAGAGTCACAGTCTTTCTCTATTATGACAGTCTGCTATGCAGATGAGTTCTGTGCACATAAAAAGGCGCCAAACAAAGACAGATTGATGTTCTGAATGACAGGAATGTCAAAATACAATAAGACGGTTTCATTCTACCATCCACACAGTTACGAACTGAGATCCTGGGGTACAGGAGGCATTGTGATGTTGGCACTGGCAGACAAGAAGTCCATGGTGGTCCAGAGGAAAGAGGACACACACACACACACACACACACACACACACACACACACGCTGGGAATGGGCATGAGTTGGGACCCATGGAGAACTAAAGAGTACAGGAAGATTCATATTTTGGGCATGGGGATTTTCTCTAACCCTGTCAGAATATACACAGGCTCAACAGTAGAGAAGGCCACAGATGCAGTTTCACCTGGCCCTCTAACTCCCAATATAATTCAATATAGTTGAAAAATGACCTTAAATATCTTACCCTCCTGCCTCCACCTTGTAAGGCTGGGCTTATAGGCTTGAGACATGGACCACCCCACCGGCTTCCTGTAGTGTTGAGGACTGGACCAAGAGTTGTATTTGCTAGGCTAATCCTTTACCAGCTGAGTTCTACTCGCAACCCTGTGACCAGATTCTAGTGGGGATTGACCAGTCTACTTGGAAATCATCTGGCTGTGTACATGTTAGAAAAGTTTGTCAAGGGGCTGGTGAGATAGCTCAGTGGGTAAGAGCACCCGACTGCTCTTCCGAAGGTCCAGAGTTCAAATCCCAGCAACCAACCACATGGTGGCTCATAACCATCCGTAACGAGATCTGACGCCCTCTTCTGGTGTGTCTGAAGACAGCTACAGTGTACTTACATATAATAAATAAATAAATCTTAAAAAAAAAAAGTTTGTCAAGGTCCTGTCATCCCTCCAGTTCTAGTTCATCTTGGATCATGTCCACTAAATCTCACTGAGGTCTGGCTCTCCTTCACCCCTGGGTCCTATACTAAAGTCTTAACTCTCTGCACAGATGAAGGTATTAGGATGAAGGACTTTGGAAGGTAATGAGTTCATGAGGGTAGAGCCTCTGGGAATGGGGAAGAGTAACCTTCGTACACTACTCTGAAGAGGGTTCTCTTTCCCCCTACTCTGTGAGGAAGTGTCGTGAGTAAGCATCTACAGACCAGAAGCGGGCAGACGGCTTTTCAGCTTCTAGGTCTGTGAGGTACGGCTTTGTGCTGATTTGAAGTCATCAGTCTAAGGCACTGTTATACTAATTGCAAAAGAAATGGTAAATGAGTGTATATGCATGTGTGTGTGTGTGCATGCATGTGTGTGTGTATGTGTGTATGTGCATGCATGCATGTGTATATGTACAACATGCATGCATGTGTATGTATGTGTGCATGCACACACATATGGGTATATGCATACACAAATACCAGGAAAAAGAAGAGGAAAACCGTCACCAATGCCTTCCTTATACAAGAGACAAAGTAAAGAATTCGAGGTGGAGATGGGAAGAGGCTAATGTAACATTCTTTTCATCCTTTAAAGATTGGTCTTATTTCTCACCGTGTGTATGTTTGGGTGTTTCTGGGTGGGAATGTGCTCATGCGTGCAGGTGCCCCTGGAGGCTGGAGGCATCACAGTCTCAGGAGGTGAGGTTACTTGTGGTTGTGAGCTACCAGACATGATATTAATTAATTGGTAGGGACGGAATTCACATCCTCAGCAGCTCAGGTCCTTTGTAAGAGCAGTGCATGCTCATGGCTGCCGAGCCATCTCCGCTGCCCTCTAAGGTGATGTTCTCGAAGATTACCTTTTTGGTTTCCTTCGGTGGCAATTTCTCCATTTTGTTCAATGACTACTTTTGCGCCAACTGTACACTAGGTACGGGGATGTGGGATACAGAGTGTATGTAGCCTGGGAGCTCCTATTTATGTCTTTATGAGTGGCTATATTCCACGAAATGTTGAGGAGTCCATATGGTCCTCCAATAAAGCTATTGCTTCGCTAGCGATCATCCGAAATTGTGGGAATACGCACATTTCATTTTAAAATTTAAAACTACTACAAATGATCTAACACATAGACCCCAGGGTCCCCAGACAGAGAACACACTCCCTGCTTCAGAATTACTAGCCATTAGCCTTATATTCCTTGGGCGAGATTGGGGCAGGAATATATGAAAGACTCGGCCCAGACTGAGAGAGTATTAAATATGTCTTGACTGATTAAATTGAGCATCTCAAGGAGCCATAGGAAAGAAAAATCTAAACACGAATTTAACAGACAACTATGTCAGAATGAAGATGTAAGTCGGTGGTAAAGGATTTGCTTAGATGTGGGAGATGCTTCAGGGAAGAGACTGCCGAAGCACTTCAGCCACTGTCTCACAGGCCTCGGTATACAGGAAGCTGAGATCCCTGGAGTTGGGCTAAAATAGGCAATTTTCATCTGCCAGGCACCTTTGTCATCCACCCCCCAGCCCCCGCCCCACAGATGCTTCCTTGAAACTCAGAGAGTGAAATCAATATGTACTGAGCCCATTCTTCAGCGATGACAGAGAAGGCCTCAGTAAGACACATGACATTAATTAGTTAGCCTGTGTAGTCCAGGTGACCCTGTCACCTCTACTTCAGGCAGGGCTTAGGAGATGCCTCAGGGAGTCGGAGCCAAATACAACGATTCCAGATCAAAGCAAAGGTGTGTTCAGGATGTTTCGAGCCAGGTTTTACTAACACTGACATATTAGATCACAGACAACCCCCCCACCCCCAAGCTTTTTCCTTTTTAACCTCAGAAATGAGCCCGCCCACCTCGGCAGGCTGTGCCTTGAAAAGAACTAAGAGCCATGCTGGGGAGGTTAGAGCCCACAGACATGATCTCCACGGGGAAGAAAAGCAAGGCTAGCTTGTCCCTCTTGCAATAAAAGGTGAGTTTAAGGTCCTATCTAGTACTTGGCTCCATGCACGTTCTGTGGCATGTGGGTGATGTCACACTAGATCATGTGGTGATTCCCACTATCCTCTGTAAAGGTATGAAAGTCAGGTATCTTGCTTCGTTCAGGGAGCTTCTCTAAAGGCTTGCTCTCTCCTGCTCCTTCAGGTCACCCCATAATATTGGTGTGTAGACTGGAATTTCTATTCTTTTCGCTTCAAACTATCCCTTCTAACACTTCCGGTCGAAGGATTCATCATGGCCTCCTTTGACTGTGAGGCTTGCTCTTCTAATGAGACCCATTCTTAAGGGTAATTGGTCTCAGCTTCCTTTCCACTGAACCTGCCAGATCGCCATTCTTCTGCATCTTACAATGTAAACAACTACATATGAATAAAATAACTCAGTCTTCTCAATTCCCATGGCTTTGTGCATCTATCTTTCCACAATTCCAAAGCCAATGAGGACTCTATGAACCCCAAGAAACTCTCTCTATCGGAAGGTCTTTGAATAATCATTTGGTACCAAACGCTGTCTAGTGTGGTATTCATTTAGACACAGAGAGATTCTGCACTCAATACTTAATTACAAGATGCTGTCTCTAGGGATGTGAAATTACACAAACTCAGGAAAGAGCTACATAGGAAATAATGAAAGCCTGATGGGTCAGTGGTTGCTGTCCTGACCACGAGACTCTACTGGGTCATCCAACAGCAGCCATGAGCAAACTGTGGGCAAAGGGACATAGTCACACTGTTATATACTAATAAAACTTTATCTGGGTGGACAGTATTCAGTCCAGAATTGATTAGAAAGCCATACACATGCTCTTGTATCTGGTCGTATACAAAAATATGAAGCATGTTGCTGTCCCCAAATTTAGTTTTCTGGATTATGAAACATGCCTGTCCCCAAGAGTTTTAGACAAGAAACTGGGACTCCTAGCCCACCCATAACTTTCTCAAATGGCAGTACTACCTGGGAACTGAGTGGTCCAACTTGTGAGCCTACGGGAGGGGTCTGGCATTCAAACTACACTACAAGGACATATAGTACCCGATTGGCTTGGGAAGTCTGTCTTCAGCAAAACCTGAGGACGCCATCTCCGAGTCATTCTATACCTCTCCTCTCAGGAAGTTGGGCCCCACCGACTCCTCCTCTACACATGCCACTGGCTTCAGTCAATAGAGAGATGGAGATGCAAGTCCACACTCTGTCTCAAACCCAAACTGTACCTTTGTGGTCTAACCTCCTGTTAGACCCTTCCCAAACATCAGCTCCTGATGGAAAAAGACAGGATGTGAGCTAGGGTTCCATTGCTGGGACCCAAATACCAAACAACTTAATGGGGGGGGGGTGCCTGCTTTGGTTCTCCTAGTTTTGGGAGGTGTCAGCCTGTCCTGGGTGCGTAGGGAAGAGCTGCTCCTGTGCTGGCACTCAGGAAGCAGAGAAAGAGGGAAGGCAGCCTCTCTGAGCATTCCCTCCCACTCAGATAATTCCATCCGGGCTAAATGGACCTTGCCATCCATATCCAAGGAGGGTCTCCTCCTGGACTCAGATGTCTTGGGAAGCTCCTTCATGGTTGTATCTGCTAGGCACTTGCCAACTCGATCTTGTTGACAAGCAAGATTAATCATCAAAGGTGGGTACTGTCCCTCTCACATACTAGAATAAAGATCATTCAGGAAGAGGAGCCGAGCACGACCAGCTTTCACACGACATACATCCCTAATGAGAAGGAAATGTAGGCTGTTGAAAGCACACTGAGACCCAAGACCATTTGTCCTGAATATGAAGCATGCCAAAGCTAGAGTATATAGATTCACATACTACATTAGCCAGCTTTGCAAATATCTATCTATCTATCTATCTATCTATCTATCTATCTATCTATCTATCTATCTATCTATCTATCTATTTATCTATCTATGTGAGATGGGAGTGTCACTATGTGGTCCTGTGTAACTTGGAATTCTCTATTTAGACTAGGCTGGCCTTGAACGCATAGAGACTGCCTGTCTCTGCCTCCCGAGGGCTGGGATCAAAGGTG
>NC_034609.1:38073363-38102366 GCF_900095145.1 Mus pahari | reverse complement strand
AAGAAAGAAAGAAAGAAAGAAAGAAAAGAAAAGAAAAGAAAAGAAAAGAAAAGAAAAGAAAAGAAAAGAAAAGAAAAGAAAAGAAAAGAAAAGAAAAAGAACCCCCGGGTTCTGGGGAAATACCCTTTCACTCTGCCAAACGGGCTGCCTCCGTGTTTGTCTGGGTCCATTCATGGATTCAACTGGATGCTGCTAATTTCCAGCTTTCCCCCCCCACCTTGCCTTTTCGAAGTATAGCATACTTTTAGCCTTTTAACACTGAGAGGTCAAGAGGACGTGGCTTCATTCCGGGGGCTCCTATGAAGGGGGTGAGAACTTTCCTGACATCGGGGACTGCATAACAGGATGCAGTTCCTCTTTTTCCTTTTCTTTCTCCTTCTTCCTCTACAATCGGTTTGCAAAAGACATGTAGCATCACATTCAAGCATTCCCAAGGCAGAAGAGATTCATATGTACTTGTATATACGGCAAAGGACGTCCTTTATACAAACCTAAAGAGAAATGACTTAGAGACTATATACATGCTTAAATGCTCCTACCTTTTCTAAAAGACTGAAGAATGGAAAATCAGAAGACTATGATACACGCCGAACAGAGTCGACATGAATTCTGTGTTTGCCGTTACTTAAGATGTTTAAGTGATCATAATAGCTCAGGCGCACCAATTTTAACTCCTTACAAGAAATCCCAGTGACAGGTCGTGGACATTTACTTTGATAGCCACAGACTCTTAAGTATACCAGTATACCAGTGAACAATGTCTTTAATCTGCCAGGCCATTCCTCTGAGAAGAATGTATCTCCTTACAAGAAGGTACCTGATGTTAAGAGTTTGAGGACTTCTGTCCAGACAGCCAGAGCTGCCCACCCAGGGCCACAGTGCTGAGTCCACACGGAAGGGTGGGTACTTCCACTTCTTTTCCACGCACACCTATACCCACACCCACACACGGAAAACAGAGCAAGGCGATGACCAAGCAGTGCACACTCACTCCATTGGGATGAGGGCTTGCGCATGGCCCCTGAGTAACTCAGCCTGGATAAACCAAGATAGCTGGGCATTTGCATAAAGGATGCTGGGAAGAGAGGGGCCGCACATGGTACAAGGGGCCAGCACTAGGATTCTGGGTTGTGCTATCATTTCTGAAAAAAGTTTTGTAGGAATTGTTTATAGGGCCACCAGTGTGGCTCAGTGGGTTCAGATGCTTGCCACCAAGCCTTGCAATATAGGTTCAGTCCCAGAACCTGCATGGTGGGAGGAGAGAACCCACTCTCCCAAACTGTCATCTAATCTCCACACACGCGCCATGGTGTAACACGTGTGTGTATGTGTGTGTGTGTGTGTGTGTGTGTGTGCGAGTTCACACACACACACACAATAGAAAAACAAATGTAATAGAATGGCTTTTTTAAAAAAAATGACAATAGATTTGCCTTATAAGGGATGGCAGTGGCCACTTTGAAAGTGGAGACACAGTTTTGGCTCTTTGTTCTGTTCACTACAATGGTAAGGAGACTGGTGCACTGGGGATTAGCCTTGCTTCCCTTTCGCTAAAAATGGGAGGTGGGGGGGGGGAATGCTCCCTGGAGGTGACCCCTCTCTTGTGTTGTGAGAACATAGGTTTTGTTTTGATGGCAAAGTATGGTGGGCTGGAAGTCGAGTCACAAGTATAGATTAGGTACAGGGACACGGGCTGAGAAGATGGGCCTTGGGAGGCTGGATTGGCCGGGCAAGCATTTGTAAATAACCAGAGAGCGATGAAGAATGGAGTACTGAGGGGCTAGGTCAGGGGGCAGGGCGTCACCCACTTGCAGAGTTCAGGGTGAAGGAAAGCAAAAAACGATGAAAAGCCCTCTCAGCTCCGGGGGTCCACGTCAACGGTTCCCTTTCGTCTCATAGAGGTTTCTACAAAGAAAACAAAATCAGAACGTTTCAAAGGGAAAAAGAAGACAGGAATAGAATGGGAAGGGAGGGAGGAGAGAGGGGAGGAGGGGAGGAGTGGGAAGGGGGAAGGAGGCAGAGGTCTGGGAAAGGAGGGAGGCCAGAAGCAGCTAACTTCTACTATATAGTGCTGAAGAGAGAACGATATGCAACACTAAATAATTACTTTATATAGATCGGACCGCTTATGAAACACTGGCTAGTTTACACTTCCTAAGAGTCAGGGCAGTTCTGTCATCAGGATCCTTGGGCTGAAGCCATGACTTTTCTCCTTTCTTCTTTCAGCCTCTCAGCAGGTAGCTGAGCATGCATAGGGCTCAGGGAGGTCTGCTGAGCAAGGAGCCTTCTTCCCACAAGATGGGAGTGTACACAGGGCTGGGCTGTAGTAGGAGGATGCTTCTGGGGACTCCGGCAGCAATGTGGTGGGGAAAATAAAGGTGTGCCAGAGTGTCACCTCTGGCATACACGTGTGAAGTACTGCTGGGTCCAAGTTTAGCCAGGTGCAGAAGAAACACCTGGGTTTGCTTCAGTTTGTTTCTTTAAAAATTTTATATTATTATTATTATCATTGGTGTGTGTGATGCCTATGGAGGTCAGAGAATAACTTTATGGAGTCGGTTTCCTCTTTCCACTTTCACCTGGGTCCCAGGAATTGAGCTCTGGGTCATCAGGTGTGTGTGGCAGGGCCCCTCCCTGTACCCACTAAAATCCCTGAGCTGTCTCATGAGATTTCTGTTGCTTTTGTTTGCTTGTACTTTTTAGACAGGGTCATACTATGTATTCTAGGCTGACCCCAAATTTGTACTTCCCAGCCTCCTGAATAATGGGATTCCACGTATGTCTGGTTCTAGTGTTTAAAGGTGCCAACGGGCATTCAGTCGGGTGGAAATTCAGTCGGGTCACTCCTTTGACCTTGTCCAAACTCCACAGGGTCCAAGCAGTTAAGCCACAGAAGGGTTTTCAGTTTCAGCTTCTTCTCTAGCTCTAGACCCTGTTTTTAATTTGTAAAGCTTCCCGGTCCTCTCAAAGTCTGCAGGTAAGGCTGGTACAAGGCCAACCTTTGAGCAGGCACAGAGCCTTCATCTCCAAGTCACCGGCTGGATTGTATCTAAGATTTAAACTCTGAGCTTCAGATGCTAGGTCTGTGCTGTGAAAAATAATAGTTCTGTTCCCAAAATGCAACCCGTAGCGAGGGTCGTCCTGCCCGAGGGTGACGGGGTTGGGGGGGTCAGAGCGGGGGACACAAGACACAGAGCATGAAGTCAGGTGGAACGTGATGAACTGAGATTGGTAAGAAAGGGACTGAGGACATAGCTGGACGAGGCCCGTTCCTACAGAAGAATGCTCGCCTAGCATTCAGGAAGAAGCCGGAGGCTCAACGCTTAATGTAGCATAAACTAAGTGTGATGGCCATACCGGCGTGAGGGCAGCCCTGCTTCTCCATGAGCTTGCCTCAAGACCAGGAGAAGACAGGCTGACTGACCCAGCTGTCTAACTCCCCACTTTCACAATCTGAAAACGGGGGGGGGGGGCTGAGAGTGTTAAATCTCCTGTGGTATCCAAGAATGGAGACCATGCCTCTGCATCACACATTGCCAAGGTAGAGGACCCGGGGAATTATCTCTATAAGCATCTGTCTTCTCAGCTATGAGAAGGATCCTGGACAGCCACAAGATCCTGGGGATCCACAAGATAAAACAGTGTGACCCAGGGCTGGAGAGACGGCCCAGGAGGTAAGAGCCTGGCTACTGTGCAGACAACTAGAGTTCAGCTCCCAGCACCCACACCAGAGGTCTCACAACTCCCTGGAACTGGGGCTGCAGCATGTGACCCTGCTTCCTGGTTCCTCCAACACCCTGGGGGGGTGGGGGTGATGGAGGGGAGGGCGAGAGAGAGAGAGAGAGAGAGAGAGAGAGAGAGAGAGAGAGAGAGAGAGAACACAAAGGAGAGAACCCCACCCCCCACACACAAAAAAGTCTTTTAAAAAGTCATGTGACACACTTTACCTTTCTTGGGTGCGGTTAGAGTCCCCGCCCCACCATTTGTTGATAACCTGATGATTTTCAGAGCCAGTATCTTTTTGAAGGAAGGAAGGAAGGAAGGAAGGAAGGAAGGAAGGAAGGAAGGAAGGAAGGGAGGGAGGAAGGAAAGAAAGAAAGAAAGAAAGAAAGAAAGAAAGAAAGAAAGAAAGAAAGAAAGAAAGAAAGAAAGAAAGGAGGGAGGGAGGGAGGGAAAGAAAGAGAGAAAGAGAAAGAAAGAGAGAAAAGAAAAGGAAAGAAAAGAAAAGAAAAGAAAAGAAAAGAAAAGAAAAGAAAAGAAAAGAAAAGAAAAGAAAAGAAGAAAAGAAACCTGGAAGGATGTCTGACTGAGATCTCAATTTATCTTTTGCATGCTAAGGGATGTAGTTTCTCACGCAGTACCTTTCATTGTCAAGCCCAGAAGATCTACCTAGCAGAGAATGTGCGGATAAAATAGGGATGGGGGAAATCCCAAGGAAACAGGTACTATCCGCAGTACCTCTGACAAAAACAATGATTCTCTCTTCCTGTGGTTATTTCAAACCGGTGAATTAAGCTCCAAGGAATCACTTTCAAATAAGACTCTAATTTCAGGGACCCAAGGAAGCCTGCATTTTAATAAGATATTTCATTGTTATCCTGAATACAAAACCATTGTTTGCCTGACTCTATAATTTATCGTTAGACAGACACTGAGCTATTACTGTAGCAAAAAAAAAAAAAAAAAAAAAAAAAATGAAACACGCAATGATCTCGCTAATAAAACAATTGGATCATAAGGCAAGACGGAGCTAGGCACTTTAAGCAGAGCTGAACACCCCTGGGTGGCGATCTGCATAGGCTAATATTCCCGGTTGGAATTTCACCTTTCTCTACTCTTCCAGAAGACAATCATTGCAGTAGCCTGCTAACAATACCGGTACAGTCTCTCCAACTTAATCCTTTGTTCCTTCTGAAGAAAAGGCTGCTTGCTACTTCTGAGTAGTCCCGCTCTGCACATCCCAACAATTAACACACGCACGTGTTCTTATTTGGTAGTAACAGCTTCTTGACTTACACGAGGAAGTATATATTTTGCACACCACAGGCAAACCTATTCCTCCCCCTATAAAAGGAAAAAAGAAGTTTGTTTACAAAGGTGGGGGAGAGGTGTGGATGTTGACTTAGAAATTACATAGTTAACCACACACACACACACACACACACACCACCATCACCACCACCACCACCACCCACCTACCCACCCACCCCCTTTCTCTTCCTCTGTGTTCAGTCAAGGAGAGAAGCGAGTATCCCTTAACATATTTTTGTCTTCTACTCTGCCAGGGGAAACTCCTCAGCTGAGGTAGTGTCTCCCTGGGATCCTTAAAACTTGCTTTCTCTAATTCCCAAGAGGAGACAGGGCTAGGTTCCCATTTGTTGAAAACTAGGAGGTGGGTGTCAGGTGGTCAAGGAGTCTGGAAGGCAGAGAGGGTAGGCGGGATTCAGAGAGGCTCCGCCCATCCCTCAGCTCAGAGGGGCAGAAGGCAGTGGCTGTCTATGGTAATTCCCCAAGTCCTGATTGCCTGATCAGTCAAGTGGGAGCCTTCACATCTACTTCCTGTGTGTTCAGCAGAAACCGAATGACCTGAGCACCCATACAGCATGGCTGAGGGTCACATCCAGTGGCAATTCTAGAAGCATGTCCTACTCTATCCCCAAGTCTGCCCAGAGCCGCTGATAACTGCCCCCACCCCCACACTAGCACTGTGGTGGCATCAAGGCAGGACAGACTCCAGACTCCTCCCCAAAACACCAGAGAGAGGCTCATGACACCCCACAGTGATTTATTTATGCTTTGAAGGTCTTCATTCTTTGTAGGTCAACTCCATGGAATCACTGCACAGAGAGGGTGAACAGACTAGGCAATGATAATGCAGATTCTTTGTCCCCTCTTTAGACCTTGCCTAAACAAAATGAAGGGGCTGGTCCCTAGGGGAGGTCACCAGCTGCCCTTTGGCCCTGGTCTTTAATTCCCTCAGCATAGACTTTTGGCCTCTGCAGGGCTGAAAAGAAATAAGTCAGGGGCTGCCTAGATGGTTTGGCATGCAAAAGTGAGTGTGGCTCAGAACTGACAGCCTGAGCTCAATCTCCAAAAGCCGCACAGAAATCTGGGTGTGGGAGCACACATCCGTAATACTGATACCCCTAAGAGGACATGGGGGACAGATGAGAGGCAGAGACTGGATTATCTAGGAGCTCCAGCAGAAACACAAACTGGAGAGACAGACAGACCTCCATTCCTGTGCACAGACACACAAAAGAAATGAAGCAAACAAATAAATATGAAGCAAGAAAGAGGAACGAATAAGAGGCCAGTATTAAAGTGGGTAGGGCATCACATGCAAATCCTGAGCCTAGGAGACAGGCTGCCTTCCCAAGCTCTCTCCCTCTTGCCCTTCTTCAACCCAGGCCCCTGTAGATTCTAAGAACGTGCCCCGGCACTGAGATGTAACCTCTGCTCAACATTTCTCTCCTAACACATCAACTACAGCAACACGGGGCTGGAGCTGGAGCTGTGACCCTTGCCTGAGAACCTAATATCCAACTTCTTTGACCCACTTATAGAGTGACCTCCAGGTGACTGCTATGTCACTGCCATTCAGCAGCTGTCATGCACAGCCAGTCTTTTCCTGGGGATGGACATTATTCTGAGAGCATTCGTGGACTGAGGCCCCCTTAAGAAGTTTCAGCATCTTCCCCGTTACTATGGAGCCTCAGTGCTCCCTGCCTCACTGTCTATGCTGGGCACTTCCTAACACAGATGTCTAGGGACATGCCCTCGTGCACCTGTCTCAAGGTGCTCTTCTGACACTCAGGAACAAATAATGGTCATTGACAGGGCTGGGTTTTGCTGCATTTCTGGTAAGACTTGTGTCAGGGACGATTAGATGGTGAGGGCTGGGAAGGAGGTGATGTCCCTCTCTGGAGACCGTGTCTACACGCAACTGGGGTCAGTTTAGTGAAAAACACTGGTCAGAGAGGCTGCGTGATTGAACTGACTGGCAATTCCCCAGCCAGGGCAGGCAGCCTTGGGCTATTCGGGGAGCAAGGCAGCCAGCCCTTTGCTTCCTTTTCATTTAAAACACATCTCAAAGTACCAGACTAGAAGTAGAGATTCAGTTCAATGTCTTTGGATTGATTGATTAATTTAAAGCCCCTGAGAGATCCCGTAGGTTCACAGATAAAGCCAGACAGGCTGAGAATTTTCCTGTCTTCCTCAAAGGGGGAACGTTTCAACTGCAGACCCCTAATTGGAGATGATTTACATTTTTGTCTTGATCTCTGCATTGGGAAAGAGGATAAGTTGTCATCAGTAACCATTGAAACCTGGCTGAGCATAGCTTGCTGGTTGCATACAGTGTCTACATTATTGGGCGATCTAATATCACCCAAACATCGAGTAGTGTCTGAGAACCACCAAGCAGGACCTGGGTGTTTAACTTAGGGATCCAACGAGCATTGGTAGCAAAATACTAACTCTGCCAAATTCCAACCATCCAAGCAACTAGCTGGAATTCCTCACGCCTCCACTGCCAGGAGAGCAAACAGGGATATGCATGAGCTGCTGAGATCAATCTCCATGTGAGAAAGATGTCTGATGCAAGGTACCAATAAAGGCTGGGGAGACAACTGAGCTGGTAATGCTGACTTGAGTGTGATCCCTGGAACTGATGTCTAAAAGAAATCTTGCATGGGTTCTTGCTTATTATTCCAGCATCAGGGAGTCAGAGATAGGCAGCTCCCCGGGGGCTTACTGACCAGCTTCTTGGTGAACTCTAGGCCAATGGGGGGGGGGGGATGTAAAATACCAAAAGTGATCCTGTGGTATAGCTTCCATGTGTATGTAAGTACACACATATGTATAATTACATCTGCATGAATAAACGCACGTTCTTTCACTCTTACACACACACACACACACACACACACACACACACACACACCAGTGATCATGAAAGTAAGTATGAGAGAGCCAAGAGCAGTCTCACCAAACAGCGCCAGGACTCCAGGGCCCACATCTCACAAGTGCCTGAGAGCTCCTCCCAGATATTCCACCATCTCCTAGATCTTAATTGCTTCTACATTCTCCTGGAGAGGTGCCTCCATTTTGTTTAGTGTGGTGATGCTGGAAGACAATGAATGCCCTTCTCAAACGATTGCCTGTTGGCTACCACGAAAGACACCAAACTCTGAATCACATAGTCGCTGATGCAATCTCTCTTCAATGTGGCTTCACCAAGGCCTATGGACCTGCTCTAAGTCTCTCCCCTAAGGGGGATCTCTCATCCTGTAAAGAGATCTCTGGCTATTTGCTAAACTTTATAAAGCAAGAAGAGCCATGGCATGCAGGGGGGGGGGGTGGCAGAGAGGTAAGTTAGTAATACCTTACAAATTCAATTTGCATTCTTTCCTTGATGTTAACCCAATCTGAACGAGCTTTTCCAAAATAAGCCAGCATTTGAAATCCTCCTGCATGATAGATGGCCTTACACATTTAAAAACACCGTCCCTTTAATAAACTAACCTGCACAATGCGCTCTTAAATGGTTCTAGAATATTCTGATAGCAAAATATTTTCTGTTTCTGGGCCAGAACTGGACATTTCTTCTTGGGAATATGATGTTTGAAAATCAGTTCCTCCTATTATAGATTTTCCCCTCAGCTTGTAGAAAATCCATGATTCCCTAAACATTGGTCTTTGAAAGCACATTGACTAAAATCTTCATGCTTAATTCATGAAGCGCAGTCTGGAGATTAGTGGAGCTGGACATAGACCGGGAATACTTTATCATATTCTAATAAGCAGAGGTTGAAAATTGCATTTCTAAAGCTACAGTATTAAAGGGCACACCGCAAAACATGACCCAAACATAACTCAGTAGTTTTACAGTGCCTGAAAAGGCTTTGATATGATAAAGTATGCTGACGGTGAGAATAAACACAACTAGAAAATTTTGAATTTAAAAAGGAGAAAAAAAGGAGGGGGGCATGTGAAACTTGGTGAACATTTGGTATATTTATGGAAAATATACATATTATAAACTCATATATTGTGATTTTTATAAACAAGCATGGACGACTGAGTCACGCAGTGGAAGATCACTGTAACGCCACATGTAAGAGTTCAGAAAGGCTAAAAACATGAGAGATGGGAGAAAAGTAAATAAAGCGTGCATAATGAGGTTAATTTAAAGGGTGCCAGAAAAGTCTTTCTTAAAATAGGTCACTGCAGAAAATAATGTGCATGGTAGGGTCTAGAGGGAGAATGCTGGAGGTACATCCGGGTGCTTCTTAGAAAACTGTAACGTGCAAAAGGCTGCCCTAATACTGGCAGCGACCATCTACAAAATGTTAAAAATAAAAAACTGCAATCACAGAATCCAACTACATAAATCATTAGTGTATATAATACGTACGTGCAGTGCTTGACATACACAACTGGGGCTAATAGTATCTGATAGATGGGTGGGTGGGTGGATGGGTGGATGGATGGGTGGATGAACGAATGGATACCCAAGGGAGTGTGAAAGCAATTGGAACACGAATGGAGGGGTGGAAGGTCAGATGGACAGATACACGAGGGAGTGAGAAACCAATAGACACAGGGTTAGGCGGAAGGAAGGAAGGAAGGAAGGAAGGAAGGAAGGAAGGAAGGAAGGAAGGAAGGAAGGAAGGAAGGAAGGAAGGAAGGAAGGAAGGAAGGAAGAGGATGGATAGGTGGATAATTGATCATACGTGAGCAAGTAAGAAGTGAATGGAAATGGCTCCTATCTCTTCTAGAGCTCAAGAGGGTTTTGGTTTACCCCACTGAGCGCTTGCTAAGTCCCAAAGTGCATCAGCAGCTCCTGAATCTGCATGCGGTGGGAGAAGGAGGGGCAAGAATTCAGAGCAGAAGGGGGCCAAGCATGCCCATGCCACGGAGCAGTGTCTCCACAGCTCAGGGAGGTGGATAGCAGCAGGGGTGAGGGGTGGGGTGCTTTGAGATCGGACTGAAGGTGTGTGGAATCCTCACTCCTCAAAGCCGGCAGTCATTGCTGCCGAGATCAGAGTGAAAGATCAGAGGCGCCGGCCTCCTGCTGAGCCGATGATTTCATTTTGATGGGTGTGCATTCCCCATGTTCTCTGCATTCAAGTTAATAAAGCAGGGTTTCTCCTCCCCCTAGATAACTCCCAACTGAATATTCTATGCGGACTTCTAATGGCATGGTCTGAGCTTTCCCCCTAAATGGGCTCTGCCACCAGGAAGTTCCGTAGCTCTGTCACCTGCCCTTCGGTTGGCCTGTCCCTCCTCATCTCTGTGTCCCCATTAATATTGACTTGGAGGTTATTTTTAACAGCTAAAAGGCACCCAGCTATTCCTGCCATGGGTCCCTCTGCCTCCCCTGGGTCAGACACCCACAGTCTCGATACATCTCAGGCAGCACACTGTGTGGTACACGTTCTCAAAAGGTCATGACCCCGGCAAGTGACCCTTTGGAAAACAAGGCTCAGCAGCAGACCCTGGCCATGTAGATTTCATGTTTATTGCATGAAACTAATGAACAGACAAGAATGTCAGTAACCAAGCATATATATCCCTCAAG
Organism: Mus pahari; assembly: GCF_900095145.1. Lineage (NCBI taxonomy): Eukaryota > Metazoa > Chordata > Mammalia > Rodentia > Muridae > Mus > Mus pahari. The sequence continues at coordinate 38,091,781 of NC_034609.1, read as the reverse complement.
ACAACTGTAGCTATGGTTTTCGCTTCACAGTCTGTACTTGCACGAAACAATAACGTCTACACTATTGTCCTACACATATGCTGTATGCAAGAACAGGAAAACTGATTTTTAAAAGGAGGAGAAAGAACAAAGAATGAAAAACTACTCATATTCCCTGAATTAGGACTATCATCAGCCCCAACGAAAACACTCTTGGTCTACACACGACCCACTCTGAACACGGAAGTGTGGCGTTTGTTCCTCTACTGCCTTCATGGATTTGTCGGCAGCGACGCAGGGAACCACCCGAGATCCACTTGGGCTGGGTTAACTGTGTCAAGTCTCCTCACTGACTGGTCAGGTGGAGATGGCTCTCCTCTGCTCACGATTCAGGAAGACGGAGTGGCAAGGGAGATCGATTGAGAACCTCACACTTGCGGTGAGCCTTGGACATAGCCAGAGAAAGGCCCGGAAGAACACATTTCCTGCAACAACCTGGCCTGCCCCCTGTTTGTGACAGGGTCCCAGCAGAAGTTTTCTGCAGTAATGCTGGATGGAGAAGGGAGGCTTGTGACTGCCACCTGGGTGTATGGCAGGTGACAGACAAGAAGACTGAAAAGCACTTGAAACTGGAAGCGGTTCCAGTTCCACCCTGGGTGGCTGAGCTCCTGTGGCAGGCTCATCTGGATCATTTCCCCCAACATCGAGCCTCCTGATGAAGCATCCCCCCCCCCTACCCTCTCTGGCTCCCCGGGCACTAGCTCTTTTGCACTGGCCTTTGACAGTGAAGCTGGGGATGCTGCGAGAGGCAAGCACAGCTTCCCTGAGAGACTAGCTCTTCTTCCCTTAATTATCATCCTTTTCTTGCAAGATGCATCGGCTGCTATTTAAATAAACAATGGGGGATTCAGAATGGGAGAAACTATGAAAATGAAGTTGCTTTAATTTACATCTCAAGGGACTGAGGCCTTGTGGAGTTCTGCGAATGCCATATAAATAAATAAACACTTTAAATGAGTGTCAAGTTGGGGACAGCCTATGAGTTAGTTGTAAAGGGGACAAAGGAACCAAGGGTGGCCTGTGAGTGTTAGATCTTGCATTGGGCATGTGATATCTGGGGATCCTTTAAAAGGAGGAGACAGAAATGCAGTGGGAGTATCACCCCCTTATGGGAACAGGAAGAGAAGGAGATGGGGTTAACTAGAATGGTAGCAGATTGTGGCAAGCATAAGATTTGGACTTTTGGGATGGGGTGGGGGACAGGGTCAGCTTCACATAGCGAGTAAAAAACAGGCTGAAAGGCTTGGAGAGTCTGTCCTTGGGCTTCTTTTTTTTTCCAGAGTCAGGTAATGCTCCAAGAGGTCAGGTTTTTGCCATAGTTCATACAAAAGGATGTGCTAGTTTGGGGTTTTGCTGCTGTGGTCGATCGTGGAGGAGGAGGAGGAGGAGGAGGAGGAGGAGGAGGAGAGTCTGGGGAAATCTCAACAACTGACTTTGCATGCTGTGTGGGGTAAAATGAATCCTTGCATATAGAGAGATGCCCATGGGTTAGTTTCATATGTGGGGTTAAAAAGGCCCCAAGGAGGCCAAGAGATAAAGCCGAGGACAGGTTAAAGGATGGACATTAATAAGACACGGGAAGGGCATGTTGGGAAGTGACTTTATAAAGCTCTTGCTGGGGACTTTATGAGCACTGTCGGATCTCATCATCAGATGGATATTTTCCCATTTGGTGGGAGAGGAGACCGAGAATTCCACAGTGTTTCTGATTACACAGCTGGACAGAGCAGCGACATTCAGAGGCAGCTAGGGCAGAAATGCAGGGATGTTGTTTGTTTGCGGCTTAAGAGAAAAATGAATGGACCGGTGATCCCAAGGGCTCCAATTGTCTCTGGGCCTCCTTCACCTTTGCTGGCTCTGGCTCAGCCCCACCCCTGCTCCTCTGGTTCTCTTTTTGTGCAGGTTACATCTATCTCTATCTATCTATCTATCTATCTATCTATCTATCTATCTATCTATCTATCTATCTATCTATCTATCTATCTATCTATCTTCTGCAATTGGCAGCCTTTTCCTGTGGTGCCTGGGAAGACAGTACTACATCGAAGTGCCAGGATGTGAGCTGTGTAGGGCGCAGGTGTGCCAAAGTGCCTCTACCCACAGCAGGATGAGTCCCTGAAAGGACTTGGTATCATGGCTCCTTGTACGCTCACAGGCTTAGGGTAGGGACTGAGAGCTGCTTCCGGTCACCCTTAGGCCTCTGCCTATAGCTAAGGCTGGCAGTAAGACTCGTGCTTTTGTGCTTCGGGGTCTGGTATCTTGTCACAAGGAGGGAGACAGGTGTGTCTCAAAAGAGAATGGAATGCTGGAAACTGATATGTGAGTGGCAGGAAAGATGCAAGACTACTACAATGTTACAATAATTAGTAAGTCAGGGCCAGTGAGGTGGTTAGTGAGTAAACACACATTTTCAAGCCTAATGGCTTGAGTTCCACCCAGCAACTCATACAAAAATAGAAATAGCCTCATCGATTTGTCTTCTGACCTCTATATGTACATGGTGGCTCATGGGCCTGCGTGCAGACAGTGTGCACTCATTTACAACAATGAATAAATCTTTTAAAAGTACAATAAAAACTCAATAAAGGGAATTCCAAAAGAATCGGAATGGGCAGTGTGGAATGCCAGTGAGATGCAGAGTCTAAGCCCGCTATGGCCAGATGAGCGCTACTGTGAATTTACTGCTATATTCAGGAGCTTGCTTAGCATTCACATAAACCCAGGTTCAATCCCCAGTACAGGTATACTGGGTGTGAACACCCATACCTGCAATCCTGCACCCAGAAGGAAGAGGGAGGAAGATGAGGTGTTCAAGGCCATGCTGCTCTGTAACGGAGCACGCTTGGGACCAGCCTGGATACATGAGGCCCAGCCTTGAAATCACAAAAAACCAGGATGGAGAGAGCTCAGTCTGTAAAACACGTGTCCCATAAGCGTGAAGACCTGAACTCAGTTCCCAGATCCCGCACACAAAGCAGGAGATGGGGTTGTGTGTTTAGGATCTCAGCTTTGGGGAGTCAGAGACCCCAGGATTCCTGGAGCTTGCTGAGCAGAAAGCCTAGCCCAAGGGATACACTGGTGGAAGGCCAAAGGGAGGAGGGACACCTAAGGTTGGTCTCTGACCTCCACGTGCACATATGCACACATGCACCTACACATGCCTGTACACCCATACTAACAGAAAGGAAGAAAGGAAGAAAGGAAGAAAGGAAGAAAGCAAGAAAGCAAGAAAGCAAGCAAGCAAGAAAGAAAGAAAGAAAGAAAGGAGAAAGGAAGAAAGAAAGGAAGACAAAGAGAGAGGGAGGGAGGAAGAAAGGAAGGAAGGAAGGAAGGAACAAACGAACAAACAAAACCCGTACTATTACAGGCAGATCCTTATACCGGCGGCCACATGTACTTCCTGGCACAAGCCTGGCCCAGGCCATGTAAGCCAGGCCCCCTTTCCAACTCTAGCGGTAACAAAGGCAGAAACACAAGGAGTCTGTGTCTCCCTCCTCATCCTCCCCCTTCCATCAGTTCCCTGACTCCCTGCAAACCAGAGAACTACCTCCGCACCCTAAGCACGTGAAGGCTCCCACTCTTGTCCCTTTGGTAGTGTGCCCAATCTCTCAGCTAGACTAAATTCAGGAGCTCTCGGAAAACAAACAAACAAACAAAAAACTGCATTTAGTTCTCTATCATTAAGTGCTGGCTTGTATGGTTAGCCTTCCCTGAAACCCCAGCCTACATCAGAAGACACCCATTTTCCACAAAGTAAATTAGAATCTGACCTCTAAACAGCCGAAATGTGCTGAAATGAAATAGAAATACGTTCATTTGGCGAGAGGCTCCCTTGACTAACATTTTTTTTTTTTTTTGTAATGCCACACGGCTCCCCATTCTCACATATGAGCATCATACATTGTAATACGGAACAGCTATTGACTGGAGCTGAGGCGAATACCTACACATATTGACCTCGGAGGTAAATATTGACGGAGACAAAGGTAAAATCAATGCTTACCTTGAGGGATAATAAATCTGGATATCTACTGAAATAAGAAGTCGATCGGCACATTGTTATAAACACTTACGGTTATCGTCACTTGCGTGCGTTTGTACACTGGGTGGCCGGTGGCTGGTCTCTAGAAGAATGGAGCCAGCAGTGCCTTCTCCTTAGTGTAATTACAGGCCTCTCAGTTTGGTCGGCCACATTCGGCTTGTGAGGTAGATAACTCCAGGCCTCCCTCTCTGTAGGAGTTTATCCTGCATCTCCAGGAAGCTTCTAGAATCAGGGTGTTTGCGTTGATTACTTCAGCCTCTCCTCTCAATAACGGGAAAGACTGACACGTGAGCTCCCCGACCTGGGTTGGTAAAAGCCTGGACTTTGGGAGCTCACGTGACTCGTTAGCTTTCCAAAGATGAATTCAGAACTCGGCTGTGGGCCGGCAAGATGGTTCAGCAGGTAAAAGGGCTCCCCCTTGAAACCTGGAGTCTTGAGTTAAAGTCTTGGAACTCACATAAGGGTAGGAGGGGAGAACCAGCTACAGAGAGTGGCCCTCTGACCTCCATACGTGCACCATGTGATGATGTGCTGATATACACACGTACATACATACATACATACATACATACACCCCTACCCCAACACACACAATAGTAAATAAAACTTAACAGTTGTCTGGTGTTGATTTTGGAATGAGTCTTCCACACCAGTGTCTTGCTAAAGGAGACTCAACCTGGTCTCCTAGGGATAGCAGTGAGGGTCAGAGAAAGGAGGAGGCAGAGCATGGGTGGAGAGAGGGGGACCCAAAGGCTCAGGATGAGCCTCCACAGGGGGATGCTGAGAGTCCTCAGGAGCACTGAGTACCATCCTGCCTGAGGGCAGGTCCAGAGAGGCACGTTGGAAGGCTCCAGGGAAACACTCCCCTGTTCACTCGAGGCCAGAAGACGCTTCCTCCATCCACGGGCTGTCTGATGACAGTGCTGGGCACAGCTACCGCGGTGAAAAACCCACCACAGAGGCAGAAGCTGGTATCTGTCCGCTTCCTTCTCTGACCGTGCCGGCTCTCCCCTTCAGATGGGTGGCACATGCTGGCCCACTAGGGGGGAGGAGCCCTGAGCATTGGGCTGCTGTTTGACTGCAGTTTGGTTCACCTCAGCCGACCAGAGCAGGTGTCCTGGGTTTTATGCTTCATATGCGGAAAGACACCACCCTGGAAATGTCAAGGGTTTGGGCAGCGACCTGTAGGTACTCTGTAGATTTGGGTGGGAGGCTGCTTTCTTGACCGCTCCTCAGAAGGCAGACCAGGCCCACCTTTCACCTGAGGCTTCCATGAGGATCTCCTGGAACTTCTGTACTACAGATGAAACCTACCAGAATTAGTGTTCATCTCCTCCACTCGGCCTTGCAAGTCCTTCAGGCAATGTATGGAGTTCGCCCCCTTCTGAACCTCTTCAGAAGCCTCAGGTTTTGAGACCTTGCCCCGAGTGGCAAACTATTTCTGCAGGCTTTAACATCTCTAGACACAGCTGCGAGAGTACCTGCTTATGTCTCTCTACCCTGGGCTCTGCCATCCATCAACACATTTGGTGCTGTACGGTTTTCTCCCCTAACCTGCTCCTTGGAAAGTCCCACCTACCCCCCCAACAGGGACGTTATCTTCAGAAAGCATCTCAACTGACAGTAAAGTTGAGGGCCACTTCCTGAACTCTTTGTGAGCCTCATTTATATCCTCCACAGGACTTCCACAGAATATTACACACTCTAATGTGTAATACATAGTACATACATACATATATAAACGTATACATACATATACATATATATACATACACACATTATATATACATACACATACATATATATTTTTTGTTGTTTTTGTTGTTGTTTTTTGTTTGTTTGTTTGTTTGAGACAGGGTTTCTCTGCATAGCCCTGGCTGTCCTGGAACTCGCTCTGTAGACCAGGCTGGCCTTGAACTCAGAAATCAGCCTGCCTCTGCCTCCCAAGTGCTGGGATTAAAGGCATGTATCATCACGCCCAGTCTTTTTTTTTTTTTTTTTTTTTTTTTTTTGATACTAGCATTTCTTTGGGTAACCAGGGAACAACATATATAACCTGGGCTTACACACTGCAACTTTTATGTAGAGATCACAGGACAACTTCCGAGAGTTGATTCTTTCCTCCCACTGTGTGGGTCCTGGGGAGTCCATCTCCAGTTCTTAGGCTTGGGGGCAAGTGTCTTTATCTCTGATGGTAATGACCTTCTTCCTAATGATATCCAGCACTCTCTCACTCCCTGCCCGGAGCGTCTGCCAGCTATGGCTAGGTATTCTCCTATTTGTCCTCCTCTCCTTAAGGGCAGGGTTTGTATTTTACCTGCTTCTGCCATCCTTGCATCATAGGAGGGCCCAATACACAGGGGAAGAGCAACGTTTGATAAATAAACCACAGACTTGGTGAGCTGTCATTACCAGTGACGGTTGGGGACTTCTGAACAATCCTGCTACCTCTTCGTGATTTTCTGTCATTCTCACCTCTCAACCATGAAGGGTTAATGCCTCACAATTTTTATTCTATGAGAAGAGGGAAAAAAAAAACCATCAAGAAAAACAAAGCCAACGGACAGTTAAATGAGCGAACGCCAAGAGAAACCTAAGAGGCACACGTTATAAGCCCTAGGCAGATCCTTAAACTGTATTTATACACACAATGTGGACACATTATCATGTAATTACAGTTACCTGTATACTCTTACTGGAAAGCTATGCATAAACACCCACTTCTTTGCTGTAACTCTTTTGGGGTGACTAGGGTACCCAGTGAGAGCCCAAATCAGGAGGCACTGAGCTGTGTGGTTTGGCCTGCCCAGGTGGGCTCCCATGTGCCATGGTGAGCAAGCTGGAGAGGTGGCAAAGAGGAGATTAAACAGTTGGATTGGCCACTCAGGACCAGGGAAGGAAGGAATAAGGTCTATTTGTGACATGCTCCGAGGATATGGGCAGAGACGAGTGTCAATAGAATGATAACTGGCAGCACCAGATGGGCCAGCCGCCATGTGCTTCCATCTAGGAAGATCAATGAATGGATGGAAGGGTCTAAAATCATCTTCCTTTTCTCCTTTTCTGTTCTTCTGTTGTTGTTGTTTACTTTCTCCCTAGACTTCTTTCTTGGCAGTTACCACAATAAGAAATTGAAGAGAGAGAGAGAGAGAGAGAGAGAGAGAGAGAGAGAGAGAGAGAGAGAGAGTGAGTAAAGGAAAAGGAAAAGGAAAAGGAAAAGGAAAAGGAAAAGGAAAAGGAAAAGGAAAAGGAAAAGGAAAGGAAAGAATCTACATGCTCCCTGGTTGCCACAAGAAATGCTAGTCTCAAACACCATCAGACTTGAATGTTCAAATACAATTGGTAGCAGGCTGGGCAGTGGTGATGCACGCCTTTAATCCCAGTACCCAGGAGGCAGAGGCAGGAGGATCTCTGTGAGTTCGAGGCCAGCCTGGTCTACAAATTGAGTCCAGGACAGCCAGGGCCACACAGAGAAACATTAAAAAACAAAACAAAACAAAACAAACCAGAGTGGGGAGGAGTGTAATTGGCAGCCAAAGAGATTCAGATAAAGGAAGGAGAGGCCCACAGGTATCTGATGAGGCCAGAGTAAGGCGGCTGCCTTGGACGGCGTACGTGTCTAGGCAAGGTGACAATGCTCTCAGGGAGAGCCTTGTACACTGCCTACTGAACAGTTCAGAAAAGGAGGAAGAAGGGAATCGCTTCCTGAGAAAGCCAGCTCTTCTTCCTCCCCTCCTCCCCATTCTGTTTCTTCTCCAATCCCACTTTCACAATCACCACCACGATCCGCAAATGTAGGGAATCCTGGGCTTTTCCAAAGAGTCTATTCTGGATTTAGCTCATTATGTACAGCATCATGTTCGGCTACAAAGTGATACAGGCCCAGTGAGATGGCTCTAAATAAAGTCATTTGCCACCAAGCTAGATGACCTGTGTTTAATCCCTGCAACCCATATGCCCACATGTTAGAAGGAAAGAAATGACTCCAAACTTGTCCTCAGACCGCCCCATGCATACTATGTTTTGCAAAGACCCACCCACAAACCTACATACACACATTTTGCTGTTGTTTTAGTTTAAAGGGGTATTTCTGAGGCAGGAGAGACGATTCAGTGAGTTAAAGCACTTACCATCAAGACTAATAACCTGTCTTCTGACCTGTACACATGGCATGTCCCGCTTCACCCCCACACTAATAAATAGGTAAATAGAATAAATGAAATGATGCTAAATGAACTTGCAACATTGGCTTAGTGTTGGCATCAGGACCTCCCAAACCTATGACAGCACATAGGCAACAGCGCGACCTACAGACCTGTTGTCAAGATGACAGCTACCATGTTCCCAGAATATACTTGGCTCACCTCCCACTTTTACCTGCATTATGTCATTTTCCATATAAATAAGGAGAACGCCCCTCTCCCTCTCTCTCTTCTCCCCCTCCCAATAAAACCTCTTCCATGTGGAACTGTCTTGACCTAGTGTGCTATTGAGAGGCAACCCGCCATTCTAACACATCACTGGGTACACGTGCCTGGCATTAGACAGCACCCAGGAAACCCTGGAGTTTATCAGAGTAAACATCCTATAAACACCAAAGGTTCTCTGCCTCAGAGTGTCACCCTCATGGAAAGTGAACTGACCGTTCCTCCATGTGGCTTTGCTAAGTTACACGATTTTACCAAGGAGAGAATTTCACGGTCTAGCACTGGAAAGAATTTTATCATCTGCAGGGAACACCTGGAGGCCACTTCAAAACTGACATTTGGGCTCAGGAAACGGGCTCAGTGGGTAAAGGCTCTTGCTACACAAGCCTGATGACCCGAGTTCAAAACCTGCAACTCACACTGGAAGGAAGAGAACTCACTCCTGAAAGTTGTCATCTAGTAGTAAGTGAGCACATGAGCGCTCTCTCTCTCTCTCTCTCTCTCTCTCACACACACACACACACACACATACACACACCAACAACACCAATATAAACTATAAAGAAAACAACCTTCAGCTATCAAGAAAGGTCAGTTTGCTATTGCACAGGGTTTTGTGACAACAGCAAGGCTCCTTAGGATGCAGAGTAGCCCTATCTCGTCCCCTAGGTTCAGAATAAGCATTTACCAGTGGGAGCCTCAAGAAGGCAGGTTGCCAATTTTACGAAATGGCCTGAATCTTCATTATCTATACTCAAAGCCCCAAGAGTCAGGCCTCCTGTTTGCCAGGTGCCCAACCTGTTCAATTTAGGACTATTGTCATGTGGAGAGTGCTTCAGGGCGTCCTCAGGAGCCACCCAGGAGACTTCCTTTCACCCAGTCCCCTGGTCAATCCTGACTATACCCTGTATACCAGCACAAGGCCTGTAGGCACCCCTGCAGAAAGACCAGGGTGGTGCAATGGTCCTTGGGTGGGCAAAGCTCCCCAATGCTGAGCTCATTTCTAGTATAGCTTCGGCAACTACAAATGAGCAGCTTAAGTCCCTTGTAAACACTCTTGCCTTTTCCAAGAAGGGAGGCAAGTGTGTATGTGTGTGTGTTGGGGGGTGCGGGTGGGGGGTTGATTCACATAACCATGAGCACATAGCAGGATATTGATGCAACCTAAGAGACTTAATGTTTCCTGACAGCCAGGGTTTGACTCCCACTGCACATCTAACAGGAGGGAGACGCTGAGCAGAGACTTCACAGCCCAGACCGTGCTCACACATCGCCATGCCCAAGGTAGGGCAATGACCGTCGACCGAGCAGCTCTCGAGTTGGGCCCTTCCTTGACTCTGCTTCCCATATCCGGTACCTCAGAATGTCTCCAGTGTCCAGTGCCAAAGACAGTGACATTTCTTCTGGTCAACCTCTCTGTTTACAGTCATCGGGGCAGGGCGGTGAGCAGAGCAGGATGCTGCCGAGTGATCGCTTGTTTTTTGAGATAATCAATAAGACACTTATCTTGAAAGATTCATGCAAGTTTGGAATCAATTATGAATGGGATGATGATAAAACTCGATAGGAGAGTTGCTGTATGGGTTGTTTTTCAAACTCTTATCTGAGAGTTGGGCTCCATTTTGTGTTGGTTTCTCTGAAATGTCATAAAAATTTTACGACGTGCGCTAACTACATTACATCATTACCAAATAGCGAGATTTCCACATGCCTTAGTGGGGATTTTCAAACTCGCACTGTAGAATCTTGGGGCGGTACCCTGAAGAATTACAAGTGTGGGCAGAGCTTCCATCAAGAGGAAGGAGGGAGGAAGTGTGGTATTTAGTGAGCATAGACTGCATCAGATCTGAAAGGAACGTGTCCCTGCTTATAGGCAGATGTCCTTGGGTATATTATTTGGCTATATTATATTTAACTTTTCTCGATCAAAATTCCCCATGTCAAAAAGCACAGCAGTATCTTCACTCTGGCATTCTTGAAAAAAAAAAAAAAAAGGTTATCCTAGGCCTAGTACATTCAATGCACAGAAGGCCATCAATAAGTGTTATTCATTCCTAATGCCATAACTCCGACTGGTTCACCATGAGTAAATTATTGAATATTTCATCCCACATTTTCTAGCTTTTGTGCATGTGTGCAGGTGCAGTGTTGCAATATGGAGACAGGATCTACCTTTATAGTTCAGGCTGACCTTGAACTCACGATCTTGCTGTCATCTCCCAAATGCTGGGAATACGGGGGTATGGCACCAACATTCCCAGCCTGGTTTCTCACTTGTAACCTGGAGAGCAGGAACTGTACAGTTCAAGGCTGTTGGGGAAGTAAAGTCAATAATGAGCAGTGCAGCATCTGATACAGCAACTGAGAGATGGGACGGTGTGCCAGCTTGCGTTCAGCAGGAGGTACGAAACGGAAGGGCCAGAGACCTCCTCCATGTATAAGGAAGGACACAGAGGCCTGGGCGAACTTGACTCAGGCCACTGGAACAGTGACATGGTGAGGAGGTTGTGACATGTGGTCCAGATAGGTGGGAAGGCTTGCAGCTAGAATCGGGTGCACAAGACAAGACAATCCAGGAGTGAAGGGATACTGTGAGGTCTCTAGAAGTAGCAGGAGTATCCATGACAACAGGGGATCTGCCCTGGTCTGGGGGGTGGAGATAGGGAAAGGACCAGGACTGGGTCTCTAGGAACAAACTGTATACAAGTGACTTGAAAAGAACCAAATGACTCAAGGATTCTCGGTGACCGCCAGGGGAAAGAGAAGAGGAAGATGTAGAACACTGAGAACCCCCTTGGGGGCTGACTGGTTAATGCCATGTCTCTGTTGCCATCAAAACTCCAATTGGCGGCGGAGGGTGGGGGATGGGGGGTTGGCACATGCGTGGTCTCCGCTTTGGAAGGGAGTCCAAGGCGGTGTGGGTCAACTCCTCCACTAAATGGTTCACCCTCGTGTGGGACAGAACAGAAGGCACAGAGGGCCCCAGCTTTCTGGCCAGCAGCCAGGGCACCGGTCCCCATTCAGCACAGGATCCTGCCCAGTACAGAAGCACTTTCTCCTCCTGGCCCTAAATAGAGCTCGCAGATGACATTTTGTGGACCACACTGTTGAAGCTGTCCCTGTGGTCAGAAATAGCCCCGGGGTGGTCAGACCCAGAGCCTCGGAAATCGGACACTATATTTAGTTCACACAGACACAGCTGAAGGATTTCTTTTTTACGTTCAGGTTTTGAGTAGCAGATCTGTAACTGCCTTTGCAGAGGCCCAGGGCTTAGGCCTGAGGAGAATGGGGCCAAGCAGCCAGGTCAACCCAGCTTTGCCACTTCAGTCTCAGCCACCCTCAGGGCATATCAGTTGTTGGAGAAACCATCCGTTCTGTTGAGGTGGGAGGAAAACTCCCTCAGTTTTATTCTGTGCTACGGCTGGTGTGTACTCTGATACACAGACTGTGTGTTCAGCCTAACGGATTGGCACGTGTGTGTACACCCACGGATTCATGTCATCCAGGGTGATAGATACACAGAGTGCCGGAAGACTACCACCCCCACCCCCAGGCCTTTGACGATCACTACCTTTTAGCCAGGTGAGCTCGGTTCTGATGAAGCCGGGCCACCTGCTGCCATATACTGGGCCGTCCATCCACCGGGCTCTTGTTGGATGCTGGGTTCAGAATAATCTTTCCGTTTAATCCTGAATGTGAACCCAGCAGAGAAGCAATGGTGTCCCTGCTCGACGAAAGAGGAGCTGGGAGCCAACCGAGTTTAAATGGGGAAACCCCGGGATCCTGAGCACAGAGATGAGGACACTGGGGCTCACGACCTAAGAGCGCAGATGCCAGTTTCTCGGCCAACACCACCTCTTTGGCTGGTTGGTTGGTTTTCTCAGTGCTGGGGGCTGAACCTAGAGCATCGCTCAGGTCAGACAGGTGCTTTATTGTTAACGCTACTTCCAGCTTGGAAAGGTAGAGCAGTCCGCATGGTTTCGTTCAAGTTTTGGCAGTGCTAGAGATTGAGCAAGGGATCTGGGGCATGGTAGGCAAATGCTCTACCACTGGGATATGTGTCTGACTTCAGTTAGCTCTGAAAAAAAAAAAAAAAGATGATGAGTCTTCTAAATTTACATTTTCACTTTTTCACACACGCACGTGCATACGCATTAAAGGAACGCGCGTGGAGGTTGGAGGACAGCGTCTCCTGTGTCTGTTGCTTTACTTCCTCCACCATGTGGGGCCTGGAGATTAAACTCAGATCATCAGGGTTGGTCGCTAGAGTCTTTACTTGTTGAACCACCTTGCTGGCTATCTAGTTACTTTTGTCACACCGTCCATGGCAACAAACATTAGGCTAGGCGCAGCATTTGTGTTACTTGCTGTTCTCAAGGCTGTGAGAACATAGGACTTAAGGAAGATGGACTTAAGGAAGGGTTTCTTTTGGCTCTCAGTTTGAGTCATGGCGGGGAAGGCATGGCGGCAAGGAACGTGACGAAGCCGGTCACGTGGCGCCCATGGTCAGCACTGAGAATGAGACAGATGCAAGTGCTCAGCTCACTTTCTTCTATTTGGTCCAGGATCCCAGCCAACTGGGAGAGCGCAGCCCACATTTACAATCCACTTTTCTTCCATAAGTCACTGAACCTAAACACTTCCTCACAAACATCCCAGCAGGTTTGTCTCCTGGGTGATTCTATTTCCTCTCAAATTGACGATCAATATTAGCCGTCACAATGAGGATCATGCAGGAAGTAATAACAATGCTACCAGGCCTCGCATTGATGCTGAGGAAACTAAGATGGTCAAGCCGGGCCGGGCCCTTGATTTCATGGATCTTAAACTCTGGTGCAGAAGCTAGAAAAGAAACAGTTTTAACTGAATCCTGCAACCACAGAGGGAGGGATAGGCTACTGCGGGCTTCTGTGAACCTGGAAGCTTGGGCAACGTTCAGAGAACAAGAAGGCTGGGAACCTTTGGCAATGTCACACAGCCGTGATGTGAAGGAGCCTCACGCATTTGCCCGGTAGGCATGCCATACTAACTGGTTTTGCTCTAAGGAAGCTCAAGTGCATCTGCAGTAGACTCCTCAAAAATCGCCTCTCAAAGGCAGCTTTGCCCTTGACTCTGGCTTCGGCATGTCAAAAGCACTTAACTCAAAGCCTCTGGATAACCAATCCTACCTCTAGGGATGTAGGTCCCAAGTCCTTCCCCTGTGCTCCCACATCGAATTATCTTGCCGTCATTCAGTTAGTGCCAGCTTGGGAGGGAGGATGTGCGCCCCTGACACTTGCAGCCTCTCCTAGGCGCCCCTTCCCAGTACACATTGCCACATGGCCTGCGATCTGCAGTCTGTTCCCTAACAAGAGATTCTGCTGCAGGAAACAGATAAATCTCTTCTGAGTAGAGAGCCATTAGGAGGACGTTTATTGGAAGACAACAGAGTGGCCCCTGATCTGACACCCGGCAGCCTGAGTTCTAGAATGGCTCCATAAAGCAGGTCTGAGGTCATCAGAATTACCCCCGAGAGAGCAGCGTGCGCTTTGAAGCCAGTGTTGCCTGTTCCGGGCAGGGAGGGATCCATGCTAGTTCTGGCCCTGGCTCTGCCTGCTTCTGTTGTTGAGCCACTGGGCCTGGCAGCTGTCTGGGCGTGGAGACTAGGATATTAGAAAACACACAGTTTTTCAAATGCTCAGAAGATGCTCCAAGGAAAAGACTCACAAGGACAAATATTTCAAGAGTAAAGGAGCCACCTCCTATGACTTCTGTCTCACTCGAGAGCTCTGTGCGGAGACAGGAGCACTGAATGCCCACTTTTCTCCCTCGCAGGAGAATAGGTTAAATGTGCATTTGGCGTACAATGAATGCTGCCGATTGTAAAAATCTCTAGGGCAGGGTCTTGCTTTTTCCTCCATCTTAACCTTCCCTTCTTCTTCTTCTTTCCACTTTAGCTTTTATTTGTTTGATTTTACATGTATAAGTATTTTTTCTTTTCCCCCATATGTATGACTGTGTACCACATGAGTGCCAGGTTCCCATAATGGCCATAAAAGGCATCCTAGCCCCTGGATGGTTATAAATCAGCACGTGGGTGCTGGAAATCCGGTCCAGGTGCTCTGGAAGAGCACCAATCATTCTTAACCACGGAGCCATCTCCTCAGCCCAAGGGCAGGAGCAGACTTTTCATCATCTTTGTGCTCTAACAGAGGCAGAGTTCAGGCACATCGTGCATCCATGAAAGGGCCTAACATAAGTGACCTGGGGAAGAATAGGTCACAGGGACCTTTTGCAAACGATTGCACGAGGAGAATCCATGAACTGAAGTAACCCAGATGAAGTTCATCTAGTGACCAAGATAAAGAGCCTTCTATGAACTAGTTCACTATGAATCACAGGGTCATGTGCTTTGCCGCTTAATGAAAAAAGACAGAACGGACACCCAGGTGAGGCTGAGATTCTACTGACAAACTAACAATGGACCAATGATACTTCTGTAAAATCATCATTGGTCAACAGAGAATCAGAGACAAACAACATCCAGTTGCACAGTCCCATAACCCCCACTACTCAAGAGGCTGAGAAAGGAGGTTCACAAGTTCAAGGCTCCCTTGACTAGCATATATGAAGTCTGAGCATCAATCCCCAATCCTACCAATGGAAAAAGGAGAGAGAGAGAGAGAGAGAGAGAGAGAGAGAGAGAGAGAGAGAGAGAGAGAGAGAGAGAGAGAGAATACCAGACACATAAGATAGTAGATGTTTTTTGTTTAGCTAAATGTTTTAAATCGTCTGCTCCTATGACGCATGTGTGCTTTCTCTCTCTGTGTGCATGATGTATATGGGTATGTGTGTTATTGTATATGTGAACATGTGTGTCCATGCATATATGTGTGTCTGTATGTAGAGGCCAGAGCTCAGAGTTAGGAGTCTTCCTTTCTACCTTTCTGTTTTTGAGAGTCTCTCAATGAACCTGGAGCTCACTAGCTCATCAAGACCAGCTGGTCCATGGGCATTAGAGACTTTATATCTCAGAGCACATCTTCACAACTGCATGGTAATCATTTTACTGACAGAGTCACCTTCCCAGCTCCCCAGATTTTTAGAAAGGTCTTTGCACGCCAAAGTCTAGCGTAGGTAAGTAAGTTGGGCAACAACTGGCACGGGAATGTGACTTTTGGAAAAATAACTCTTGACATCTAAGAAGACACAAATCTGTCCTATTGATGAAGTGTATACTTTGCTACACTGCCATCTATGTTAATATAATTTCTATCTACACTCGACAGCAACCTCAAGTGACAAGCATGGTCTAGTGGAGCAGCAATGGCTGTCCAAAGTATAGATCTCACTTCATTTTCTCCCTTCACCTGACATGCTCTGGCCAGGTATTGACCACTGAGAGGCATTCTTCTGGCCGTAAATGTGATCAATAACTCACTCAAGTGGAACATACAACTGTACATTTTCTGCTTATAAAGAGCCATGGATAATCAGAGCCGATTATAGCTCAGAGAGACCAAAGACACTAGCGTGCGTGCTGTCCCTTCTCGGAGGACTAACCTGAAGATGATCTTTGCCTTGCCTACAAATGAAATATTTAAAACATTGTTTTGATAGCCGGAGGTATGCCTGACATATTTGTCGATTTTTCGCAGATGCGAGGAGTGATTAGATTTGGGGGTCAGTTGTGATAAGGTCATCCGGAGACCACGCATTTTAATTTCAAATTCGGGACGACAAACCTGATAAGCAAAACTTTATAAAATAAAAGGATATGAAATCAACTTACGTGACTAGTTGGTATGGGGAGAACTTTTGTATTAAGTCCTGTTATCTAAAGGGGACCTGGTATGACAAGAGAGAATTTCCCTGACAAATAACCTTGATGTGCTAAGGCACAGACAGTGTGCTGCCATGAAGGACTTCCATTGATGGCGGCCTGGGTTCTCTGTGGGGAGAACAAATGGGTCAAGGTGTTTATTGGTCAAGAGCATATTCATAGTGCTGGAGAGGTGGCTCAGTGGGTAAAAACCTTATTGCCCAAAAGTGAAGACCTTAATCTTGTACCTGAAAAACCCATGAAAAGCTAGGCATGTTAGGGAGCATCTATAATTGCAGCCCTCTTACAATGAGATGGGAGGTGGAGACAGGAGAATCGTCAAGTTCAGGGCCAGCTCGCCCGGTGGACATAGCAGCAAACAACAGATGCCTCATCTCAAGCTGGGTGAGAAAGCTGAGGACCAATGCTCACAGTCATCCTCTGGCCTCTATGTATACACACACAGTAGCCTGCAAGTGTCCCCACCATATGTGAAACACCCCCCCCCTCCCTTGGAGGTCACTTGATAGTCTAGACAGATCATGGCCATTAAGGTCTGAGGTAGCACGGCCAGCAGGCAGGTAGTGACAACTCCAAAGGGTTAAACTGTGAAGACAATGAGATGGCCTAGAAGTGCTTAAAACTCAATTAAAATAAAACCAGCCCCTGTTAGCTCTCCACAGCCAGATTTAAGGCTCGTCCTGTATTATCTATTCATAGGAAAACCGGTGCAGCAATTGAATATTGAATTATGCTAACCCACTTTCTGAGCTCTAGAAGACGCTGGCTTCCAGCCCAATGAATACAATGGCCACACACTTGAGACTTTTAATTATCTAATTAATGTAGTGTCAGTTTTGCAATTAGTTCAAATGACCATATGTAACTTTTTGTTTTCTTTTTAAGATTGGAATTGTAAATATTAAAAAAAAACACAGCAACACTTGTTATATGTTGCATTAAAAAATTACCAATACAGTGTTTAATTAAGAAAAGTTTTTTTTTTTTTTTTTTTAAATCATCAAACCCATTCAAAGCCATTCTAACAGGGCCAAGGGCTGATTTCTCATGACCAGTTTATAGATACCCTTTAGAAAGGTTATTAAATTGAAGGTAAGAGAAGGGATTGCCACCTGGATGGGCAGGTAGCAGAGAAAGAGGCTACAAGGAGTATTCGAAGGAGGAAGGACATGGAGATGTGGAGGCATACGTTAGGAGTGCACTCCAGTGAGAGCTATCACAAACGAATGGCCTTAGAAAGCGGACAGCCATTCTAAACCACCTCACATAAAGCCAGTCCTGTCCTTCTCCTCCCCAACCACTTCACTCTTCATGGGGCAGGCTTTGAACTTTAAATCCTTCACTCTCTGCCCCCCACCCCCACCCCGTGGGATGGAGAGTGTTACTATCGCCTGAAAACACTAATGTGGTAGAGAAGCATGCTTAGGCTACAGAAGGTATTTCTGCGCCACTTGCTTGGTCCTTCTGTTCAGTACTCTGCCCACAATGGGTTGGTAAGGTTGTAGGGGGGTGGGGTGGGGGGTTGAGGGGTGGAAGGTGCAGTGTGGGGGGGGGAAGTTCCGATGGGCAGGAGGTACTGTTCACGTGGAATTTTAGAGGCGATCAGCCTGCAACTGGTTCTCAGTCCTGATGAAGTTCCTTCGTAAACAGAATAGACCTTTACTTTCAGAAGGGCTTGCAAGTAATGGAGAAAGTAGACACACACACACACCGAGAGAGAGAGAGAGAGAGAGAGAGAGAGAGAGAGAGAGAGAGAGAGAGAGAAGAGAAACTGAAACAGAGAGACAGACAGAAGGACAGAGAGGAAGCAACCCTTGTCCCTCCTGGGCTTGCTGAGTTTTCCTTTGCATGTTTCCCTCCCACGGGTGGCATCTGTAGGTTAAGAACGAAATGGTGGGGGCCGGAGAGATGATGGCTCAGCAGTGAAGAGCACTGACTGCTCTTCCAGAGGTCCTGAGATCAAATCCCAGCAACCACATGGTGGCTCACAACCACCTGTCATGAGATCTGATGCCCTCTTCTGGTGTGTGTCTGAAGATAGCTACAGTGGACTTAAAATAAATAAATAAATCTTAAAAAAAAAAAAAA
>NC_034609.1:38072079-38073268 GCF_900095145.1 Mus pahari | reverse complement strand
AAAAAAAAAAAAAAAAAAAAAACAAGAATGAAATGGCCCCAGAGACTCTTTCCAGCAACTTCATTTCTAACGGGAAAGAAGCTTTTGTTTCTCTCAAGTCTTCTCATGTTCTAGGAATCCCTATGTCAGACGTGAAGATGAAGCCCCCTTTACTTCAGTTCTGAAGCTACCTTGCAAGGTAGATGTTATTTGCTTACCAACACTGAGAAGGTGGAGGGTCAGTATTTCCCAAGCCCTGCCTCTATCTGTCCCAACTGGACATAAAGGTGACTTCTGAGCTCCTGTCCCCTTCTAACAGAGTGACGTTCTGTGTGACCACCACACTTGGCATTTTATGTGGGTTCTCAGAATTGAACTCAGGTCCTTGTGTCTGGAAAGCAAGCATTTTGCTTTTGCTGACTGTTTCTGTTGCTGTAGAGAGACATCAAGACCAAGGCACCTTTTATACAACAGAAGCCTTTAACTGAGGCTTGCTTATAGGTTCAGAGGGTAGTCTCTTGTTATCATGGTGGGGAGCATGGCTACAGTCAAGCAAGAATAGTGCCGGAGATGTAACTGAGAGCTACATCCTGTTCAGCTAGCAGGCAGGAGAGACACTGAGCCTAGCAAGGGGCCATCGAAAACTCCAGGCCCATTTCCAGTGCTATACCTCCTCTGTCAAGGCCACATCTCCTAACCATCAACTGGGGATCCATCATGCTAATATATGAGCATTTGAGGCTATTCTCATTCAAACCATCACACTGATAAAGCCATTCACCACCACCAGTGGTACTGAGCACTCCAAGTCATATATGTTTTAAACACGTCCAAGAAACTAGAAAAAACCCACACAAGCCTGAAATGGAAGATACAATACGATAGAGCAGAGAGAAAACCAACCAGAACCCCCTGGGAAGAAATCCACGAAGGGCCAGGACATAATACGAAGGGGTAGGATATAGTATTATTCCATCTCTTGTGGTGGCGGGGGGGGGGGGGTGGTCTCTGGAAAAGAAGAAAGCTCACAAGGAATTGTGAGGCTAACCAGAGCTGTCACAGGGCTCACAGACACGTTGTGGCTGTCCCTCCAGGAAGACAAGACTCAGCCCCCTCCAGTACACAGGCCCAGGTGTCACTAGCATGGCTGTGTTCATTGTCATTTGTTTATTGTGATCTGTTTCCAAATGACCACCCCACCCCCCACCCC
>NC_034609.1:37985776-38072048 GCF_900095145.1 Mus pahari | reverse complement strand
CCCACCCCCCCATCCCCCCCACCCCCGGTGGAGTGGCTGATGCTATGAAAACGAAGGCAAACCAACCAGTACCCGCTGTCACCCTCACCCCTGCTCACAAAGCGTCAGGAAGGGCCGAGGAAACATGCAGTCACGGCCTCATTTCTTGTCTTTAAGTAGAAGTCCGGATGAAATCTCTTTCATCCCATTTATAACAATTGCCCGACTGCCTTTCTGTATGTCTATGAGTCTTTCTGCCTCTGTAAATTTGGAACGTGTGTCGAGGTACTATATATACACACACGTTGTGCTTTGCTTGTTATTCATACATATTTATAGTACATAAATATAAAATTGAATGTGAGTGGAGTAAGCTAATGGTATAAGATTATTTCTAATTACACAAAAAGGCATCAACAACATGGTAATTGGTGCACATTACCTTGTGTGGGAGTGAGACTTTATCGGAGGCTGGAGAGATGTCTCAGCGGCAAAAGCATGGGGCCTGGGTTCTCTCTCCAGAACCCATGTCAAAGAAGCAGAGTACGGTTGGTTGTAGATACTTATCGCCATAGCACGGAGGAGTAGGGAGATGCTGCTCCCCAAGCCTGGCTGGCCCACTAGCCTGGCTTATTTGGGAAGCTGCAGGCCAAGGAGACTCTGCCTTCAGCAAGAAAGAGACAGCACCTGTGGAGTAACACTCAAGGTGGACTTCCGGCCTCCACGTACACATGGAAAGGCCTACCACCCACACACAGGCGCATGAGCACACCCACGTAGACACGGGCCCCCACACATGTGCTCCCAGCTATCACCATTATGAGACTTCACCACTGATGTTTGTAAGTTCTGAGACGGACACTTGCCTCAGAACACACTAGACGAAAGTCCACTAGCACCCTTCTGCGGCCGGTGCCTCTGGATCAGAAAAATGTACGAAGGAAACAGACACGAAGGGGCATCCATTACTGCATCGCAGAGAAAGGTCTTCTGGGGCAGGATGTTCTTTGCCAAGTTTACCTTTTAACCCCATCTTTTAAAAATTATATTCATGTATGTGTGTGTATGTCGGGGTGTATGGGTGTGGGTGCGCGTGTGTGTCATGGTGCACATGCAGAGATTGGAGTACAGCTTGCAGGAGTCAGATCTCTCCTTCTTCGTGTTGACCCTGGAATCAAACTCCAGGCCGCAGGCTTGGCGGTAAGCCCCTTTCCCTAGTGATCCATCTCACCAGTCCGCCAAGGGGAACCTTTGAACCAGAGAAAGTCAAGTGGGCAGTTTTTGTGACTTTGGACAAATAGACACAGCATCACCTCCAGTGGAAAAGTTGGACGGACGTGAAACTGGGAGGGAGCCTTGCAAAGGTGTCTCGGGACGATGTCGCGCATTATCCCTCACAGAGGCAGAAGCCATTGAAGTTTCTTTTAAAAATTCATACAGGAGAATCATTCTCCGCAACCGTGAGAGGGGAACTGTCAGGCAGCATTCCCAATTCAATATTATATTGTGCTTCAAGAAAAAGATTTCCATATATTCTAGATTAAAAAAAGCCTCATAAATAAATGATAATCCAGTGCATGCTCTGAAAAATGAAAAAATAATTTTGTGTTTGCATTTTAGTCCGCAGAGTAAAATTTAATCTCTCTTTTAATACAGCATGTTTTATATAAAGAGGTAAAAAGATGTAACCTTATGAAAATTGATTTTTTTTTTACATGTTTAAAAATGTCCTCCACAGTATTTATCTAGGCGTTTTCTATCTGTGAGGCGAGGGAGCCACCACCGTTTGATAACTTCACTGTGTTTGGTTGAAAAGTAAATAGAATTACTGTAGTTTGAGTCAATGAATTTTTTTTTCTTTTTACTATTAAAAATCATCAAATAAAATAATCAGATGAAGGCCTTAGGGGTGTTTGGGTGCAAGAACCCCATTACGGTTTGTGACAGTTCCGAACACACAGTAGGCAGATGCACAGCTTAGGGAGAACAAGAGGAAGCACAAAACCTGGGCACCAAGTGAGGCCCCAAACCTCAGGACCTGAGGCCATGGTAGTGTAAGACCACTGGGTTTGTGTGCCATCAGTATAGAATCCCACTGTCCCTGGCCTCCTTGCTGGTCTTGGGAAGAACCTTAGAGAGGCAGGGCACCACCTGCCGCTCAGTGCCCAGGGCTAGGCAGGAAATGGGGAGGTGTACTTTGCCCTAACAAAATACCTGGTAAACACCAGTCACAGAAGAGAGGGCTTATTTCGGCTTGGATGCCAAGGGGACATTTCCCTCATGATGGGGCAAGTGTGGCAGAGGGAGCATGAGGCTATCTGGTCATAGAGCAAGAATAGGAATTGGAGACACTTACAAAACCAGTGTCCGAGCTACGTGAGACCTCCAGCCAGCGTCTATTGCCTAAAGCTTCTACAACCTTGGTAAATCAAACCATGCCATATTAATTATCCCACGTAACTTGTATTTTGTACGATGTATTTGAAAGATCCGTCTGTGTTGATGCTGGCTATAGAAATTCATTCAGTCTCATAGCTGTCTACCATTCTACCTCGAGGCTATGTACGCCACCATTTCCCCCGTTTTACTGAGGGTGGCCACAACGAGTTTTGATTTTCTTGCCATTTCGAATACTTTGCGACAACATTCTTAATCTTAACCTATTCCACTGACCGCATTACCTGCTGCTTACTTCTTACTCCATTAGCGAACACCAACGATTTTCCAAAATGGCAACGCTTGCTGACCACCTCCCCCTTATAACGGAAGACGCCTGACGCTCCACACCTCTTCTACTTTTGTAATCACTAGACTATTTAATACGTTCCCATTCTGGTGTTTGCGGACCAGTTTCTTACTGACATTAGCTTTGCGGGGCCTTCAGACGGATGAGTTTGGGCACGGTTTTAACAGTAGGATGCACTTTTCGGGACACTTAGAATTCAAAGGGAGGCACCAGTGCTATATGTACAGCTCAACATAGGAGATGGGGACCAATGCCAGGGAGATTATTAGTAAAGTTAAATGATTTACATCCAAACAAGGTGTACGCTAAATTGTAGTAACGAGTGAGCAAAGGGTGAGATGTGTACATCGAGGCCAGAGGCCTCCATCGGGTGTCTCCCCTCACTGTTCTCCATCTATTATTGAGGCAGGGTCTCTTGCAGAAGATGCAGTTCGCCATTGAGTTAGATTGGCTGGCCAGCAAACCCGAGGGAACCTTCTGCCTGTCTCTGCCTCTCTAGCCCCGGGATCACAGATGTCCACCGCCACACCTGGCTTTTCAGGTGAGTGCGGGGAATCTGACCTAAGTACCCTCATGCTTGCACCAAATCACTTCACCACCTGCGCCACAACCCGTATCTTTGAATTTCTATATAGCTGACCAGGTCCACAAGCCCCTCCTGGTTGCTTGTATGCTCTGTCCTTACCAGAAGCCTCCACTACAGAAACCACATGAGTATCAACCAACAAAGCACAGTTTTTCCCCTTATTCCTCTATCCACTTGGGTGGGGGGAGGGGGGTGTTTGATCCTGCCAATCGCTGGCTCCTCAGGATGGAAACCTTCCCTGACCACAAAAGAAATTCAGAGAGGTAGTGTGGAGAGCCTCAAGTGATGAGGGGAAGAGATAGTTGGACATTAAAGACATAGATGGATCATTGGCTAGTGACATCATGACATTATGAATACTCTCTCTCTCTCTCTCTCTCTCTCTCTCTCTCTCTCTCTCTCTCTTCTCTCTCTCTTTTGGTTTTCCGAGACAGGGTTTCTCTGTAGCTTCTCAGCTAGAAGTAAGGCCTCAGGAGCACCTTACCACTTTTTACATTTACATTTTTAATTTTCTCTCTCTCTCTCTCTCTCTCTCTCTCTNGCTGGGATTAAAGGCGTGCGCCACCACCGCCCGGCTGGTTTCTCACCCGCTCAAGAGGAGACGCTGTGGTCAGTGTGGGAAGGAAGGAAGGTTCAGGATGAGGGAGAGGCCTCTTGGAAATGAAAATGTTCACTAATGACATTAGTATGGCTATTGCAGGAGGTGTTCATTTTCCTGCTCACTGAGAGTTTAATAAAAATGTTATGTCTCCTCCATAGAACTGTGATTAATCAGCCTGGTATTGAGAACGTGAAGCGATTCTCTCTCAACAAAGCAATTTTCAAAATTTGAAAAGGTGTAAATTTAATGCAAATTGCTTCATAATCATATATGTACAGAACGGAGCTGACAACGCCGCAGTTAGGAGAGGCAGCATTAACATTTCACATTTTCTCCACCGCCGCCCCCACCTTCTCCCAGTTGCTCCTCGAAAGGTATGGTATAAATCAGAAGACACAGCCGACGGACGAGCGTGCTGGCGGGGGGGGGGGCGGTGAGAGAAAACTTTCGGACATCTGGTCGACCTCCGGGATCTGGAGGAAAAATTCTGTCCTTAAAAAAAAAAAAAAAGAGGGGGGGGGGGGGGGGACGGAACCGGTAATTCTTGCGACAAACTCAACGGTAGTTGTCTGGGCTGGAACAGCGAAGTAAAACAGAAAGTTCCAGAAATGAGAAAAGTGGCTTTAATGCGACAACAGGCTGACTAGTTTAACTGGAAACCAGAGAGGCTTGGGAGAGGGGAGAAGGCAGTGATCAGCTTCTCTCGTACGTGGGATGTAGAGTTACGCATATATAATCACATATACGTGTTACACACACAGACTAGGATGGGAGGTAAGGTGAACCGTTTGGAGGAGGAGGAACACAGGTAGGCTAGAGACCAAAGAGAGGAGGAAGTGTTGGGACAAACACAGAAAATGCCATAATATCCCCCATTCTTTTGTACCCCACAGCTCTGTCACGTGACTGGCACTGAGGCTCTTCCCTAGAACGTCAGCACGCTGGCAATAAAGGCAGGAGGACCGGGAACTCAAGGCTCATCTCTGTCTACACAGTGAGTTTGAAGCTATCCTTGGCTACATGAGACGCTGTGTCAAAACAAATATGTTATATGTCTATTTGTATACATATATTATTTATAGAAAATGTGCACTTTCTCGATCTAACTTTTCCGGGTGGGAGCAACTTTTTTTTTTTCTAAAGAGAGTCATGTTTTTGCTCATGCTGCTCCTTTTTCAATAGTTCTCAGATCTCTTGGCATTTCGGACCGTGTTTTGCAAGAGTGCGCATTCCACGGCTCCCCCAGAGATTTGCTCCACCCTCCTGGACTGGACCAGTCTCGGAGGCAGACACCAGGTGCATCCAGTCTCACTACTTGGAGTGTCTGCTACGAGCCAGAGGGACAAGCCAATCAGTAACTCAGCTTTTCCCAGGGCTGGTGGGAGGGGAAAGTAAAGACTTCGGGAGTGAGCGTGAGGGTGTAAGGAGTGGTGACAGCTTCCACTGACAGCCTTTACAGCTTATACGAATCCAGTAGAGAACCAAGCAAAGAAAACACACGTGAAGACACTGGTATTGATCTTATGCTAACAGGTGGTTATCCTGTCATTTAAGGGGGTGGAGTCTGGGGCTTGGGATACAGTGCAGTTAGTAAAGTGCTTTCGGTGCAAATACAAGGCCGAGCTCAAGCTCTGGAACCCAGGCAAAACACTTGAATGGTGCAACACCATTTATCCCACTGCTGGGGATGCGGAGACAGGAGAATCACGGGGCTTAGCTGGCCGGTGAGCTTTGTAGAGTTGACAAGCCCCAGGTCCCAGAGAAAGACTCTTGTTTTAAGGAGAGGAAGAAAACCAAGGTAGAGGGCTCTAATGTAATGACACCTGAAGCTGTCTCTAGTCTCATACATACATGTGTGTGATGCACACCCATGCATACCCATGCACACATATGCAAACACCTATTCCTATATATGGACCCACACACATAAGAAAGGCTGCAGCTGTTCTGGTTTTTCAGCTTTTAAAACCCGTAATAGAAAATAATTGCTCTAGTTTCATCTCTGCAGCTGTGATGAAACACCGCTATAAAATAACAAATAGGAGAAAGGTTTTACCCTGGCTCACAGCTCCAGGTTACAGTTCTGTCACAACAGGGAAGTCAAGGTATTAGGAACCTTAAACAACTGGTCACATTATATCCACAGTCAGCAACACACACACACACACACACACAGAGAGAGAGAGAGAGAGAGAGAGAGAGAGAGAGAGAGAGAGAGAGAAAGGCATGTATGCTCACTTGCTTGCTCATACTCAGTTCAATTTCTCCACTCTTAATGCAATTAAGGACCCTCTGCCTAGGGAATGTTGTTGCCCACAGTGGACTTGGTCTTCACACATCAGCTGACTTAATTAAGATAGTCTCCAATAGATGTGCCCACAAACCAACTCAATGCAGATAATCCCTCACTGAAACTCTCTTCCCAGGTGATTCCAGGTTGTGTCAAGCTGATAATTAAAACTATCTATCACATGGTCCCACACCCATGAGTCTATGGGCGGCACAAATTGAATTCAGTGAGCTATAAAAGAAAAAAAGAAAAAGAGGACACAAACTGGGGGGTCTGGAAGGAGTTGATGGAGAAGTGGGGGGGGGATGAACATGATCAAAATACATTGTATATGTGAATGGCATTCTCAAATAATTAATAAAAAACATATCTAGAACCACTACAACAATGTTAACTTGGGGATATTAAAGTAATTCTGAAAGATTTAATCTCATCATGCTCCTTACATCTGGTAGCTTTTACCATACTAGCTCTGCAGGGCCTAAGATTGAATGGGAGTTGTTCATTTACCATTAAATACAATGAAGAATCAACCTCATGGACCCCCTGATGAGCCACTGGAAAAGCAGGGGCAGTTGGTTTATTGCTGTTTCATCTGAAGTGGGATGTACTGCAGGCTGGCCACAGGATTCCTTGGGCCTGGTTAAGGGCCTGGCAGAGGCTGCTCTGCTGGAAGCTTGGTAAAGACCACCTCTCGTGACTGGTGAAGCCTTTACAAAGGACCAGGAGGTGAGATGAACTCCAGCCAGGCTCTTCACCCACACGAGAGTCGTGTCAAGGCTACTCAGCAGCCCACTGTGAGCCTTGGTGTCTTCTTTTGTGGCACCAAAGGCTTCATTTGATAATATATTGTTTTAGTGTAGAGCCTGGTACATGGGAAGTCCCTAGTAGGTGTGCGTTTAAGCTGTGACAACTCAGGTAGAGTTACCACCCTATTCACTCTCTACACTGTTCCTTCTGGTGCCCTTCTCCCTGCCACTCAGTTCCCCAGTGGAAGTCCCCCAAAGCTCTGCCTCCTCTGATGGATGAGGAAGCAATCTGCTCCTCATCCGTCCACTCACTGCCCATCTCCCTCTCCCCGACAGGAACACAAGGCAGAAGGAGGAAGCTCCACTTCAGGGCCTGTCCTACTGGGGATTGTGTCCTGGAAGTTGTGGGAGAAGGAGGCTATGGATCCCAGGCAGGCAGAGTGCACCCCTCTCCTGCTTCAGAGCAGTTACCTGCCCCCAAAGTCCATAATGACAAAGTGTTCTGGCACCAAAGACTTTATTGGATGCTGGGGATGGCCTAAGATTGTTGGGTGAGGAGGTGGCGCTGCAGGTAAGGTGCTTGCTTCATGTGTGTAAGGACCACAGTTTAGAGTCCTAGCACCGGCATAAAGGCCAGATGTGGCAGAGTGCAGCTTCAGTCTCATCGAAAAGGAAAGAAAGACAGGGGGATCCCCAGGGCTCCTGAATCGGCCAGTCTAGGTCCTGTGTTCAGCATAAGACCCCAACTAAGGGGAACAGCAATGAAGGAAGACATCTGATGTCAACATGTGTGACAGTTTCACGGGGCATTTGCAGAGGACACGGTTGAATAAGACAACGAGGAGGAAGCAGTTGGCTCCTTGCTTCCTGTTCCCTTGCTCCCCTCCTTGCACCCTTACCAACTTCCACTGCGTAAGAAATTATCTGCAAACGTAAGACAGCTGCCAGGTTTTAGCCTCTGGTTCCACCAGGTCTGCAGTGAGAGCTTAGCAGGCTCCGGGGAGGAGGCAGCTCCACTTTTAAGTCTTGGCTGTTGCTTGTGGTGTCTGGTAGGTTTGTTCACACCAGAGCTTTAGATGGGCTTCAAGCAGAGCATGGGGGAAGAGCACCAATCCAGGAACATTATCTTCCCTTCTTCCTTGCTGCTTTCTGGGGGAGGTGGAGGTGGGGTGGGACAGAAACAATGTCTTTCTACCTATGTAGCCCAGTTGACCCTGAACTTCTAAATTTCCCGAGTACAGGAATTACAGATGTTGGCCACCAACATCTCGGACACCTTACACTTTCTCACCAGAGTCATGCTTGCTCTCTGTTGGTCAGGGCCACTGAGGGGTGAATGTTCTGGGACTCTTTAGGGCAAGATGTTACTCCACAGTCAAGGGGATTCCAGTGATGAAGTGGGGTGAGAACCGGGCGGCGGGGGTGGGGTGGGTGGGGGAGCTACTTGTAGTCAGCCTCGAGTCTTAACTATGGGTGCTCGTGTGTCCCTGATATTTGTCAACCTGGGTAGAACTGGAGCTAGTTCTTAAGTCCAAGGGAGACTAGCCAGTCTGATCACCGATCAATTCTCTTAGATAGCTTGGTATGTCTACTCGCTCTAAAGGCATGTGGGTGGATGAGAGCCTTTGGTTTCAGAGTTCGGCTTGAAGTTCTTTTGCAATAGGAAGATGTCCGCATGTCCGCACATGCATCCTGAATACAGAACATCTTTGCGCTCTCTCGCGCCTGAATCCATATTGTTCAGTTCAGGTCTTTCCAGCTTGTCAGTTGTATTCCCCAACAACCTCCTGCCTCCCTGAAATGGCAATTGCTTCTGAGTTATTCAGAGCGTTAAAAGGAAATAAATAAATAAATAAATAAGGAAAGAGGGGGAGCTGCAAAGGGCAGCGTTTATCCCACATGGAGAAGTAGACCGGGGAGGCATTGTCAGCATGGTTGGTATTTTTTTTTTTTTTTTTTGCAAATGGCATTTTCAGCAATATAAATTATGATTTATTTTCCCATGTAATCATCTTGATTGCAGACATCCTTTTGGAGAAATCGCACCGCTCTTGGCTAGCTTTTTAAAACCCCAGAAGACAACTTTCAATCCTGATTAGTATGTATGGTGGGAAATCAGATACATTATATTTAGCTTGAAGTGTGGAGTGCAGAGGGCGCAAAGAAAGGAAGATAGAGGGAGGAATGGGGGTGGGGTGGGGGTGGGGGTGGAGAAAACATCTGTAATCCTCCTCTGAAGGATTTGGAGGCACGCGGTAGGGAAAGAAGCAAAAGGAGCTGTTGAGTGTGTAGGACCGTCTTCCTGTAATTAACCAATTGTGGCTCCTTGTCAGGGGACTCTCACATTGTGAGGTTTTAAATGGGAGGACTTTGAGCCCAGGACAGGTGCCTGCTCGTGTGTTAGGATGCTGAAGAGTCAGCTGCCATCCACATGGTCTTCCCTGAACCAATGGTCATGACGCCAAAGTTCATCTAATCTACTTAAAGGTGAACCGGCTGAAGATCTGTGCACTTAGATGAACTAAAAAGGCAGGCGGGGACTCGCCGGGTCCAGGCATCTGTTAAAAAGCTATGCATGGTACCAGATCTTTACGATGGGAGTCCATGATACACCTCTCATGGGCCACCTGCTGGAGCGGGACAAGTGGAAGGCCTGGGCAGACCTTTCGGTGTTGCAAAAAGGCATTGTCTGTGAACTCAGTCCAGAGTTGTGCCATCAATTTGCAAAGCAAACTGCAAAACCATCACGTTTTAAGTAAGCTTAAATTTTGTGTGTGTGTGGGGGGGGAGGGTCTGTGTTCATGGCTCTCCTTGGTCCCATGCTCCCCTGGGTCCCATTGGGGGACACACCTAGCTTGAGGAATTTCCAAGCTCAGACTCACTTTTCGGATGCCCGGAGCACTCCCTCCAGGCCAGGTTGGTCCTGTACTGGAATAGAACAAAGGAGAGACACCTTCCCTCCAGGGTGTGAGTAAAGGGGTGTGGGACGGGTGTGTCAGTTCTCACACTGATGTCAGCTGGTGGTGCAACTGTGGGGGAGGGGGGCCTAAGATGAAACCATATCTCAGCAGAGCACTGTGCAAGGGCGACATGGTGGAGGTCACATGCCAAGCCTCTCCAGGCTTTTTTTTTTTTCTCCTGTCTCACACTGTTCGGTGCCTAACCAGCACAGCAGAAAAGGAAGCTTGGAGGGTGTCTGTGGAAAGCCTGTCTGCCACCACAGGGCTAATAAGTGACATCCACTCACTCCATGGTCCTGGCAATCTCAGTATCATCGTTACAAGTGGGGACCTCAGTGGCACAGAGAAGACGGCATGTTGAGTTCAGCCATCAAAGAGACCAACCATTTTTATCTCAGCCGTTGTCTCCAACTGAGGCTCGTGGCCACAGAATCCCCTTTCCTTTCCCCACGTCCTTCTCTACTTTTTCAGGCAGGATCATAGGTGTGGCTCACACCTGAAGGTCTGCCCACTATCGGGGCTCTGATTACATTTTGGATGCTCTCCCTAAGCGCCGCCCTTGCAGGACATCTTCTTCGACTACAACAAGCCCCTTCACTTCCTGTCCCTGAAAAGGTCAGGCTTGCTTTGTTATGTAAAATTAAGTTAGGGCCGAGGAGGTGTGTTAGTCAGTAAAGTGTCTGCCTGGCAAGCACAGAGTTAGGTACCGGGCATGGTGGTACCCACTCGTAACTCCAACACTAGTAAGGTGGAGACAGGAGAGTCCTTGGGGAGGGCTGGTGGGCAGACTGGCTGATTCATGAGCCAGGTACTAGATCCTGCCTCATAATTTAAGGTGGCTGGATCCTGAGGGAGGACGTCAAAAACTGTCCTCTGGTCTTCACAGAGAGATGCACATACATGCCCCTGCATACCTAAACACAGGGAATACACACACACATACATGCACACACCACACACACACACACACACACACACACACACACACACACACACGAGACACACATCACATACACGCACACACCACACACACATAAAACAGACATGCACATACTATACACATGCACACATACACTACACACACCACACTTCACACATGCATGCACATGCACACACACACATGTACACTACATAATGCACATGCACATACATATACACACACCACACACATATTATACACACACACACCACACAAACATATGCACATACTATACACACACTATAGACATGCACATACACCACACACACACACTACACACACATACCACAGACATGCACATACACCACACATACACACATTTACACACACACACCACCCACAGTGATAAAAACCACACACATAGCTTTGGCGGGTGAAACTCTAGGGTTCCAGGGCAGCCAGCCCACAGTGTACACATGGCTTCTCCCAGGCATTGATCTGTCAGTGCATTTGTTCTAAACAGATTTTACATTTGCATCGAAAGCTCCAAACCCGGTGTCCAAATCATGTAAGTCTCTCTATTTGTGTTCAGACAGCAACGTGGAGAAAGTGAGGGCGATTCAAACCACAAGGTGGAATCATACCTCAAAGGGACTCCATCTGTGGGTCACTATTGCTTCTCCCGGAGCGGCCGGGGAGACAGGTGGGTGCCCTCTGATGACAGAGGGCAGCCACCTGCTATGACTGAAGAGGAACCTCAAGCCTCAGCCTTGTAGCGTTAAGGGACTAAATTCTGACGACACCTTGCATGAACGTGGCGGTGGATTCTCCTCCGGTGCCCGCAGACAGGAGTGCAGCCCCAGCTGATGCCCTGTGGTCTTCCTGAGGCTCAGAGATGATAACATGGCTATAGCAGGTCCTTGCTTTCCACCTACAGAACTGCGGCCATGGATCCGGGCTAAGTGTGTGCTGATTGGTTACGCAGTGACAGTACACACACAAACACAGTAGAAAGCAAGAGCCCTGGCTCAAAGAACCCTAAGTAGAACTTCTCTTCTGCTGTTTTTTTTTTTTTTTTAAACATTATTTTTATTAGCTTTCACAATCACTGTACCTGTAGAGCATAAAACTCCTCACCTCCATACCGCAATCGCCACAGCTCCGTTCTTTTTAGTTAGGAAAGGTTAGCTCCAAAACAATACTTATCACTGTGATTTTCCATGACACTGGTGATATGTTAGCCAGGAGTGAGCTCAGGCTAGTAGTAGCTAGTGAAATTCCTTTCCCATGCCAAGTGTTAGAGAAAATAAAAAAATCAACATCCTCCTATACCAACAGCATTGAGGATTTAGGCTACAAAAAGAATATGTTTTCTTCTATGTTACTATGTACGGAGAAGCTCTGCAATGGATATTTGTACATAAAAATATTATCCCACCTCATATAATCCATCAAACTACAGAGGGAAGGGCTTTGTAAGCTCCTCCTCATAACCAAAGTATACCAGAGATAGAAAGGAAGAAAGAAAGAAAGAAAGAAAGAAAGAAAGAAAGAAAGAAAGAAAGAAAGAAAGAAAGAAAGAAAGAAAAGAAGGAAATACTACTACTCATTTCTCTGAAATAATTTAACAGCAAACTCCTGAGACCTGAGTTATTTCAGACAAACAGAAAAATGTAGCTTTGGGAGGAAGCTGGGAACTGACCTCCTGCATCAGAGTGTAAGTCACGGCAAACACCGAGGGAAGAGACCGGGCCTGGGAGTTGGGGGGGACTTGTAGTCCGTGTCTGTTCGCTACAGGTCTGTGAGATGGGTGGGGTGAGGACCTTCCTGTCCATATTCACATGACTGAAGCCCTTAGCTAGAACACTCTGTCAAGAAGCTCATGCCGGAAGTGGGTTTCCCTCAAGGGGTTCAAGAAAGAAGAAAAAGGAAAGCTACGTGGAGCTACACAAAACATTCACACATGACCAATTGTGCCATTTGCTGGCCACGCTGCTCCCAGAGCCCTTGCTTCCTGACACACGTGACAAGTGGTGCTAGATCCGAGGTGATGCGAGGATCCTTGTGAGGAGGGGGACGTGGCTGAGGTCCTTCCCACTCGTTCGTTGTCCGGAGAATGTCTTCCACAGCTGAGGATGCTGCTCTTGACACCCACCCCCCATTCTGTTGACCACATTCTGATTGACGTCTTAGCTCCCTGTGACCTTGGCTCTGGTCTCAGTTCTCCTTTACTCTCATTGTGCTCAACAGCTTAGCTGGCGCCGTCCTTCTTTGCTGAAGACAGAGGGACACTTCCAAAATGGCCCAGTCCGCTCATTACATCAGATGTCACACTGTTCCTAATGTTCCTGGTGATGATCTTTCCCATGAGGGGGGGATCTACAATAGGCTACATCCTGGGAGCCGTCAGGAGACTTTTGCTCTATCTCCTGGCTCCTCCTCTCCACCACTTTCCTTCTTCCACGCTGGGCTCCTGCCAGACTCAACTGTATCTCTTGGCATACACATTCTCAGGGTATGAGCATGTGACAGAATGGCCTTACTGCTTGGGGTGGCAGTGTATGATGCCCAGCAGGCTAGTAAACATATCCCATGGTCCTGTGACTGGAGAGGGTACTGTGGGGACTACAGAGGATGCCAACCTACCTGACTCAGTCTGGAGGAGGAAGAGGAGGAGGAGGTGGAAGAGGAGGAGGAAGAGGAGGAGGAAGAGGAGGAGGAAGAGGAGGAGGAAGTGGAAGAGGATGAGAAGGAAGAGGAGGAAGAAGAGGAGGAAGAGGAGGAAGAAGAGGAAGAGGAGGAAGAAGAGGAAGAGGAGGAGGGAGAGGAAGAGGAGGAGGAGGAGGAAGAGGAAGAGAAGGAGGAAGAGGAGGAAGCGAAGAAGAGGAGGAAGAAGAGGAGAGAGTAAGAAGAAAGCAAGTCTTTGGAAGAACTGCAGCTAGTTGTGGATAGAACATTGCAGGCAGAGAAATGCACCGATCCGTACAAAGACCTGTTAACAAGACTGAATGTTCAGGAATGGGCAGAGTCAATGTGTAACCTTCTACTTGGAAAAGCAGTCGATCGGGGTGCCGGCCTTGGGATATTCTCTCTTCCATGTTCTCCCCTGCCTTTCTCTTTGTGCTGGGGAATGGAACCCAGTACCTCACACACGCCAGATACAGTCCTAGCACTTCATCTATTCCTTACTAGGAACAATTTCTTTCGTTTGTTTTATTGTAATCTGTGGCAACACGAAAATGTGCTGCCAACCTCGAGAAGAACCGTAAGAAAATAGTGCAAAACAATACGTGTATGGCACTGGCCGAACTCTTCCTAAACATGAACGGTGGCTATGGTGGGCACCGAGACTCAAGCCCAGGGCGGGCCAGTCTCTCCTGACTCAAATCACCATTGGCTCAGTACTATTTATACTCTTTGTTATAGCTTATAATTGTACTCTCATGCCTGCACGGTTAAGATGGCATCTAAGATAAATGAGCCGCCTCTAATAAGGGACGAGAGGCCTTCCATCATGGAAGGTCCCTGACCATTCAGGAGGCTCTGACCCCATGAGAACTTTGCTCCTCACAAGTCAGGGTTGGTCTCCAAATCCCGTTGGCTTCCGCTGACCCATATATAGACTTTACTGCCTGTGAGCCGTGTGTGTGACCGACCGGTTACTACCCATCTCCATTTCTCCTTGTTGGGCTCTTCTTTCTCTCCAAAGGAGGAGGGGAAAATACCATGCTTATTTCCAACCTCCCCGAGTCTGATGTGCAATACGCTGGCATTTGCTGGTAAAGCATAAAATTATAAGGAGGGCCTAATTGACCCTCCTGTGTCTTTGAAAAAGCCTGTCTGTGGTCTCTAATTGACCCTCTAGGTACCTATGGAACAATGAATGAATCTTCGAGATATAATGGAGGGCGATGATTAATAGCCTGGGCCTGGCTGGACCTCTGGCTCTCTCGGCTCTCCCCTTCCTCCCCTCCGCGACACTCTATTCCCTGGATTTTATAAGCAGCGATTTATTATTATCGCTGAATAATAAATATCCTACAGTCAACACTGGAGAGATCAGAGACGTCACGATTCTGCAGGGACAGGGATAACGTTTGTGGAAGCTGGCATCTCCATTTTTCTCCTTTTGGCATCTCTCAGAAGAGGCCTCCTGTGGCCTCCACGGTTGAGCTCAAAAAAGCAAGGGATGGCTCCAGTTCCGAGGACAATTGCCACAGATGTAAGGCACTCTAGAATTACACGGGGTTTTGTTCTTAGTCCAAAGAGCAAAGTTTGCCCCTGCTGGGGCGGGGGGTGGGGGAGAAGCAAGAGCAATAATACAACTGGTAATAAAATAAATGGTATTAATGTGGTGGGAAGTGTGTAAAAGGCCTGTCTCCACATCTTTATATCTTTATAACTACACGAGGAACTTTGGAAGTGTAGGCAGTGCTACTGGCCCCATTTTTCAGGTGACTAAACAGGTGAATAAATGAAAGGAGGTCATCTCCCTGACGTTGTAAGTCCAGACATCTGCCTTTCCCGTGCTCTTCCACCCCTGTCTTCCTACCACTCAACAGTAATGTGCCAGGGTGTAATTCTAAAGACAAACATATTGAGATGTGGGCAAGCAAATTCGGGAGATTAGCCTCCCTTTCTGGCGGTTTGGCTGAGAAATGCCTCCTTTCCCAGACAGTGGAGGGGAGCACATTGAATTTTAGAACTGTACGTGTCTCCACGGAGATCCAACAAACTGTACGTGTCTCCATGGAGGTCCAACAAACCACAGGACTGGGGTTGTTTCAATTCATAGCAATAAGAGTGCTTGTAACTAAAAAATTATTTAATAGGGGAAAGGAAGACTTAGGCAGAATGGTCCACGCCTGTGAGCCTAGCGTGGGGGGTGGGGGTGGGAGGTGAGGCAGGGGCATGGAGGACAGTTTGGCATTGGCCATGGCTACGTAGAAGGACCTTGTCCTAAACAAACTTAAAAATAAAGCATATGAACAAAAAGGGGAGGGGAGAGGAAATAAGGGAAACAAACAAACAAAAAAAAAACAAAACAGGAAAGGGTCTCTTCTTAAGTCTCCTGCATCCCTGCCCATGTCCCCCTTTCCCCAGGGACCTTAAGTGGCAAGCCATCTTCAGGCCACACCACTTTGTGGGCCCCCTTTTCTTGGTCAGTGCTCTGTGGGGTAGCAGATGCCTGCTCAACAACAACAACAACAACAACAACAACAACAACAACAACAACAACAAAATTAGGGCTTTGGTGAGAAGTGTGGTTTCCGTGAGAGGAGTGGATGTCTCTAGGGCCCTGCGGCTCTCCTGTCCCCCCTTCCCCCCCCCACTTCATCTTCAGCACCAGGTCACTGTCCAGAGTCAGGCGCTCTGGGTGAGCACGGGGATTTCTGGGAGCCAAGTGTGCCAGCATGATTCTCGCAACCACAGAGGGCTTAGTAGTCTAGTCCCAGGGCTCCACGTGCAGGTTGCCTTCAGTCACCTCTGCGGTCTCTTTGGACAGTATGGTTTTACAGACCAAACAAGATTGTCTTGGAAGTGGTATTTTTTTGTTTGTTTGTTTGTTTTGTTTTGTTTTGTTGTTTTTTTTTTTGTTGTTGTTGTTCAAAGACAGGTGGTGCATGTGCATCTCCCTCCCTTCCTGGATCCCAAAGAAAACCTGCATGGAGGCAGATGGCTTTGCATAAATCAGACAGCGGTGCGCAGGATGAGATGGCTTTATGGGGGGGGGGGTACACAAGAATATTCTGGGTGGGAAGGCTCACATATGAGGTACACGTAGAATATATGTATATGTATTCTACATATATTCCACGTTGACTTATATCCAGTCCTATCTATGTACGTATTATGGCTGCGAACCCATTGGCCAGAGCTTCTTCAGCTTATCAGGTTTACGGAATCGGCAGTGAGAACCCCAAGAATCTCCATCTTCTTCTCCCATGGGGTGGCCAGGTCCTCCCTCCTCCTCTGCTGCTAATGCCTGGGGAAACACCCTGGGCTACATTGCTTTCCTGCAGTGTAGCAAGAAGAGCCTATAAGTATTTGTTTCAAACTGAGGTCCATTGTCTTCCTAAACAATGCTTCTCAGACAGCCTGAGAGAAAAGCTCCCATCTCCTCAAAGCCTTCCAGGAGGTTACTGGACTCCACCTCTCCACAGGCTTCACTGTAAGCTAAAGTAAGTTCAGCTAGGATAAGGGGAAAACTGAAACTCCTAAACTCCTGTTTTTCAATTTCAGTCAGGCGGAAGTTCTCCACACAGCCTGTGGAGGTTACTGTTGCTAATTTGACAATCTAAACTCACTCTGAGATGGGACTCTGGGAGTTTCAGTGGGGGGATGGCCTTCACTGTGTTCATTGAGGTTCGAAGTCCTGCCCACTGTGGGTGGTGTCATTCCCTAGC
The DNA here is from genome assembly GCF_900095145.1 of Mus pahari. Lineage (NCBI taxonomy): Eukaryota > Metazoa > Chordata > Mammalia > Rodentia > Muridae > Mus > Mus pahari. The sequence goes on along the minus strand of NC_034609.1, from coordinate 38,054,811 downwards.
TGCAATGCTGAAGTGTGTAAGCGGAGAATGGAGAAAGAGCTGTGTGACATAATATGCATCCATCTCTCTCTCCTTCCTGATTCTGGATGCCGTGTGACAAGCCAGGTCTTCCTTCTTTATCGGGACCTCAGTCAGTTCCTAGACATGGCAAATCAATTACCCGTGTGAGCGCCTTCCAGATGCAAGCCAATTCCCATTCAGGGTTTTCCCAGGGGAACCATCTGGCTCTTCTACAGGGATCTCATATTCAGCCCACTGTCTGTCCATCTGCCCTTTCAGCCTATGTCTGGGTACTAACCAATTACATACATAAGCCCTATATCCCAGAAACCAATGACATCACCCAAACCAACCAATCCTAAGCCTGCCTGCTCTGTCTTGTCCCTCCTTCTTGTGGAAACCTCGGTGATGGGGCCCTTTCTCACAGCTTCCTTCTGCATTTCCCTGTGTGGCTCTTGTGGCTTGAAAAGACCCTGGGTCTGTGTGTGGAACTGTGTATTGAACAAGCCATACATGGAAACCAGAGTTATCCACTAACAAAGGTAGGTGTGGGGGCTTAGGTTTGTCATCCCAGTGTTGGGGAGGCAAAGACAGATTTGTCTGATTGACTGGGCGACTATCCTCCTTAAACCAGTCATGCCAATGTTCTAGTGCGAGACTGCCTCTAATAAACAAGATTGATCTGTGGAGGAAGAAAACCAACGGGTCTTCTGGCCTCCATTTGCATACCCGTCCACAGGCGTATCACAGAATGAAAAACAAAGTCACACCAGGCCCTTCTTAAGCAGCCATAGCTAATCAGGATGCAGGGGCCATTGGGACCTTCCTCCCAATGGTCCAAGATTAGTGGACTTCCAGGCCGTCTCTGTCACCTCTCTGACCACACTCACTTACTCAGGATTGTCAGCCGAAGGGCGATTCCTTCATATAACTGACAGTAACCATCCCATGTGGAGTTAGTTTATACAACTGTATCAGGCTATAAACAGAATTTCACTGTTCCCTTTTAAAATAACTGTGGATTCTGCTTAGCTGCACTAAGGTTCAGACACCGTGGAAGGTGCAGATGTGTCTCCTTCGCTCCTGGATCCCAAATAAACTTGCGTGCCAACAGATGGCTTCCTGTAAGTCAGATGATTGTGTACAGAGCAAGATGGCTCCATTAGAAGGATGCTACAAGCAGAACCTTTTGAGGGGAGAAAAAGGTGAAACAAATTCAGCTTTAACTGCAGATCACATTTATGGATGGATTTTTGGAGTCTGCATGAGGAGTGACTGCATCTTTGAGAGACACCCCTGGTGACATTTCTACACTTGCTATTTTTATAATTGCCCTAAACTGGATTACATAAGGCCATTTTCATGCACGCATTAATATACAATATACCCAGAGCATAATCCGCTGTACTTGGTTTCCATATCCTTTATCCTGCCCCTTTCTAGTGTCCTTTGTTTCCCCTAGACAGCTTCACTTCCCGTCATCTGTAAATACAGAATTTTATGGATCTCTAGCTGAGAACACAGCGCCTTTGTCTTCCTGAGACCAACAATTCACTTAATATGATCATCTCCAGCTACTTTCTTTGTCCTCCAAATGAAAGTCTGTATGGCTGAAAAAAAAATCCCATTATGCCTATGTAACTCCCATTTCTCTGTCGATGGACACTTTGGTTATCTCTATAACTTAGCCACTGCAAATAGTGCGGTGATCAACAATGATGTAAGTATCTCCATCTCCGTGATACGTTGACTCTGTTTCCTTCTGTAAGGAACTGGAAGCAATGTACCAGAAGGGAAGTGAGTCAGGATGAAGGAGAAGATGGCTAGACCCCTCATGAACAGGCACGGAAGGCCCCTTCCAACCCAGTTTTCAGCATCTCCCTGCTGTTGCTGCCTTGTGGAAAGGGGCTAGTCTCTCCAACTGGAAACCACATCTGCCTGGCCAATCCACTTCAGTGCTTGTTTTATCAATAAAGTTTTACTGTCACACGCTCCTGACAGTTTGCGGATGTGTTATCAGTGGTTGCACTCACTGTGTCCTGTGGTTTCCTAACAGTGGCAAACACCTTGGGGGCCCCAAAGCCCAACATTCACCATCTAGCCCTGAGAGAGCTTATGGATCCCGTTCTAGCCTGAAGCTTGGTGTCTGAGCTTCCCAGTTGAGTGTGTCTGCTTTGTTGCTCTGTCTGTGATGATAATGGGATGTCCAGAAAAAGGATTTGGGTAACAATATACAGGCATTATTAATTTGGGCTTAGAGCAGAAAAAAAAGTGATGTCGAAGAACATTTCAAAGACTCAAAACTTTTGTTTGAAATCAGGATTAAAACTAAACCAGCCAGCTTCATTCAGTCTCAAATGGATGATGTGTCTTGAGGATATTCCCATGGCTATAGAAGATAAACAAACAAACAAACAAACAAAACAGACCTTGCTTCATTTTTCTTTTCTCTCCTCCCTCCCCTCTCTTTCCTTGCCTCTTTCATTCTCTTCCTCTTCCTTTTAGCTCTTCGCTCTCTTATTTTTTCTGATCCACTCTGCCTTTTATTACAAATCCAATGAAGACTGTCTGTCTCATACATGCAATCTCTGACATGTACTCCACAAGGTATGTCATGGACATTTGCATGATGCGGATCCCCTAAGACTCTCCTGCTCCTAAGCCTGATGCTCACTTAAAATGATTCTGCAAAAGTAGCCTTACCTCTTCGTCACAAAAGCTGCCTTTTGGGCTAAGGCTTCGTCTCCTAATGAGGGCTCTTGGATGGGATGCTCAGGAGTGCCCAAGTGTCCCGCTCCTTGCCAAGTGAGTGATTTACGAGATAGGCACAAGGTAGATGCATAGTTCTAGATGGCGTGGGCAACAGTTCATCTGTTAATCTGAAACTGATTCAGCTTCTCTGAAGCGAGCATCACGACTTAATGGGAAACCGCGAGGAGATTAAAGGGGGGAACTGCATTACCACAAGTAAGACGGAAAAAGTGATATTCTGTCTAAACAGCTGTTGAGTGTAACTGACTAGAACAAATATATTAACAGAAGCTCAGGGTAGATTCAATCGGGTCGAACGCTCCCCAGAATTTACTCTGAAATAAGCTTTATGTACCTGGGATGTGACAAATGAATCTGTTCACGACTGGCTGGAAAGCTATTCATATGCAGATTTTAATCCTGCCTCTGACTCTGTAGAGGTTCCATTGTCCCACCCATTGTCCCACCTCAAGCCCCATCCACCCCTTCCTATAACAAATGTTGTGTACCTCCACAAATCCCAAATCATGGTCATTCGGGCTCTAGTGGGTCAAGGCCCCGCCCCCTACTTTCACTTAAAAAAAAAAATTAATTCAATTTTGTACAATCATAGTGCCCAGAATATGAGCTCTATTGTGCTGGTTAATCCTTCGGTCAGAAATATCGTTCAGGGGTGTAAGTGAGGAGAACAACCAGGCAGTTAGGATAGAAGCCTCATTCATTCATTCATTCATTCTCTCTCTCTCTCTCTCTCTCTCTCTCTCTCTCTCTCTCTCTCTCTCTCTCNCACACACACACACACACACACACACATACAACTAGGAGCACATTAACTTACAATTAAGCTGTGGTGGTAATGAGGTCATGGCATATGACAAGCTCATGGGCTGCAGTCAAAAGGCAAATATTGAAATGAAGGCGTTTATTTTCCAACCAGCAAACCTGAACCAAACCATTACAATAAATGGCATTAGCAATCTAGTTACTGGGCAGGATAATTTCATCTCTGGAATTAATTGAGTAAATTGGAATGACCCGGAATCCTTTTTGTTGCCAGCGGACAGAACAACACAGCATGAAAGGCAAACTCATTTTGTAGTCAACTGGCCCGTGGGCTCCTTGACAGGCCATGGTCAAGTTGATGGAAGTCAAAGGTAAAAATATGGTTCATCCAATGAGGCACTCATGTGCTCTTGAGGAGTTTGCAAAACAAAAACAAAAAGTATTAAATAAAAAAAAAATAAACTCTGAAATATTTTCTTCCTAAAACCTGGGCAAGATGGCTTTGGGTTGGCATCCATATGATGTATGAACATCTCTGTGACTCGGGAAGTCTGGAGTTTCCCCATGTCCATACTGCCTTTTCTAGACCTTCTAGATTATTTTAGCAATTGTGATTAATTTCAGACATGACAGTTGGACGAAATATGATCTTAGTTTCTTAACACAACTGTAGTGTAGACAGAGCTTAAGCCACGGAAACCTTTAAAAGTACTGAGATATAGAAATATGTCCCATATATATCTTTCCAAACTTCTATACTGAAGCCGTGGGATAACATCAAGGTCTTTGGGGCAGGACTCCTAGGTAGTGACAGGGACTCATCAGTGTTTTTACGCCTATGGTGGTTAATATTGATGTCAAAATTTGACCGATTTTGAAACAGGCAGTAGGCCCCTGGGCATGTTTGTGATAGTTTCTAGATTAGGCTAGCTCAAGCAGGAAAATCCACCCTGAACCAACATTGCACAGGCCGGGGTCCTAAAACAAAACAAAACAAAACAAACCCAAAAAGTAGACATAGAGTTGAATGAGCGCCAGCTTTTGTTTCTGTCTGCATTCCTGACTATAGTTGGTGCTTAAGGTTGACTCCTGGCCTCCACAGACACACACTAACAGGTACACGTGTGCACAAACACATGGATACCATGCAAGCATGCCCACGGCATACTCAAACAACACAAAGTATGAGAGAACTCGGGGATGTGTATCAGCTGGCCAAGTGATGACCGTGTGTGATTCAAAAACATCTGTACAGCAAGGAGGGAGACATCCCAGAAGAAATCACGTTTGCTAGCAAGGTGATTTTGGGCTTGAGTCCCTAGGATGCTGGGATAACAAGTAGGACTTCTTGCGATCCTGAGCACTTAACTCAAGGAGCAGTGCTGGGTTCAGATTCTTATATTGCACACCATTTGGGATTTGAAGTGTCCACCACAGCACTTGGCAGATGAACGCTTTGCAGCCACCACAATGTTCCTGTGGGGGGTGTCTGGGCTTCTGTTTATAGTGCAGGTGAAAGCTGCAGTGGCCAAGCTACTGTTCTTTGTCACATCAACCTACATGCCAGTCTCTCCCGGACCTAAGGTGCACCCCTGTAGTAAAGGTGCAAGATGTGACCACCGAGAAGTCTTATCGGAGTCACTGGAGACACCGTCAAGTCTAGCCAACAGGCAGCTGAGAGGCTGAGAGGCAGTGATATAGGACACCTCAGATTAAAGCACTTTGTAGCTGTTGTGACGCCCTCTAGTGGCAATCAGGGACACTTGTCCCAGATGACACAATGGAGATCAGCCTATGTCCCCGAGGAACCCTGGGGGACACTGGATGGAGTGATATGACCTCAGTAAGAAAGAAAGCATTCCCACAACCTCTACTCACTACACACACACACACACACACACACACACACACGCACACACACACACACACACAGATATGCACATATGCACACCCTTAAACCAAGAAATAAATGTAATCGCCTGTTTCTTTTGCCCTGTCTCATTTTTTGCTATGTGTTCTGGTTATAGAACAAAATTGGACTAATGTCCTCAGGGATCGGATGGTGACGACTCCCAGGTCCCTCATCTGGGTTTTTAACTGAGAGGCTGAAGGTTTTCCCTGCATTAAGAAACAAAGGCAGAAAAACAAAAGCACTCGGGGCTTATTATCTCTGCTTCCTGTAGAAATGCCTTCCCTGAATTATCATTTGACATCATGCCAGTTTAGAAGGTTGATGTAGGAGCCATTTCCTCACAAAGTATTGCTGAGCCTTTTATAAAAAACAAACAAACAAACAAACAAAAAACAAAAACTGGGCACACACCTGCCTTTTGGATTACCTAAGGTTTCATGTAGCCTTCTGCCAAGGTTCAACTCCAAGGCAAATTTCCACCTTTGCAGACCAGCTTTGCCACTTCAGTTTTGCTCCATGACAACAGCAAGCAATGTGGTTTTCCTGGTTGCTTGGACTCTAAGGACTCCTACCAAAATTCAAGGGCTGAATGAGCGAGAGAGTGAGTTTAGACCTGGCAGCATCCACCGGGCTATTGTGCAGAACGCCTTTCTTCGCCTTCATTCAGATTCCTTGTGATATTCTTCATCTTTCCAGCCAGAGGAACACAGGCCCTATCACGCCCTACGGAGTCAGGTTCCCCTCTTCCACAGCTAGGCCCCAGGAACTACTGTGTAGGGCCCTTGGTCTGGCATCATCAAGTAAATGTACTTGGCAGGCAGTGTCTGCTCTTTTACAATTGGTGTCTATGGGAGTTTGGGAGATCTAGGAGGGATGGTGTGAGGAAACCCATCAGGATCAAATCTGGATTGAAGACTAACTCTGCCCAATTCCCATCATGAGAATCCTCCATTTGGAGACACCCCCTGGTGTCAAGCGAGATACCAGACCAGGAAAACAGGCTCAACAGCCCTCGGCTAAGTCTACATTCATTTTTCATATTATGAAAGTAACCCTTGCTCCCAGTGGGAAGAGCGAAGGACAAAGGAAGGGCACAGGAAAAGCTCTAGTTATGATGATACTGCCTGGCACATTTGGGTACCATACATGTGCACAGGCCAGTGACATGTATCCCTGGGAGACAAGTGTTTTTTTTTTTTAACTGTCCCCTTACAGAAGGAAAACAGGATGCTTACTAAGATCAAACCACAGAGTTGATGTCACATCATACGGGAAATGAGTGATAGAGACAGATTTGAACCCAGGTCTATCTGACCAAGTTCATTAGGTAACTACAGACTTTTTTTTATTGGATATTTTCTTTATTTACATCTCAAATGGTATCCCCTTTCCTGCTTTCCCCTCTGAAAAATGCCCCCCCATCCCCTCCCCACTCCTCCTGCTCACCAACCCACCCAGTCCTGCTTCCTGGCCCTGGCATTCCCCACACTCTGGGGCAAAGAGCCTTCATAGGTCAAAGGGCTTCTCCTCCCATTGATGTTCGACTAGGCCATCCTCTGCTGCATATGCAGCTGGAGCCATGAGTCGCACCATGTGTGCTTTTTGATTGGTGGTTCAGTCCCTGGGAGCTCTGGGGGTACTAGCTGGTTCATATTGATATTCCTCCTATGGGGCTACAGACATTTTACTGGGTTGTTGTTCCAATTTTAAAAATCACTTCTTCACTGATCTATTTATTTATTTTATGTGCATGGGTGTTTTGCCCACATATATGTCTGTGTACCACATGCATGAATTATGAGTAGCTATGAGCTGTCATGTAGGTGCTGGGAATCAAACCTGAGACCTCTGGAAAAGCAATCAGTGCTCTAAGCTATCTCTCTGATCCTCATGTATTTCTTTCTGCAGCTTTTCTATGCATGCATGTATACACACACCTCTGTACAAATATATATGTATACATATATATGTACATATATATTTATATATAAAAATAACTATACATATTGTGTGTATATATGTGTGTATTCAGTTCAGAAACTTGTACTGTGCATATACGTGTATTAGTACAATGATTTTAATATGGTACACGCATTTTCATAAACTGCTTTTTATATTCAAAATGTAAATTATTAATATGTGTTACTTCTCTGAATATTTTTCTTAATTTGGAGTGTGTATTTGTGTACATATGCACACGAACCACACTGTATTCAGGGAGGTCAGAGGACAACTTGTGGGAGTTGGCTCTTCATTCATGTGGGTCCCAGGGACTGAACTCAGGCCATTTGGCTTGCCAGCAAGCTCCACCAAGCCATCTCACCAGCCCTTCCCTGAACAGTCTTAATGCCTTTAAAAGTTTAAATGAAGGGGCTGGAGAGATGGGACATTGATTTAGTATCTCGCATCCACTTCCTGTAACTCCGGCTTCAGGGCATGTATTTACTTCTGGCTTCCAGGGTTGCCAGGGAACTTACACGCACATACAGATTATACACCCTTGAGAATAAAATAAATGTTTTGAATTTTTTTTCATTTTATCTACACTCCTTCAATTCAATAGATAGCTATACTTAACAGTGAGGGACATGCTTCTTATTAAAAAAACCTCCACTGTGCAAAACAAGGAAATGCTTAGAAGAAGCAGAGGAAAGGCGGTGCATAGGAAGGGACTACTATAAATTGGCCCCAAGTGCAGCCACCACATGCAGACACAGAAACAGACACATTCCCATTCCCTGGTCTGACACCCAGAGCAAGCATCAGCTCTAATGAACATTTGGCAAAATGGCATCTCATTTGCGTGTCAAGAAGAAAGCTAATCCCTTCTCCTAATCCCTTCTCCTTGCCCCCCCCCCCAAATTGCTGCTTATTTTTTATGAATCCCAGACACACTCACACGTAGGGACAGATGAATCTGCAATCAGAAAATGGGTCTGCATATCACCCGTGGTGATATGAGGGGAAGTCAGGGCCAGGCAGCTCGACTGTAAGCTTCTGCCCAAGGCTCAGCATCAGGCATGCATTTCCATGTGGAAAGGACGGTGCAGAACACCCGGGTTCCTGACTGCACGACTATTCAGTTCTATGGTGTTCTGCTCTTACTAAGAATGTCTAAATATATTGATGCCCATTCACTGAGACAGAGGGCAAATACCGACCCAGACCGCAGGACAGAGAAACTGCAGTGGAAACAGGAAGGCAGGGTGTAGTTCTGTGTTCTTGGTGAGCTGACGTGTCGCTTACTGTGCCTCTGGATGTGTGTGTGTGCATGTGCATGCGTGTGAGTTAGTAGCGGAAACGGGAATTCCCCGTATTTGAATGAAAGAGGGTTGTTAATACATTTATATCGGATCTGATCCTGTCTCCAAGGAGAGAGTAAACTGCTTAATGGGGAACGTGGTCCAGAGCGGACACAACTTCTCTAGGGTGTGGTTCACTGGTTGGTTTGACTTACTTGTGATCCCTTGAGTTAGTCATGATCAGCCGCTTGTCTTTAGACAAAACACACTTTTTGGTGAGGTGCGTGCACCTGTTTCCTTTCTTAGAGAGCTGGTTCAAGAGCAGCGTAGACGCCTGCTTAAGAATCACCTGACAACCCCTGGAGGCGGGGTTCGGAGACCCCAGATATGCACCCAAAAAAATAACATCTTTGGGTCGGAAGCCCTTCGACTGTCTACAAGAATTAACTAGACATTTTACAAGGATGGGGGGGGCTCCATGTGGCCTTGGTATGGAAGCAGGTCAGCTGTTTCGTGGACGAGAGATAGATTTTGAACAGTTCCATTCTAACCTCTCACCCTCAGTTACTCAGGAGGTTTCTTTCTGGAACCTCTGCAAGAGCTTCTGTGAAGGACGCCTATAGGGAGGGGCATGTAGGTGTCCGGTGAATGACTTCAGTGAGTCCTCACAAACCCCCCTCACGAGTAGAGCTGAGTTGGCTCACTGTGGCTACAGGGATTTCCATCTGTGCACCGTGTTGATGAACACCGCCGTTCACTTAAGAGTGTATGAATTTCCCCAGCACCTACTGGGTGCCAAGCAAGGAGAAGCCTAGCAGAAAACGGAACGAAGCAACTCCGTGCATCCACAAAGGGCTATGAGAAAGGCAGGTGTGGGGTCTGAGGGGCAAAGAAATGACATATTATACAGTGAAAAATTATAACTCTTGCCACATGCCATTTCTGTGGTCACTAAAATGCATCGTTAGCAAGGATCCTTTACCTGTGTGGCTCGGAGACAGGCAAGGGCACGGCTTTGCTGGCTGTTCAAAGTGACTGTTTCAGGTAATGGGAGAAATGGCAATAGAATAAATGTATAAACAAGATAAGTTTTCAGATGCATCTCATAGGTACTATTCAGGTCCAAAATGAACAGAAATAAACAATACTCCAATATCAGGTGACATATTTTATGTGCTTCCCTGCCAAGAGTTATTTTGGGGGTGGGGGTGGGGGTATGGTAGCAGAAAGAAAATGCCCCTAAATCAGGGGACGAGGGTATTAGAAATAAGATCAACCCGGGTCCTTTAACAATCAAATTTATGACTAGTAAAGGGTTATGAAAAATTCTATCTCCATGTCGGACGTGGGGAAGGCAAAGTCTTTGGAGGGTTATCGTGATAAACTGCGGGCCCCCGCAGTGAGTGCGGAGAGCGGAGCGGAATGAGCGGTTCAAGAGTTCAGAACGGGAGTGTTGCAAAGGTGTTCTGTTAAAGAGGAGGGCAGCCACCGACAAAGGCAGAGAAAGGTCATCCTTACAGCCGCTCCATCTTCATTACAGGAGGAAAACCCGTGGCCACGGTGCAGCCACCCAGCCTGGACGTGCATACCACGCAGCCAGTTAGGTCTCGGCAGCAAATTAAAATCCTAAACAAAATGTCATGTATAGTGTTCATAGCTGAGCCTAAGTGCTTCCCAAAGAAACACTAGCCATCCCAAATAAATGGATACCAATACCCCTCCATTCTTACTCCCCCCCTTTTTGGTGTGAGTGATAGATTAATTAAAGATTATAATCTATCTTCCTTGGAAGGCCAGAGGAGGGACTTGTAATCAGGAACTTAATTTTCTTTCGGGTAACTGCCGAACTTGAGTGTGCTCTCCCAAATAAAATAATGCTACCCCTCCCCATTTTCTCAGCGTGCAACTCCAAGGTTGGAGAAAGACAGTGACTGTGATTTGCCCTGTAACTCACCCCTCATCTTTCAGTCCTCAGGGAGATGGGGGAAAGGTGAATTTCATTTCCTGATTATCAGCAAGTCTATGGAGAGATAGGCCAAAGCTGCTGAAATGGGAAAGCCGGCCCAACTAGCTGGCGCTGACCTTCCTCGCAAGGTAAGGCCAATGGTGTGCCTCCAACACAGGCAGAGGGGCCTGAACCTCTGCAATCACCTGCCCGACAGATCCAGACGGCATCCGCTGCATCTGCCAGCTTCCCCACAGGCCAGCAGGGACCTTCTGGTCCACCCTTCCAGCAACTGTGGAAGTGGGGACCAAGAATCTGACGGCAGTGCTTGATAAGAGTTGTCCCAGTGATGTAACTCAAGCCCCCCCCCCCCGTGTTGGCCAGCAGGTGAAATTTCAAAGGTGGACTGACTTCCCGCTGCAAGCGGTAAGGCTGATCATGGCAATGAGGCCAAAGTGGACTGAAGGATGCAAGAGAAAGTGCTGATGCCCAAATAATGGTGGGAAGGGTAAAATGAGTACAGGGTTATAGTGGCTATAGTGGTTGTCAGCTTGACTACATCTGGAGTGAACTCCAATCCAGAATTGGAAGGCTCATCAGTGACCCTAATCTGTAGGGTGGGAGATAGAAGTTTCTGATCTGGATCTCGGCATTGGAGATCTTGAGGCATAGTGGCTATGAATTCCAGAAGATTAAGACAGGGAGATCTCTGAGTTCAAGGTCATCTGGGATTACACTAAATGTCTGATAAGTGACTGTAGAAATGCCCCTCTGAACTAGAGAAAGTACCCAAGGAGCTGAAGGGGTCTGCAACCCTATAGGTGTAACAACAATATGAACTAACCAATACCCCCAGAGCTCGTGTCTCTAGCTGCATATGTAGCAGAAGATGGCCTAGTCGGCCATCATTGGGAAGAGAGGCCCCTTGGTTTTGCAAACTTTATATGCCCCAGTACAGGGGAATGCCAAGGCCAAGAAGTGGGAGTGGGTGGGTAGGGGAGCAAGGGGCGGGGAGGGTATAGGGGACTTTCAGGATAGCATTTGAAATGTAAATGAAGAAAATACCTAATAAAAATTGGGGGAAAAAAAAGAAGAAATGCCCCTCTGGGTTCTAAGAATTGATACATAGAGGAGAAAGATAATCGACCTAAGCAAGCAGGAGCCGATGGTTTCTTTCTTCCCACTGTGACTATCGGCCTCAGAGACCTCAGTCCAGCAAGCTGCATTGAAGCATCTCCGTGCTTACTTCCTGTACACGTATGTGGTGGTGGTGGTGGTGGTGGTGGTGGCGGTGGCGGTGGCGGCTGCAGGGGGGCCGGCGGCGGCGGCAGTAGACATGTGCACAGCCCAATCTGCAAGGGGACATAAAGGGGCAGGAGCAAGCGATGGCAAAAATTGTCAAGTGACTGTTCCATATCCCAGACCCAGGTCAAAGCAGGCTCAAAACTGGATACCTGTGAACTGGCAGGCAACGCTGCACTCAAAGGCTGCCTGGGAGCCAGCTCCTCCAGTGGCCTCGAGGCAGGTCCCAGTCTCGTAGAGTGTCTGAAAACACTGGCCCACGGCAGGTTGCCCTGGCGACTCATCTCTACTTTATACCCAGGAAAACTGGACTCTAGAAAGTTCTATGCTCTGCTAGAGCTCTAAAGCACTAGGGTCAGATTCTCTCCAGTCCTTTTCCTTACTCCAGCGGGAACAGAGGCGGTGGGATTCCTGAGTGCGCCTTGGGACAGAGACCACTGGCTTTCTGATCTCCCACATTCAAAGTATCAAACTATGATCCTAGAAAGGCATCCTTTAAACAGCGACTTCAGAGGTCAGAGGCATCGGACACAATCAAAATCTTACTTGGTGGAGGGCTTAAATGTCTTCTTTCCTGACTCCTTCCAGAAACCAAACCTTACCCAGCCCAAGACTACCAGAGTGAGTGGTTGGAGCTGAGGTGCAGACAGGGAAGACACAGCAGGCTGATTCCCATACAACAGTCTCCTGAGTCACCGAGACCTAACCTAGTGTAGTCCCCACCACGAATCACTCATCTGTGCTGCAAGGGGCAGAACCACCAGGTGACATTCTTTCACCAAAGAGATCTAGTGTCTGTCCCTAGCCCCCATGCCTGATATAGGAGATGGGTGTAGGAAAGAGACAGCAGAGCGGAGAAGCAGCAAGGAGGTCTGCAGGCTTCACGGTACACAGCACTTTGGGGTGGAAACCTGTAACCTCAACAACTCGGGAGGCTGAGGCAGGAGGATCACAAATTCAAGGCCTGACTGGGCTCTGGAGTGCGTCCAAGGACAGTCTAGTAATTCAGATCTTGTCTCAAAAGTTTGAGAGGGCTCCACAGACACAGCTCAGGGGACACAGCTCTGTGGTGGAGTGCTCCCTAACACACATGGCTCAGGTCTGATTCCCCATACGCAATGGGAAGAAGAGAAAAGGGAAAAATGATAAGCGGGGCATTAGCCCTAAACATACAATTTTCAGGAAAATTGTGATTTAAAAGCCCAGAGTTAGGACAATCTGTCCACAAGTAGGTCATTCATTATCTTTCTGCTTCAGTTTCCTCCTAAGGCTGAATGAGTCTTGGGGTTCATGTCCAAAGCTCTTTGCATTCAGAGCTTCCTGCCATAAAGCGCATCCTCTACACAATCTCATGGTCCTGAAATCTGCACCCCTGCCCTCCCCACACACTATAATGGGCCAAAACCATGAACCAAAATAAAATTTCCCTTCCTGGACTAATCCTATCAGGTGTTTTATCACAACAATGAGAGGTTGTCTCAAATGAGTCCATAGATACAAAACCAAAACAAGCAAAATATAAAACAAAACATAAAATAAAACAACGGGGACTCAAGGACCATAGGCAAATAGTTTGGTGTGACAGCTAACCTCTACCAGGTTATGTGAGGACATGTCTGAGCAGGTCACAGGGCATCGCTGGTGCTAAGTGGCTGACTCCTGCAGGGTGTGAGAAAGCCTGAAGTCTAGGAACTCCAAGTTTCCCCACTGGGCTGACTTTTAGAGTCCAAGCTTCAGAGCCACTGCTGATACAAACAGCTCTTTCTTTTCATTCTCTTCAGAGCCGTCACTAAAGTTCACTCTTGCAAGTCAAATTAAAAAAAAAAAATTAATAAATTACAACTTTCAAAGAATGTTAAAAAGCCCACGGGCATCTAAGAAGTGCTTAGAAGAAACAACAAAGTATTAAGCTGGAGACAAATGGGTTTACTGTGTGTTTGCTGCAATGTTGACTTAGCATCCCCTGGCAGAGGGTCTCCTACCTCCACTTACCGCGGCTTTGTATGATAATAGCGGCATTAATTTTAAAATAATCATGAATCAATCATGGACTCTGACTCTTGTTTTTACTGGCAACAAAACACTCTAATTAGCACCTTGGATGCTTTGCATATAGGCACGGGTGCGGCAGTCTTCTGTTTAATTTCTCCTAATTACCCACAGTAAATGAGGTTGAAGGAGAACTAGAGCCATGTTACAAGCCCTGTCAACTTGTCCCAGGACCTACACACCTTGAACCTTCCCACACCGGATGTACGGAGCTCCGTAACCTAGACAATGCTGACGTTCAGGGGTACAGGGATGTCCTGTATAAGGTAGTATCAGACATAGCCTTGATCTCCATCCAATGGGTGATGGCTGGAGCTTCTGCCCCCTAGGCCATTCTTGCTTCAGACACTGCCAAATATTAACCCAAAGCCAAATCACCCAACTGAGAACCCCTAGACAAACAAGTCTTCGCACCAAGCTATCATAAAGACCAAATGTCATCACACATACTGCTTTAAAAGGTTGCTTTAAGAGATACCACAAGGCTGAAACATATCTAATTGGAGATAGTTAAAACTGATTAAGGGACATGGATCAAATGGAAAAGATGATCTGGCATCAACTTCAAAGAAGAATGAGATGATTCAAAATCATCTCCTACTTGCGAGGAGCCTCTCATTCCTAAAAAGTGTAGGGGCCTTCTAAAGCATCCACCCAGAGTGTGCTCTGCTGTACGTTCAAGCTGTTTAGTACCAAACATTCCAGGAGGAGAAGTTGAGGTGCAGACTTGCCTTAAAGTCACTCTGCAGGAAGAATAGATCACGTGTGCTACACTGGATATCAACAGGTTTCCTGCTACACACGCAATTCGGGCTTCTGTCCTCTTGGGAGGCATTGGTAGGGGATGCCACACGATGGCAGTGAGGTTTTCCTGGTCACCAGGGTTGGTCCAGGGTGGTATGAGACCATGTATGAACTGGTGCCATGCTGGAAGTCATGCTTGTTTGTGTAAGTCTGAGCTTGCACGCTGGAGTCTGGCCGACCAATGGTGCTTAGAACATCACCTGTGCTTCTGACTCTCCCAACTCCCCTACAAGTCTCCAGATGCCTTGATGTAGATGGTGGCAAAGAGCTGTTCTTCACACCAAGGGGAGGGGGGCAAGGCAGTGTCACGAGTGGTCCTCCCCTCCCCTTCATGGGTGCCCTATCTCTTCCCGCTCCCTCCTTTGCCGCAGTGCGGTTATGGTCTGAGCATCCTCTACTCCAGTGTGGACACCCAAGGCCACATTAACAGCCAGGGCTGTGTGCTATGCCTGCACGGAAATACGCTTGACAAAGCTCTTTCATCAAAATGACAGACGCCGGAGCTGCTTACCGGATGTCACAGGCAGATAGGTTGTGCGCTTTGCAACCATAAACTACCGGTGTCCCAATCAGATGGTATGAGCCATGCCTCTGTGTTTTCTATCTCCATTTAGGAGGGAAAATTTATACTCAGTGCCTCCTTAAAATAGCCCATGCCTCCCTAAAGCTCCGAAACAAGGCTCTGGTTAGGCCCCCACAATTCCGTGCCAACAGCACAGAGGACGGATGGGGAAGGAGAGGGTCAGGGAGAAGGAATGAGATGATGTAGCCCTGGAGGCTCAGGGCAGCCACATAATCATTTTATTCCAAGACACCATTGTCCCTGGGAAACAGGACAATGAGAGAACACATTGTTGGCAGCTTCCTGGGCCCCCTCTCCCCTACAAAACCGAGTCACCACAGTCTATTTCAGGAATCAATACAGACCAAAAAATAAGGGCTATTTCTCACAGGAAAATCTTTTCCAGTTGGCTCTGTATTGTCACCAGAGTGTGAGTAGCTGGTATTTTAAACTTCTTTTTTATTACATTTTAAATATTATCCGTTACATGCTGGTAATAATTCATCAGTTAAAAGACAAATATGAACTTTCTGGTTCATTAAATCTTACTAATTAAGCTGGGTTTTAATGGAAGAAGGTTAAAAATGAAGTGCCTTTTGGGAGGAAAAAAGCATATCTAACCACCAAAAGATAGAAACCCCCATTATGACTCCAATGTCGGTCTAACCAACAATACCAGCAGCCCGATAATAACAATGGCAACTGCATCGAGAACCAGGGAGGAGCTCGAATAGGCTCGAGCCCACGAGAGACTTAGGAAGGGATGTTTTGCAGGCTGACACACTTGTGCATCATTTGCTGTGGACTGGATAGCCATACAAACTGGAATTGCCAGGATGTGATGACGGGTTCTGAGAGACACCTGAGAACACAGCCTTGCGTGTAGAGCTTAAGCTGAGCCCCACTCACCACACACCACGCACCAATGCGATATCCGGGGAAGGTGGAAGAGCGTACCTCTTTAAATGTGCTATGGTCTTACCTGGAATTCCGTGGCCCCCAAACTCCTGCTGCTGGCTGTACCATGAGCCTTCCCCCCTCCCCAGTCCCGCATTCGCCTCCTCCCTTGAGAGCCTGGGTCTCCTTCAAGGAGTCTGTGAGCAGCTGGTCCCCCTGCCCTAGGCTCACCTTCCCATAAATCAGAAGCCTCCAGTGGACATCAGGAGTGAGGGTAAACAGTGCATCTTTCTAATACAGCCAGCCCACGGAGTGCTAAAGCCATCCAGCCTGTATTGCACCGTTGGAAATAAAGTCTTTTCAGGAGACTGAAACTGATGGAATAACACCCACACCCACACCCACACCCGCACACATCAGACTATCTAGTGGGAATTAAAACCCCACCACCCAGATAGAGAATGCATGTATTTAGAACTCACAAAGAGTCAGACTAGGTTTGCTTCTAAGCCCGTGACCTTCAGCCCTTCACATGCTTAGGATTCAGTAATTACTGGATGGCAAGGTAACGGATAGCTACTCCGCTTCCTCTGTTATAGAACAGTTTCAATAAAGACCAGGGTGAGCTGGCTTCTAAGCAATTGAGTGATGCAGGGACCCAGGTCATGGCTGCTCACCGAGTAACCTCAAATTTATATATAGTGGCACATACATTATACACTATGAAATTCATATTTAGGTTCTTTGCTTTTTACATATGGCTTTATCGTGATTTATCACCATCGTCATCATCACCACCACCACCACCACCACCACTATGTTCTAAGATACTACTCAAGAAAGAACGTTGCTTGCTTTCTGTTGGGACCGTGATGAACTTTCACCCTACCATACCCCTTGATGCTAAGGCTGGACTCTATATCCCAAGGCTCACAAAGTCCCCGAAGTTGCAGCCCGCCCCGTCTGCTTTAACCTATGCTGGCGAGAGTATCTCATCTGCTCAATTAGTGTTGCTGCAGAATACCATTTCCTCCCGTAGCTGATCAAATATTAATCAAAAACAGGAACTGGGCGATTTCTCAGGGTGGATGTCTCCTAATGGTAATACGGGGCGGCAAAGAGAGATCTAGAGGTCGTTTAACAGTGACTGAGGAGGCAGAGGAGAATGACATGGGGACTCGGGAGATGGCAAGAACAGCCCGAGGGTCAGGAGAGTGGTTACCACCCAACACGGGAGAGAATCGGAGGCCCGCACACCATGGTTCCTGCCAGGCCAGAGGAACAGTCTAAAGTATGGGTTTTGTGGCCGTCGAAGAAGGACAAAGACACCAGGATGTTTGTGTTTTTAGTCTGAACTTGGATTCTTTCACCCCTTGCGGGTTTCATGACTGCACGTCCTGCCTTAGGAAAGGCCACACGGCAAAGGTGGGTGAGTCTCAGATGTCATGATTTCCAGATGCCTGTCTTCTGCTTCCTTCTCTTCCTTCCGTGGCCACGCACAGGTGAGCGGAAAGAACATGGCTTCAGGTAAACCCAACATGGGAGCACAGCCGGGTTCAGTCAGGTTGCTTCCTCTCTCTGACCCTGGACCTCCTGAATTACCGCTACAATTGCCGTCTTCCCCGTTGAGAACCAAAAGTATGTTAACATCTTGGAAGACCTAGGTGAATGCTCTCCACGCCCCATTATCTGACCCTGTCCCCACAAGCACATGTGCTCTCACTGGGCCACGGAGACTTATTCCCAAATAGGCTGATGCCACCAAGAACGGGTTCCTTTTTAAATCAGTGACTGGCTACCATCTAATACTTTGAGAAATCCAGCTGTGGATAATAGTTAAGCAACCCAACCTGAAAACCTAGTATCACTAACGCTTACCTTAAAAGATAAGATATATGCCTTTTTTTATTTAGGGCCATGTCAGATATTCAAGTGGAAAAGTCTATGCAAAAGTCCCAAACTCTGAAAACACCAGAATCTGGAACTCTGGCCCTCAGTATTGGCTACAACGGACTTTCCATTTGTTCTAGTGCAATACAGGGACAAGTGTAAACAAGGCATTTTAAGAACGCCTATAAAGTCAGAAACTGGCATAGCATACCCCCTAAAGAAGGCAAATGTGTGTTTAGAATTTAACTTAGAAAGATGAGCAGGTTTACATCACTGACGGGTGTGTATGTCTAGTCTCTCCCTCACGAGTAAAACTGTCTGCCCGACAAAGGATGGAGCCTAAATATATGGGTAGTCTTCTACAATATAGCTAGAGGTTAGCAGCACCAGATTGGGCTACACCTTGGATCATTTTCTGCCTTCTCCACATCCCTCCTCCTTTCTGACTCTTTCTTAGGACAGTCCATCGGCACCTACTCCCTCACAGTGAAACGCTGCGTTGAAAAGCGGAGACGATCTACGAGATGACCACTGAAGCTTCTCTAAGGTTCCCTGGCATCAATAATCAAGTCCTTCAAGTGAGCCACCCAAGGTCTGAAGGCAAGGCTGTCAATTCTTCACCACACGCAATCTGCTTCCTTGACGGCCTAGGCCGATGCGTGCTTCTAGAACCAGCAGTCTCCTTGGTCCTGCCAACCCGTCTTCCACGAGGTGCCTATTTGTCCTGACTACTGGTGTTCTCTCTGTCCCTTTTATGTGTGAGTCACGGCGAAGCACAAACTCATCAAGCGTCTATCACATACCATCAAGGAGCTTCTCCCTGGACTCAGGAAGCTGAACTTCAGGGACTTTGGATAAAAAGGAAGTCTCTATAAGAAGACTGGGACTGGCAAGGGTGAACCCCTTCCCTATAATGCATGAGCCTCAAATGCAGATTCATGATGGTGTCTTGGCATTCTGTCTCGCACAGGGAACACCAATACCGTCCACTGCCCTCCCACCCACCTCCCACTCACTGGACAATCCTACTTGCCCGTGTCCCATTTGTATTTAGCTTTCTTGGCATGATACTTTTTTTGTTCTGCCCAAGCACCAGCAAGATTAAGGAGTCCCCTCTCTGCTCTGTGCGTGTGAAATCAGTGAGCAAAGCCTAGGAATTACCACCTGCTTCCTCATCCTCAAAAAAATGGAATTGAAAGTCTTCGAGACATTAAAACCAATTAATACTGTGAAATGCTGCTCAAATTACCCTCTTTAATGTGTGTCCTCTTAATTACCATCTGCTTTTACATCTAAAAACTTCACTCCCAGTGTTCCTGTCATGATTTTTGGCTCTTCTCACTGCAGTCCATTAGAATGATAAAAAGCCATTTTAAAAGTTTAAAGTCTGGCTTAGTGATCCCACACCTGGGAATGCGCCCCATCAGGGAATCAAAGCATCAGACTAGACTGGGCAAGGGTGCTGACTACATCACTATTCATGGCCTGCACGGAGGGAGAAACCTCAGACACCGAGTGAAAGCCCAACAGACTCCATTTGGGGGACGGCCGTGAAATCAGAATATAACCGCGGCAAGGAATACTGTTCTCCTGCTTATGAGAAGAGCAAAATTCAAATCTCTATGCATAGACAGACCCTACATTTTATATCAAGCAGGTGTGTGGGGGAGGGACTCATAAAAGCCCTATCTTAATGCATTCAAACTGCCACAACAAAATGTCGCACACGCGAAGGTCGATGCGTACTGCTCCGGGGACTAGAAGTCCAAGGTCAAAGTGCAACAGATTTGGTGTCTATGGATGGTCTACTCTAAGGGCGTGGAAGGCACCTCCTCACTTCATGTGGTAGGAGAGGTGAGGATCTTTCTCGTACCTCTTTAAAAAAAAATCGTAGGTTTTTTTTTGAGAACTTCATATATATGTTTGATCACATTTACCCGCCATTCCCTGCTTCCCACTGTTCTGAAATTTCCCCCAGGCCTTCCCACAGCATCACATCCTTGTTCCATGGTCCACTGAGTGGAATGGGTATTGCCTGTAAGAATGGTCAAACTATCAGGAGCCATACCTACCCCCCCAAAAAACGGACTCCTTCCACCCCAGCGCAACTGCCAGGAAGCCCTCAGCTAGGGGTGGGGTTTCATGTGTCTCTTCCCTTCCATGATGAAATGCTGAGTGGTTAGATTGGACAAATCTTGTCCAGGCAACCGTAGGTACTATGAGTTCCTGATGTAAGAGCTCTGTCATATCCAGAAGACATATTTTTGTCCCAGTCTGCCTTGACTTCTGTCTCTTACAACAGTCACACTCCCTAGTCCAGTATGTTCCATGAGCCTTGTGGGGAAGGAGTCTATGAAGACTCTACCCTATGACTCAATGACATCCTAAAGACACCCCCATGTGAATTGGGATTTCAACCCATCATTCTGACTAATGGAAATAAACATTCCAATCATAATAAATTCTAAGTATATATACATCACACACACACACACACACACACACACACACACACACACTTGTGTGTGCACAAGAATGTTTCATATACATATACCCATAGGTGATATATATGCATTCTACATAGAATAGGAACACACAGGAAGTTTGGAGGGAGCAGATTGCTGTGTTTTATCCCACATAGAGGGGTTTGAAATGGACAAGGCAGGAGGAGTAAAAAGATTGGCTGCAAGAGGTGGTCAAAATGGTTATCAGAATAATGCACTGCTAATAAGGAAAGCAAACTGCAAAGACCTGGGCATCCCTCACTGTGTCTCAGATGTCCAGCCCCTGAGCAGCAAAGCATGAGAGCTTTTAATCCTCATTCTTGGGCAACTGTGACTCCTGTTTCACAGAAGAGACGGTGGTGCACGGAGAAATGTCAGGACCCCTTGTACTTCACATGCTTCGGAAGAGTGCCTCTGTCTCTCTCTAACCATCCGGTGCCAACCTCAAACCAGAACAACAGCTCAGCCAAAATTAGATTTACCACTTTGCCAGTGGTAAACAGTGTGAGAGATCCAGCTCAGGATACCTGGAGAACTTCCCGAGATTTTCTGTATGGTACACTACTCCACCTTTGCTAGTCCTACAGAAAAGCATGCCTATAAGCACCACAGCATACACGCGGATGCTCTGGTACAGAATTGAAGCTCTACTTTACGTTCAGTGAAGTCACATACGAGGCACCTGTGACATGTTCTCCAGGAGCTAAGGGAGATCCCAGCCCCGGTAGGGAGCAGACACTGTTGGGCAGAACGGAGGCCTTCAGAGGGAGAGGGCACACTTGCCGTGAGGCTGGGAACTTTTATATGTAGCTGGCCCATTTCCCAGGACATTCCTCGGCGCCTGGTACACGGCTGACATTTCTACGGGTTTCTTAAATAAATGGAATCTGGGCACCTTGTGAATATGCCTTGTTGATATTAAAACTGTGAGTTTCTACTTGTGTAGAAATGAAACAACATAGCCAAAATTACTCCCAGGGGAATTGTGTGTGCTTTACGTAAAGATAACTTTAATAACAGCAAATATAAACCAGCAACAACTGCCACATACTGAAGCCCAATTAAAAGGCACCATGCCAGGCCCTTTAAGGACTTATTTCACGTTGCTCTTGCAGGATACCAAGAAGATGCTAGAGCCCTTGGGTAAGAAATGGGGGCCCCAATAATTCAATATCCTAGATGAAGGATGTCTAGCTAGTGGTGAGCACACTGGATATAAACGCAGGGTGGTCCCTCATATGTCCACCCCATCTCTGTGTCTCACTCACTGATGAAGAGAAGATTAAAAAGTAGAGCACCCTGATCAATTTCACGGGAATTTGTAATGCAGCAACCCTAGCATCCTGGGGAGGGCTGAGGACTTGGATAGGCGTATTAATACCAGGGGATATTATTTCAGTGTTGGTGCTCTCTGGACCACAACATGACAGTTACAGGATCCAAACCCAACTGTAGCCTCATCTCTGCTAGATCTCATAATGATTCAGCAGACATTCATTAAGACACCATTATGATATCATGCCAAAATACATATACTGGGTGGAGCAAGACATGTGCACTTAAAGCACAACTCAAAACAATTCTAGCTCTGGCAATTTTCAGTGGCTCATCCTATTCCACCTCTGTGGATACTTAACCCATCACAATACACTAAGAGACTAAGAACAGTATGTGCACAGGGGGCCGGGAGGGGGCATCGTGTGTGCATGTGTGTGATACTAGTTTAGCAGGGAGAAGACAGGATATTCAGTTACATCTGATACATATTTTGTCAGAGTAAAAGTAATTCAATAATAGATGAGGTGTTCGGATTCGGGAGTATCATTCACGCTACTATAAATCTCATCTAAGGTTTTAATATTAGAAGATATCTGGTTCATATTTGAAGGACGCCCACCCGGGTTTCCTAAATAAGAAATGCATGTAAGATTTGTGTATGTGTGTGAAGCTTTAAAATATACATATAGAAAGCCAATAGATAATGTAGTGTAAATCAAATTAAGTTCACCACTACTCGGGAGGAGGAGAGATGGCTTCCTACAAATCAGACCCATGTGTCCGGAAAGACGGCAAGAGCTAGCGAAGGCAGCGGAACACGGACAGAATGAGCCCTCACCTGTGGTTTGTACTCTCAGCTGCAGATGGCATCGTGCGCCTGGTCTTCAGGTTCTACGATGGAACCAAGGCCTCCTCTCCTGTCCAGGCATTCAATGCCTTGACACGGATTTTTTTAATAGTCTAAATTTTAAAATATTGAAATGAAGTACCTTCAAGAAAGTGTTTATGTTTAAATTATGTTAAGTATTCTTTCAACTAGACATTTGCCTATTCATGTGTGTGTGTGTGTATATATATACACATATACAAACACAGATACATATATATATATATATATTAGTAGGCTGGGGAGGGAGCTTGGAGGGATTATAGAGATGGTAATATGTCCACAAGAGAGAAGGATTGTGCTTAAGGAACAAGAGAATAGACAGGCAAAGCCTAATGACATTGTTAACATTTCAAGTCTATACAAGGACACCATGCTCACAACATGCTCCCGAATATCCCCAAACCTCTGAACACGAGAGTTGAAAATAGCTACGCAATTGCCATGCATTGTGAAGTAGCCACAGTGTGATGTTACAAGAAGGCAGGTGATGGCTGTGTCTCTTGACCTGGAGGAAACCGGGGAGACAAGCAGTGAGAATAAGTTTAGGGCGCACAAACAGGGCAGAGAGTAGGTTCAACACAGAGGAACATTAGGGGAGGAGATAAGCCAGAATGATAGGAGGGGCCTCCGGTGGCCTTCACCTGCAGGCCCTGGCCAGCCAGGATGGCCAGCTTGGAGACTGCAGGATGAGGCAGGTTTTTGTCCTTGAATATTGGCATGGAGTCCTTGGCTCTGAGTGTATCGACTCCCTTAATTGTGAGAAGATGTTAATCGAAGAGAGAGGGGAAGGAAAAGAAGAAGAGGAAGAGGAGGAAGAGGAGGAGGAAAAAGAGGAGGAAGGAAAGGAGGAAGAGGGGAAGGAAGAGAAGGAGGAGGAGGAGGAGGAAGAGGGAGGAGGAGGAGGAGGAGGAGGAGGAAGAGGAGGAGGAATAAAAAACTCAATAACACAAAGAGCTTGCTGGTCAAAGGCCACACACCATCAGGAGTCTTTCAACTTTGCCAACCTGGCCAAATTGGGGCACTCTGACATTGTGTCACAGGAATGTGCTGACTTGTTGAAGAAGAACACTTTATCCAAAGCCACCTTCCCAGAAGAACAAGGGCTGCAAGTGCTGAGCCTGCAGAGGAGCCAGGCAGAGCCGAGCCGGCAGGTGCTAAGGCAGGTGCTGAAGCTACTCAGACGGAGACCGCGATGCCAGAAAGCTGACAGGAATTTTCCAGTTCTCTAAGCACCAAGAGCAGAAGAACAGGGGGGGGGGGGTCTGCAGGTTCACTGAGGCTCCTGCAGAGAAGCCCAGGCCCTGTGCAGGTCACTCACTGTCCCTGGGGCCCTCCTAAAGGAAGTGACCACAGAGCAAGTTACCAGAGGTGAATAAGCAAGCAAGAAGAGCTTTCTGCCCATCTATGTGTTGTTTTCAAAGAGAATGCGGCTTAGCTCCTGCTAGGTTCTTCTGGCCTTACCAAAAAATTGTACCTTAATCTCCCTCCCAATGTGCCATCGTGTTTTTCTATAAAAGTGACATTCACTACAGACAGAAAAAACAATGTGTTTCCCCCATTTTTGAGCGTGTGTATGTGTGTGTGTAAGTGTGCACTTGTATGATATGTCTAGAGGCCTGAAGAAGATGTCAGAAATCCCTCTCCCACCTTCTTCATTAAGGCAAGGTCTCTCAATCAAACCCAGAACTATTGCAGATGATCTGGCTACCTAGCTTGCCCTGGGGATCCCTGCCTTCTGAGAGTGAAATTCCAGACGGGTCATCATGGCCCATTCAGGAATTACACGGATCCTGGGGAATCCAAACTCCTGTCCTCATTTTAACCACTGAGCCATCTCCAGCCCCAAGGAAAAAAAAAATGAATGGCAAAATGTCTGTTATTCCCACACCACAGATTATAGCTGACTTACTAGCGTCATATCCCTGGCTCCTACACAGCAGGGGCACATCAGAGTTGTCTCATCAGTGACTGTGGAAAGGAAGGAAGCAGACAGATAACCCAGGGTGACATTATCTATGTATATCTCCGTCCTATTCCTGCATTTTTATACAGCCTGGAAACCACCTACAATCTGTTCCTTTTAAATTGCTGGTGTCTCTTAATAATATATAACAAGACTTCCACTGACATTCGGGGCACTGGGGCCTCTCTATTTGGTCCTGGGACAAGCAGTGATGCGGTGCACTTAGTTGTTCAGACAGCGGCTACCGGTGGCAAAAAAGGCAGCTCGAGAGGATGGTCATACTTTCTCTAACTGTGCCAGGGAAGCCGTGGGGGAGGTCAGCGTCACTTTGACTTTTTTGTTTTGTTTTGATTTATTAAATGGCTTGTACCTCATTATCTCCTTGTGCATGTATCTATGCATACTTGTACATGCGTATGAATTCTTCCAGATGAATTAGTGCAAATACGCCAAGGAGAAAAATGTGATGGATCTTTTAGTGAACTTGCATGCCGGTCCCGGGCAAGGGTATGTGCGCACATACACGTTCTCAAGCACACATACTCCGCTGCAGCTGTTGCACGTAATTAATGTGCTAATTATACATAATTATCTAATTACTAAAAGAGGGAGTCAAAGCAAGTGCGGTAGTGAAGATATCAAAGTCTGCTCCTTCTAGAATGTTCTACGGGCTTGGGCTGTCTCGCTGAGCTGGAAAGTCACACTGCCCGTGCCCCACTCCCTGAGGGCTCCATGCAGAGAGATGCCCAGGGAGCACTGTGAACTGGGTGACACTACGTCAACCATTTTCAGGAGAGGTTTCTTTATGAACATCACACGGAATAGTGTTTTATTCCTTGCAGTGCTGTGGGACCCAGGACCTGTAATAGGATCGTGGGCCACGAAGAAGTTTCCGAACGAACGCTTGTCCTCAAGAAGGTAGGTGGTTTTATCAGTTTGGTCGGCAGCATTCATCTGGACCCCAAGGCTGGCCCTGATAAGCACACAGGAAATCATCATCGTCATCGTCATTATCATCACCATCACAGGTGTGCAGTGGTAAGTGAACGGCCCCAGGAAAATGTTGGGGACATGCTGTCAGTCCTTGCCTGTAACTGAGGTAGGTGACGATGACCTGGTGAACACTGAAGCTCTGAAAAGCTTTCTCTCCTGAATCCTTTCCCCCACCTGCCCATCTGTAAAGGTCAGTGGGAACCACAGCAGTTCAGGCCAGACGACTGCCGTCCCCTATGGGCCATCCAGATAACTGCTGTCCCCTACAGACCGTTCAGACGACTGCCATCCCCTATAGAGGGTTCACTCATCCTAACACGAAGCTTTTCACTGAGACCAAAGGAAACACTTTACAGTAAGGTGACTGAGACACTGGGAAGCCTCAGACTTGGTGGAACACAAGGACCACAGCTCTCTACACAGGCTATAGATACACTGACTAACCCCTGACTTCTGGGGGTAAATTACTCTCTCTGTCTCTCTTTCTGTCTCTATCTGCCTGTCTCTCTCCCCCCCTCTCTCTATGCACATATATATGATACGCATATATGTATATATACATATGTGTATATATCTGTATATATGTATATATATGTATATGTATAGACAGTAAGATGTACACACATCTATCTATCTGTCTGTCTGTCTGTCTATCTATCTTTCTATCTATCTGTTGAGGTGGGAGTCTCTACAGGGCAAGCTGGCCTTGAAGTCACTATACAGCCCAGGCTAGATGCAAATTTAACCTTCTTCTGCCCCAGTATCTTGACTGCTGGGATCAAGGGCATCTTCACCATGCCCTGCCCAAATAATTTAATCTTGTGGCCAGTCCTGATCCCAGGACAGATTCATTCCCTATCTGCAGACAATGGCCTCCCACAGACATGGAAGCCACATGTTCACATCTTCGAGGTGTAATTTGTTGATCTGACAGCTCATACTCCTGCCTTTTCCCAAAACATGATTCAAGGCACCCCCACCCCCTTTCGTGCTACCATCGGGACGCAATGGGCCACGGCAAGCAGAAGGAAGGCAAACACAAGCCAGTTGGAGCCCCGGAAGGCGCATGCTCATTACTTTTACTATTTAACTTTACCTTTTAATCCCGGGCCATAAAAACTGTCCTAATAAAAGATACATAAATATCTCTGGAATGTGCAGATGAGAGGCTCTGATGGCCCAGGAGCATATGCTCGGCTCCCCTTCTCTCTCTCCTGTTGGGAGAAGTATGGGCTGCCAGAGGGGGCAGGCTGCGTGGAAGGAAAATCCAAACTGCCCAGGATGAAATAATACTGCATTACTTAATACATGAATATATATGAGAGTACAGCAGCAGCCTAGGATAGGAGACTCAGTACATTCCGATTCACCAATATCTTTTCCTATAGTTTCACTCTTCAGAGGGTAAGGACTCCATTTATATTTGTTAAATGAATAAATGAATGAACGAAGGAACAAATGAATGAGCTCTATTAGAATATTGTTCTTTTTTTTTTAAATAAAATGTTAGATTTATTTTATTTTCTGCATTTGACGGTTTTGCCTGCACATAGGTATGTGTACCACATGCATGCCTGGGGCCCCTGTCAGAAGAGGGCATCACATACCCTGGAACTGAGGTTTCAGATGATCATGAACCACCACGCTGGTTCTGAGACCCACACCTAAGTCCTCTGTAAGAGCAAGAAGTGCTCTTAACCACTGAGCCATCTCTCCAGCCTCAGATAGTGTTCCTTTAAATTCTATTTCTAATCATGATAATGCATTGGCTCCTAAGTAAATACAATTGCCAAATAATTCTGAATTAGATATGGGCTTTCTTGAACACATTTAATCTCACTTAAGAATGCACCCCCCCCATTCCCCTTTCTCTCTTTTTAGTTAGGAGCACAGAATTTTTTTTTTTTCCTACCAGCTTCTTCCAAGTTTAAATTCTGGAAATAAGCCTGCATTTTTAATAACCTTATCATTAGAGCATCTTTCTGTATGAACAGTTCACTAGGAGTGGCCTTTATAATGTGATATATAGATGCAAGTTTATAGGAGTTTGCCATTTAAACTACTGAAGGCATACCTTTTCATCTATTTCTATGGGCTCTTCCCCTTTGTGAATGCACACTAGGCTGAGAGAATTCTGCAGAGCCACCTTCCTTGTGGTGATATCTTGACTACCAGGGCTGTGCAGACGCAAGTTACATCTGTGCACTGCAGAGTCTTGGACAGAGCACCCTCCCTGTGACGCCGGTGTTGCTGACAGTCACTGATCTTGTCAGTGTACTTACACTTCCCTTTTGTGTGGACAGTGGAGTCCTGAGAGCCCATCTTCCCCATTTCCAGGGCAAGGATGTGGGAGAGCAGGAGCTGTGCAGCCCAGCACTAAGCATAACCCGTCATAAACAGCACGCTGTGCTTGGCATTCACAACAAGACCCCTCTGTCTCATTCTCGAAGACCCTTTTGACAAAAGCCATCTCACAGCTGCCAGGAGTATCGAGTCCAGCTGAGGACAAACTTCAAGATGAACCTGAAATCAATTGGCCATCAAATTTTCATGCCTCTCCCAGACTATCTGTGGCATTTTAATTACAAGCACCCTCAGCGGGGGGTGCTACAGATATTGACACTTGGCTCCAACAATAAACTTTATTGGCAACCTCTGTCTGCATGCAGGACTCGCCTAGAATAACAAGAAATGTATGAGAACATGTAAGCAGGAGTGGAGTGCAATTGCTCAAAATCATCCCCCACCCCCCAAAAAGGGGACTGGGCATTACTTAGCTTGGGAGATAGGACAATGATCTGAGTTGGATAAATGACTGGGTGTGGAGAGGCGGCAGTGGGCAAAGCACGTGCCACAAGGGTGAAGGGGCTGAGTTTAGCTTTGAGAAACCCACGAAGAGGCAGACATGAGAGCACATGTCTGTGACTGTCCTCCCAGTGCTTGGTGCTGAGTTGGGAGGTAAAGACAGTTTTTCTCTAGAAAGCTCACCGGCCACCAGAAAGCTGGTGGAAGTGAAGGAGGGCCAATAACTGAGGTTGGCTTATGATCTTCACATGTGCACTCTGTGGCCCATGCCTCCTTGCACACATGAAGAGGTAAGCATGCACACACAGGCACACAGGCACAGATGATGTGCACTCAATCTTCAGATTAGATGTGCTGCCATGTCTCAGGAGTCCTAGGGTCCCTGCTCATGGGACAGCATAGGGTCGTCTTGCTTTCTTCTGTATGGGATGAGTATTTCTGAAATGCATCCTTATCCAGCCCTTCAAAGGACAGAATGGACCAAAGGATGTAGGCTTGAAGTAAGAGAATGGGAACACTCATTGCTGGTAGTGGGGGCAGTCTGTGTGTTGACTGGTAGACATCTATCTGCCTTAGTACTGAGAGAAACCAGCCTCTGACACTTCCTAGCTCTGGCCCAGGCTGTTAGATGGGCTGTAAATATCAAGAGAAAGTGAAGGAGACCTTGTGATTTGCCAGCCACAAAGGACCCTTGCTCTCTGAAAAGTAAGGACTTTAGGACTACAGACTTAGGGGACCATGGAGCCATCCTGAGCACTCCTCAGCTGGGAGTAGGGATGGGGAGTTGGGGCAAAGGTTACAGCGTTGTTGTATATTTCCCAATGTCACAGACCCTTGGGCACGGTCTCAATCCTACAGCTGCCTGATATGGATCCAATATTCTGATAAAGGTAACAACTGGCTTCCTGAAAATAAGAGAGAGTGTATAAACAGGTACACAGGGCTGTCACACACACTCTGTAGTGCAAAGGATGACTGTTGTGGCCTTCATCCGTAAGAGACATGCAAAACTATTTGTTACAAATGCCACACAGCCAACTGAGGCTCAAGGGAAGCTTTTATTGATTTGTGACAAACACTTGTATCCAGAGCTGAGCGATGGCCCCAGCCTGGGGAGCAAGAGCCAGCCCCTCTGAGTGTGGCTTGGTGATTCAGGGTGAATCACTTAGTGTGAACACTGAGACAGATGTACTCTGGCATTCTGCACATTCTTCCACTGTGCGAGTGAATTCTTTGCTGGATTGGATAATTCAGTTTTTAATTCAGTGTTGTGTGTGTTCGTGATGTAATAGGTACAGGTATGTTAGTTAGCCTGCAACCTATTCTTCAATGGGAACATTGTAACCACTTTCTCCATTAAGACCACATAGATGAAGAAATCATGCTTCATGTCTGTAGGCTTTGCCAATTCTTATGGGGCAAATATGCCTGCCATGGCTGCTCTCAAGACATCAAGGCAATATCCTTAAACACAGGGTCTGATTGTGTTTAGATCTTTCCACTATTTGGAACGCAATGGACCTTGGAAGTCTCTTTACCAACCTTTCGACTTTAGGACATGATCTTGTCATCTACAGAGTTCACGGTAGAGAACCATGCCCGCGAGTCACAAAACAAAAATTTCAAAAAACAGTATCTTCAAACACTTAAAGTAGGCTTATGAGTCTGTTTTGGGAAGCGTTTCCATCTATCCTTGGCCCAGCTTGACCCCGCGGCCACAAGCTGGACTTGGCTACAAAAGCATTGGTAATGGTCAGAAGTGGTTTCAAGAAGAGAAAAATGTAGGAAGCAGAGAGTTCTGATATTAACTGAATAACTCAGTTACTGCATAGCCCCAGGGCCATGTACGGGGAGGGTTCCCTTCACAGTGAACACAGTGGGCACTATACAAAAGTACCCAGGCATGCACACACACACACACACACACACACACACACCCCAGGAGATTCTGCCAACAAGCCCCTGTGTTGTCGTCTTAGAGAGAGGGACTCTGGAACACAGGTGGTGATCAGTGTCTGGGATACAAGAGCAGAAGACTGTCAGAGAGGTGTGTCTGGAAGAGTTGGTAGGCCCCCAAAGAAAGTGAGAAGAAATGCATTAGACCCCACTGCACACAGTCGTCAGCTGTGGTCCCCGTTGTCAGGGCTAGCAATAGATGTCCTCCCCGCTAGCTTTTATCTACTCCTTAGAGGGTTTTGCTTTGTTTTGTTTTAATAAGAAACAAGCGTGGAGCTGGAGAGATGGCTCAGTGGTTAGAGCACTCACTGCTCCTGCAGAGGTTCGGTTCCCAACACCGCAGTGGGGAGCTTACAGTGAGCCGTATCTCAAGCTTCAGAGAATCTGCCTGTTCAACTGGTACCTTGCGTACACCTACCCACACACAGGCACATATGTGTGCACATACTTATAAGTTAAATAAGTATTTTTAAATGAAAAAATCGCAAACTTGTTATGAATTACTTGCTATCATTACAAAGGCAAAAAATATTGATTCATCAAGCTGAGACTTCTCTCTCTCTAGGCAGCACACAGAGGAGGAGGAGGAGGAGGAGGAGGAGGAGCAGCCGCCGCCGCAGTGCATCATGTCTCAATTCCATGACACCACATGCAGTTTCTGCATGCTTTCCACATGCAGTATCAGGAGACATCATTTGTGCAGGCTTGACTAGGGAGGGACAGGACCATGACAGGATGCTGGGGCAGCCCCAGATAGCATGTCCACTGAAACATGGATGCCATGCGCCTGTTTCCTCCAAGGATAAGAGACCCGATGTGACACGCTGGGGGCTTGTTTGCAGGGATCTGCAAAGCATCACATCATAGACAGCACAGATTTAATGAGCTGAGCACACTAGCCGTCTTCCCAAGCACTCCCAGGAGAGGGTACAGCTGGGACACATCTACAAGACGGGAACCAGAGTACCCTGGCACTTGTCCGAGACAGGATCTGTTGGTTGCCTTTGCCAGTTTTATCTGTGCCCCCCGATGGTCAGTTGCTTAAAATAAATGTCTGTGGTTCCAGGGCATAACTCAGACTTTGAATTTAAAATGAGATCTATAGTGGCTTGGCCAAAATTTGTGTGTGAGTGTGTGTGTGTGCACTCGAGAGTGTGTATATATGCGTGCATGCGTGCGATGGGTATGTAGCTGCCTGCAGAGGTCAGAAGAGGATGTCAGAATTCCTGGAACTAGAGTTACACAGGTGATTATGTGCTGCCTAACATGGGGGCTAGAAACCAAACGTGGGTCATTGAAAAGAAGGACAGTAGTGAGCACTCTTAATGCTGAGCCACTTCTCCCGTCTTCGCTTCTCCTTCAGTACAGTTTTATAGTTGTACGCATTTGTAGTGTGTGCATGTACGCGTGTGCAATTGATGCTCACACATACCTGAGTGTGGAGACTAGAAGTCAACATTGGATGTCTTCCTCTACTACTCTCTATACGTGCCTCCCTCTACCCCTTTGCACCAGGATGTGCCATTTCAGCTCAGCTGGCTGCCAGGGACCCTAGGGTCTGCCTCTATCTCTACCTAGGGAATCCTCAGCTAGAGCCAAGTGCTCAGCCTTCTTAAGTAGGTTCTGGAGATCTGAACTCAGGTCCCCATGCTTATTCAGCAAGCAGTTTACCTGCCGAGCCACCTCCCCAATCCTTACAAAATTAAGTTATATTCAGATATTATTACCGTGCCTTGTTCCTTTAAAAACAGAGCAGCACACAGAGAAATCACTAATGCTCTGTTCCACGAGAACATGGGCTGGTCCAGCCTACAACATCTGCTCATGGTTGGGTGGACGGGTAGCAAGCCATGCTATCAGGGCTGACCTGTACATCTGAGATCACCTTGTCCTTGTTAGAAGAATCTTGCTTCTCCTGCGTGTTCCACAGTGGTACAGGACAGACGGGGCCTGAGTCTTACCACAGAACAGGCCTCTGGTAAGTTATAATTAATCAGCTTCTACCTTCTAACAGCAGCCAGCTGGTGAACGTGACATTGCTGGAACTGGACAGGTGTGGCAGTGGGACACATGGTCCCTTGCCGGTCGCAGGGTATTCGGGTAGGTGGGTAGGACTGGGGAGATTCTGAGTGCACCCCTCTGAGGACTGGACAGAGTTAAAAAAAAAAAAAAAAAGAGCGAAAGATTCCCTTTCATTTTTGTCTTCTTCTCTTTCTCAGGTTAAAATGAAACTTTAGAAGCACAGGAGCGCGACTTCGGGCTTGACAGAGCGGCTAAGTCACTGAGCCGACTTTCCTCTGAAGCAAAAGCGATGTACAATGTTGATGTGTGCCAAGAACTCACTTGGGCATGGGGCCAAGAGAAAGTGGCCTGTCATGGGGGACCTAGAGAGCGGGGAGTCCAAGTACGTTTGGAGAGATGCCTTACAGTTCTGAGGCAGCCTTTTCACGCCCACAGAAGCCCTGGCCCCCAAACTTGAAGCCTCTTTGTTTCTGGCTCTGGGAGGCAGCTGTTGGCGAAGACATACCTCTTTGGCAAACCAATGTCATCCTCAAGCAGACCCTGTGGTGTGAGGGGTCTGGAAGGGGCCAGGCCAAGGTGGTACACCTTCCTACCAGGCCATCTCTTGTCTCCTACATTCAGCCAGGGCAATGTGCTCTGCAGAGCCAACCCTTGCCTGTCTCAGAATCGTGACTTGCTTGTGACTGAGGAGAGGCTGAATCAGCACCCTGACTCCCCACCCCCTCCACCCCCGAGAGTCCCAGAGTCCCCTCCACCCGGCTCTCTACAAAAATCAGTTCATCTGGGTAATTTTTAAAGCGCAGCACGTGGGCCAGCTGGAATTGGTTGCCTCTTCCTGGCCAAGTGCTTGGGGCGCCTTCCAGCCTTCGGTCTCCACGCTGTGTGTGCTAGCGAGATCTGGAAGGCACGCACGTCTAGGACTGGGAGGGAGGGTGTTGCTGACCACAGGACCTGCAACTTCCCTAGGCAGGAGTGAGAAAGAAGCCTGCTCTTTTTAGGCAAGCCACTGTCGGGCACCTCTGTCAGGCAGTGATCCTCTGCACTTGGACATTTACACTCACATTCACTGGCTTCTGAGCTAAAACCCCCTATCCCAGGTCCTTAAAAAGAGAAGATGGGTTGATGATTTTCCAGGGAAAGGAGTGTGTGTGTGTGTGTGTGTGTGTGTGTGTGTGAGAGAGAGAGAGAGAGAGAGAGAGAGAGAGAGAGAGAGAGAGAGAGAGAGAGAGAGAGANGAGAGAGAGAGAGAGAGAGAGAGAGAGAGAGAGAGAGAGAGAGAGAGAGAGAGAGAGAGTTTGATAGGAGAGTCACTGGACAGGGTTAGCCTGGCAGGATGCTGTCTTCCTTCTGGAAAGCAGGCTACTTAGATAAGGTGCGGCCCAGGCGGACGTCGCCTTGAACACTTGGCAAGTGTGTTCATTTAGAAGGAAATAATATAAACAGAAGGGCAGAATATTCTGTCTGCCTCCTCCCTCCAGCCACAGGGAAGGTAGATAATTAGACTTCATTTGCAATCCAGAGCTTTCAGAAATAAGACCCGTGTTGGTTTTCTTTTCTTTCTCTTCCTTCCTTCCTTCCTTCCTTCCTTCCTTCCTTCCTTCCTTCCTTTCTTTCTTTTTTTTAAAAGATCTTTTAACTTTGAAGTTCTAGAGATTAGGGAGGGGAGCTGCCTTGTGTGAAATGTGCCTGGCCTATTGTACTTGGGGGAGTCAGAAAAAAAAAAAATCAGGGACAATAATAGCCCTTCACAGAGGAGACAGGATTGTGTTCAACACACCATTTATCTCCTTTTGGACACAAAAGCATATGTGCAAATATGTCCATTTATACATTCTTCTTCTGGGGGCCTGCGACTCTTCCGAGTCATTATTCATATTAATTAATGTGTGTTTGGTTTCTAAACTGCTGGGCTTAAGAACTCAAGTTGAAATGTACTAGGAAAGTCAATACCCCAGCACTGCCTGTGTCAGGGTAGGGGTGAGGGGTGGGGGTGGAGCTAATGGGCTGGATCCAGCCTTCCAATAGGGTGACGAGAGCTTCACACATCTGGGACAAGGCAAAAGGCCCCGTGACAGGCCTTGTACTTGCTGTCTGGAGCCCCGCATTCATCCTTCCATCCTCCTGGACCCGCAGAGAGGTCATAGTTCATAAATTCTGAGTGTCCAAGGAAAGGGGGGGAAATGATAGTATGACTGAAACACAGTCCACACAATTCTATCTTCTGGAATGGCCCAGCACTCTGAGCCTGTTAAAGCCAGTTCATCAGCAAAGCACTTTGCATGGGAGCCAGGAAAGGAGCTGGGTAGAGGCATTAACACACACACACACACACACACACACACACCAGAAGATGTTTGTGAATACTTTCCAAAAATTCCAGGAAGATATGCATTTCAAGGCACTGATCTCGCTAATAAACATTAGTTCATAAAATAATTTAGAGTACATGTGTGGGTTTTAGAGAACTCTCTCTGAAAGAATTTTCTGGAAAAAAAAAAATAAAAGCAACCTTGCTGTTCACTGTTTTAAAACTTTTACCCGCTCCCCCCCCAAAGAGCTATTCCCAAATACAACCTAGAGATACATTTTATTTCAGTTTCCCACAGATGCGGCTCTACATACCTGCTATTCTAGTTATTTATTAACCATGTCTAGTTTTGTCGTTTCTAGCTTTTACATCTTTAAAGTCGTTAAAACTCAACAAGAGAATTAATCACAAAAGAAATCTATCATATACCGGTGCCAAGCACTTTTTTTTTTTCCCTCCCTGACTGACATCTTTAAAATGTATTTTAAGGTTATTTATTTCATCACACCCAGGGAATAAAAAAATAATAACTTGCAAGCCTCCAAGTTCAGAGAAAGCATAAAAATGTGATTTACTATTTATTATACAGTTAGGCACATGCATATTATACATTGCATGTTAATCTCCAGCGAGCTAAGTTTAACAAACTTGACAACACTACCGCTTGCTAGCACGGAGAAAGAATTGACATCTGTTTGCGTCCAGATAGGATTCCTTCTGTGTATTTTCTGGTAAACAGATAGAAGACGGGCTGTTTAAATGGGCAGCCGAACCACAGTGCCCCCTGGTGGAGAAAGAGTAAATGCATGCACTTCTCACAAGATTTTCAGAGACACCTAATTGTTACAGTGGGAAAAAAAAGTTTCAAATAAAGAAAATAAAAATACGGATAGGAAGAGTTCAGCTCATGCTCGTTTTAATAGATGGAGAATAAAGAGTTGCATTAAATTCCTCAAAATCACCTTGATCAGACAAGGTGTTTAACAATGAAGAATTAAGCATACTGAATTGTATGTACCCTGAAGAGTTGGTATTTGGAGTCAAATTGAGAATCGCATTTACAGTCAAACAGAGAATCGCAGAGTATATGTATTTTAAAACTAAATTTACAGTGGATCATCGTACAGATACACACAAGTGGACTTACTTTCTGAATGCACTATGAAAATGCAAGAGAGCAGATCCCAGATTTTACCAGGGGACCGAAAGACTCCATCTTCCCATCATGCTCTTAGCAAGCACCTCCGATAAGCAGCTTACAGGGAATTTCCTCGGGTCAGACATAAATAGACAGTCTCAGGTTCCCTTAATCCGGGCGCACATCGCTTGCAAGTTAGGCCTCATAAATCTCAAACCCAGTCGAAGCTCACGAAACGAAATGTTCTTAGAAGGCGCAGATACATTAAATGAGAGCTTCGGCACCACGGACTCATTAATCACGCAAACAATACTGACGGCCCCTCGCTGATCTTAAAGGACCCCCTCCTTTTCTCGGGAAGCACCCTCCCTTCACCTCTGGCTACCTTGGGAAGGAGAGAAGTCGGGAATGGATGAGCGCCCCTCGCTCCTTCATCGACGGAGAAGCAGCGTCAGTAACCGTTCAAGGTCGCTCACATTGTGGTTGTGGAATGAAAAGATCCACAGTTTCCGGTTTTGCTAATCATGCTTTGCTTCCGATGTAAAGTATTTCAAGATATTTGGCAGACGGAGATGATACTGACAAGGTGAAAGTCCACGGGGGTAAAACATGCTCACCAGGTGATGAACAGACAAACTGGACATGAATGTATCTCTACCATAGAATAGCATTCAAAAATAAAATAAAATAAAATAAAATAAAATAAAATAAAATAAAATAAAATAAAATTAAAAAAAAGGCATTAGTAGAGGCTGTTAACAAGGAAAATTTGAAATCAGGATACCAAGTGAATGAAAACACACAGAACACCATGGACACTATGATCCCATTTCTCTGAGGTGCCCCCAGCAGGCAAGTCCTTAGAGACAGGAAGGAAATTAACCACTGCCTAGGGCTGTGTGTGTGTGTGTGTGTGTGTGTGTGTGTGTGTGGTGATTGAGGGGGTGTCTAAGGATGAAGGACGATTTTTAGAGCTAATTAAATGCTCTGAAGTTGTAGATGTACTAAAAACAACCGGATCACACACTTTACACGGATGGCTTATACGGCAAGTATGTTATGTATCCGTTCAGCTGGTAAGGATAAAGGAGGCCATGGAAGGCTAGGGGCAGATGGCTCTGCAAAGTTCCAGGGCACATCACATTACCCTGTTTAAAGGAGGAGAATAAAAAGAAATGAACTAACCAAATCACAACAGCAAACAAACAAACAAACAAACACCAAGAGGAAATGGGGTGCAGTGCTGGTCTCTGGAAACCTCGGTTAAGCAGGGCCCCGACTTTATTTTTGCAAAGGGTTCTCACTCAGCTTTCCTTCTTTTGGATCGGGGAAGCTAATGATGGAAATTCTGGGTAAAGAGGGATTTCCACCCTTACTGCTTTCCTCTCCTGTGCTCCCCAACTCCCTGGAGATCCAGGGGCAATTACCCTGGAGCATCACTGCTCTACATGAAGTCCCCAGGTGACTCTGACGTCCAGCTGAAGCTGAGGACCACTGCTTGGGGGATGGGCCAGCCTAACACCTAGAATTCTATCAGAAGGCAAAGCTGGCTGAGATCAGCAGACGGCTTCCTAGTTCTCAGAGAATATCTACTTCTCGTTCCTTTAGGTTACGCTGAAGGTATGTATGAGTTTTCACAGGTTGTCTGTGGGCCACTGTAGAAGGCAGGATGTCATCAACAAGCTTTCCCTGCAATGAAATTTACTAAAACCCCAGTAGTGTTTCCACAGAGATATCAGAACCAAGTGCCTGACTTCTTACCATACATAGGTATCATTCCAAGAAACAGCCTTGATTTTGTTTTCAACTGTGTGTGTGTGTGGGGGGGGTTGTGTGTACGCACACCGAAAGTACACATCCTTGTGTATGTTCAAGGAAGTCATTCATGTTCAGACCCAGAGTTTTATGTGAATTAAATGGGGTCTTCAACCAGCGCCATTTAGGAATCTCCTCTTCCTACTCCACATTATGCTGCTGAGTAGCTAAAGATATTGTGTCCGCTACCTTCACCCCAGCCAGGCCACACGTAGCTCCCGGGCTGGGTTTCAATCCAAGCTAACCATGTGTCCCACCCAGGAGTGGTACCTGCATTGTTTTACTGTGCTGAGAAAAACCAAAACCAAAACCAAACACACACACACACACACACACACACACACACACACACACACACACAAAATGTCTTTTACTTTCTTTCCTTTTCCCCTCCTTCATTTTGGAACATCTATGAGGCCAGAAAATATCGACCACTCACAGGGCCCAGCACAAACGCTGTTGTAACACTCTCTCTGGGTCTGTACCGATCAATGACAATTTTGGAAAACATTGCCTGAATAATTCATCACAGGAAAAAAAAAAGCGCTTTTGGACGATATGATATTGCTGGGGCTTCCAGTACAAACATACGTGTGTTCCCGAGCAGCCCGTCCAGCTGGAAGACAGCTCCAACTCATTGGGATGGCACTCAAGTCATTGGGATGGAGCCCCCTGTTTTGTAAAACATTATGAGCCATGTACCCACTCCCAGGCATGGGAAGACATGCTTGGGCCTCAGCCAGGTGTTCCAGCAGCATGTGCCTGGCACATCTTGCCGCTGTTTGGGCCATGAGGGAAGTGTCACTGTGGTTGACTCTATGTGGCCATATGCGGCCTTGCAACACTAACAAAAAAAGACAGACAAAAAACAGATAGAAAGGAAAGAATACTTTTTTTTTTCTTTTTTTAAAATAAGGGAGAATGGGCTGGAAGATGGGGGAAACGCTGGCTACATTCTGCACAGAGGAAAACTGAACGGACTCTGGGAAAATTCAATGTAATCTTACCAGTGGAAATGGAGGCTTAGTACCTATGTCAAATGCTTTTGTTTCATTCTAGAGCCTCGCCTCCCCCTGCAATGCACAGCCTGGGCCCTGGGAGTTCTGCAGTGGTGGATGTAAGTATTAGCATCCATGGGCTGGCAGAGTTCTGCATCGCACAGGTATTCTTGCTGGGATGCAGGCTCGCACCCTAGCTTCACATTCCAAAGCCATCACCATTAACTGGAACTGTTCTTGCCTTTGTATATAGTCAAGCTGCTCTGTTTATCTTTCCTGTGCACGGCAACCAAATTTCAACAGGCTTCCCTCTCAGCTCCCCCCCCCCCCACTTTTTTTCTTTTTGTAATTGATTTTTTTTTTTTTAAAGCCAAACGCCCTGTGCGTTTACTCATGGCGTTATGCATGCATGTATAGTTATACGAGTGCCCCTCTCAATCCTGGTTAGACCAACCCACAAGAATCTAAGCATAACACCAGGAGATAGACTGTGAGGAGGGGCCACAGCAGGAGTCTCACATTCTCAGCTTCTGAGACACAAAGGCCTTCCAGGGTGTGCTCTCTTGCCTGTTGGTGTCCAGCCCCAGGTTTGCTACAGGGGCTGCAGCAGAAAGACACGGGAACTTGCAGGACCACTGCATCCTGACCTCATAGCAACTGTGATGGCAGGTAGAAGACCCGCACGAGATCCGGCCAATCAGCCTCCCTACAGGCATAGGGAAGGGGCTCAGGAGGCTGTACCCCTAGCTGAGATGCTTAGAGAAGGCAATGGCTGCTGAAGAAGGAGAGTTTCCTTGAGCATACGGCCCCTGGTAGGTTGCCCATGCCCGGTGGATGGGCCCACATCCACACATATGCCGTTAAAACTGGACTCAGTGGGTTATTCAAAAAACAAAACAAAACAAAACAACCCAAGAAGCTGGGAGGCATATGTGGGAGGTCTGGGGGTAGCTGGGGGGGAGGGGTTGATATGATCTAAATACACTGTACTCATGTATGAGACGGTTGAATGATAATGAAAAATGGTCTTGACTTTGGAGGAGAACAAGTCCAGGAGGTTAAGACAATCAGCTACTCGGAGATGGCCATGAGGTGGGAGGACTCTCTAAAGGAGGCTAACGAAGGACACAGGAGAGCCCATAGCCACGGACCCAACGTGGAAGACACCAAAGGCACCTTGGTCCCTGACATGGAAGTGAGTCCCCAGGGGTCCAGGAGGATCACGTGTCCAGAGGAGTTGCCTAAGGAGAAAGCAGAGAGGTGGACAGGAGGCATTTACAAAGAGACCAGGCTCCCCGTGGGCTAGCCCCATCTGGAGAGACCGCCAAGTTCTCTGCCACCATTTTTGTACAGAAAAAGAAAGGCCTCGGTGGTTTGGATACTTATGAAAACTCAGTTTTAATCCAAGTCGGTTCAGTTAATTATTGACTCAACAAGGATGAAACTTGAATAAGATCATTTTTTCTTTTTGCCTTAAGCCAAACTATTAAGAAGCCTCAGATAGTTAATAGACTGAAAGCCCGCAGAATTATTTCTTTAGCCTTTATAACATTCCAGACACAGTCATTATTTCGAGGGTCTCTCCGTGTCCAGGAAAGCAAGGTCACCCAGGTGGTTCTGGTTATAGTTAAGCACAAAGAAAGGGTTCCCTGTAACACCCGTGCCATTCTCATGCTAAGTCTTTACAGACTAATGTCCCCTTGCTTCTGGCCACCTTTGTGAGCTGGGACTTGTGCAGGTTGGAA
The DNA here is from genome assembly GCF_900095145.1 of Mus pahari. Taxonomy (NCBI): domain Eukaryota; kingdom Metazoa; phylum Chordata; class Mammalia; order Rodentia; family Muridae; genus Mus; species Mus pahari. The sequence continues at coordinate 38,014,260 of NC_034609.1, read as the reverse complement.
TCAGCCTCTTGCTGAGTCCTGCTTCCCTTCACTCTCCCATGATCTCTGAATGGCCTGTGACAAACCTTGATAATTTGAGACGCTCGAAGAAGGTTCATTCATTCAGTTAAGAACGAACTACAAAATGCTTGTGAAGTCTCTCAGAGTCTCCTTCTCCACCCATCCCATGGCGATGGTATCAATGCTCTCTTAAAAATGCCAGCAAGAAAGAGGGGAGGGAGAGGGAGATAGGAGAGCTGCGTGAGAATATATTACAACGAACTTTGTCCTAAGATGCCATCATGGGGCCTGCAAGATGCTCAGCAGGCAAAGGTGCCTGCTACCAAATCGGACGGAGCAGAATTCAGTTTCTGGAATCTACACTGTGGAGAAAATGGAGTCCCACAACTTGTCCTCTGACTGCTATGTGGACACTTGGGTATGTGTACCCTCCTACAACGTATACAAACACTACAAATACATTTGAAATTACAATTTTAAAATTAAATGCCATTATGATACTGATACTTTGTATGCTAATTTAAAATTTTAACTTTAATTAAATATTTTTTTTTCAAAACCCCCCTCAGAATATTGGTCTTTTAAATTAATTATCTGGAAGTTTGGTACCTCTTTCTCTTTCTAAGCCACAATCCGGGTTCTCACCCAGCCACAGTCCCACCAAGGCAAGGCTGAGCTCCCACACCTGCCTGAACCCTGAGGAACATGTATTTACTAAGCTTCGGAAGGACAAGGGGTAGATATGCCATTTCTGTCCTCAGGCCAGTCACAGAAAGCTTAGTCACTGTTATCACCTCCCCCAAAACATATACTGAGGCCTCACGAGCAGGGAGCCTGTGGCTTAACTCAGAGCCCTTGTCCCTTCACTGTCCTGGTGGCCAGAGCTGTGTGGCTGTGGCCCTGAAGGAAGAGACCAGTCTAGTCTACTTCAGTCCAAATAGCTTCCCATCTGCAGTGAGCTAACTCTTCTGTTTGGAGCACACCTCTCTGGGCACCTAGAAGACAAGGTGGGCACCAGAGGGGTCGGGGTAGAGGGGAGTGTAAACGATGCGGACACGGGAAGTTCTCAACGCAAGAGGAGCAGTGAGTCGGCCCATGGCTCTATTTGCTGACCTGAGAGTCTTTCCCCGCTACGTGAAATCTCTGGCCGTGAGAAGTAAGTCCAATGCTCTTTATTTTCAATCTCATGAAAATAATCTATGTTAACTTGAGAGGAAAAAGAAACAAAATTGCTTGGTTTAAAGTAAAACCTGGTCACTACATCACAAATGAGTGCAGTGGCCAACCCTCATCAGAGGAGCTTCTCTTTGTAGTAGATGGCAGAGAATACGGAGACCCGCGGATGAACAAGGTCAACTTCGAGAGCTCATCCGTTATGGCAGAAAGTCGGCGAGGGGGGGGGATATAATGTGACAGCCACGGGGGATGAGTGGCTACAAAGGAACGGTGTGCCTGCCTTGGGCACGGCTGAGCAGTTGCACGTTAAGGACTCACAGGAGTTGAGACAAGCCATGCAGACCTGCACAGGTTTACGCTGGACAAAATCCCAGCATGGAGAGAGGGTACTCATAAAGCCCTAGCCAAGAAGCTATGTATGGCCTGTTGATAGCCCCCCCGGGAGGAGTGTCCATTTTCTTTAGGGGGTGTGGCCCCTGGTGGGCAGACCACCATCTGGTGAAGGCCAAATATCCAAGAGTCTATATGTAGTATAAATTGTACTTGGTAGGTTTTAAGAAAGAGGAAAACATAAAGCTGGGTGGGTAGGGAAGTAGATGGATCTAGGAGGGATGGGGGAGCAGTAAATAAGATAAAAAAAAATGCATTGTATGAAACTCTCAATGAACTAATAAAAATAAGAAAAAAGAAACTGTTTTTTTTTCTAGGGCTCTCTACACAGACGGACGCCCCAGGGCGGAGACTCAATCAACACTCTGTTCCCCGTCTTTTTAGATTACCTTTAAGGGCAGGGGTTGGCCTGAGAAATTATGGTTCTCAGTTTTAAAAATGTAGATCGATGGCTCATCTCCTCTTCACATCCGAAGGGTCTGACCTCCAGGCTCAGCCACAGAACTAGTGCATCCGTTCCTCTGATGGTGGGAGACCGGGTGGCAGTCAACTACCTATGGAGGAAACCGGCAGCCTCTCTCAGGATGAGCCTGAAGCCCTCTGAATGGCCTGTCACTGTGCAATGGACATCAGCCTCCTGTCTGCCTCCCACTCAATTGACAGCCCTTCCTCCGGCTATAGGATCTCAACTGTAATTACAGGAAAGGCCATACCATAAGGATGGGGGGAGGGATAATTGACAGAGAGCTCCTTGCGAAGTCTCCAGGACCGATGGCCCCGGCCTTACGTTGCTGCTGCTTCTCAAACAGGAGACCGATGCATAATCCATTAAGCCAGGGCCACGCAAACCCAGGAGATGGGGCTTCTGCGCTCTGGGCATTTGTGAGGCTCACAGAGGCGGCCCCGGCTCAACGACCCAGCTCGACTGAGTGCCGCCATACAAATTACCTTCCAGAGGCACAATTTTGCTGTCGTTGCTGTTGGTTTTGCTCACAGCTTTGTGTTGGGGTTTTCTTTATGTATCAGCCCATCCAAAATTCGGAGGGGAAGACAGCATTTGCAGGCATTGGAATCTGAACTTCAGCCGAGCTTCTGGCCGCTACACTGCTATAAAAGTGGAGAATCCAAAGGTACTTGGGAAGAGGTAGCCATTAACTTTCTCAAACGAAGGCAAAATGGGTACCCAGGGTAAATACTTCCATATCCTAAGAGTCCTACCAATAAGGACATCACTAACTATTCGGCCATTGTTCCCATGCTCATTCCCCAAGCATTTCACACACTGGGAAATGGGCTACTGGTAGTTCATAAGAAGATACCTGATGATGGGAAGAAAAAAAAAAAGGCAAAGCCAATACATTCTGATTGGATGGTGCATAGTCTCTCAGAACCAGGTACTTCCTGGATAACTTTCTTAAGTCCATTTGAGTCACTCAGGATATGTAAGCAGTACAATAAATTTCTCTGAGCCAACACAGGGATAAAATTTAAGTATACATGTAGTCTCCCTTGAGAGCGAAGAGAAAGAGGTCTTGTACGTAACTCCTGGGGGCCGGTCCCAGTCTTCATCCTTAAGGTCAAGGATGTCTCTGCTCAGTGTCATGGTCTTATATGCCAAGGCGTCAACATTCTGACTGTTGCCTGCGATCCATCTCACGTGTACTGAATGTAGAATATTCCAATTCACTGTGGAGTGCATGTTGCATATAGATGAGGAGGGCAAGGCTAGGAGGCTACAGGAACGGGCTTAGTTGCTAAAGAGTTACTGAGGAGGTGGTTTCTCCAATAGGCCACACCACAGACCAACTCGCTGGCGAATATAAAAGATGACTCAATTGGAAGGTACACACATAAACACACCCTCATGATTAAGGCCTCATCCAACTTCTACTGGTCTCTGGTTCCAGCCTTAAGCCTTCATCCCACTAGCTAGTCCCAAGTTGATTGATTCAAAGATGCTTTTTAACGTTCAGATTTTTCTGGAGGTGTGAGCCAACATTTCCTTTTAGATAAAATTCTGTGACTTAGTGAATCCTTATTCTCCATTGAAAAGAATATACCAAGAAATAGCAGGCCTCATATTTTCCACAATAGTGTGAAAGGACAGACAACTAAATGTAACAACTGTTCACTGAACACCCATGAGGTCATGGGCTAGGGCTGCAAATGGCCACCCCCACGCTGTCCAATAGGCCTCTGTTTTACTGGCTGGACAGGATACAGATGAGACTAGGATGTTGGGAGAATGAGGAGGGAGGTGACTAACAGGCTAAGTGAGGGAAGGTCTCGTCAAGATATTGTGGGCAAGCCGACACTGAGAACTATACTTTCAAAGATGTTTATGAACAGGCAAGTGTAACGACATACCAGGAGGCAGACAGATAGGAGCGTCAGGGATAGACAGCTGTGGTGAGTCCAGTTCATTGTTGTTAAAGCATCAAGTCAGTCATGAGGGCAGACACGGTGCGGGGGGGGGGGGGAGGGGTGAGAAAGGTAGAGTGGACGACAGTCAGGGTTAGTTCAGAAGCATGGGTGCCTGTGGTGATTTTCGTATAGATGTATTTCACGTTTTATTTTATGAAGCCCTGTTCATGAGGGCATCCCTTCAGTGGAGCGACAGTTATGAGGAATGCTCTCTGAGTGGATTCTTAGGCTGAACGGCTAGTAGCTTAGTTTGGAGAAGGGAAGGTAGAATCTCGTGGCTTGGACTAAGATGTGTCCTGTAGGATCCTATGTTTGGAAACTTGGTCCTCAGTCAGTAGAACTTTTTGGGAAGGATTAGGAGGTGTGGCCTCACTAGGGAGAGTGTGTCCCTGGGGCCGGGCTTTGGGTTTTCAAAAGACTCATGCCATTCCCAGTGTCGCTCTCTGCCTCCTGTTTGTGGATCAAGATGTGAGAGCTCACCTGTCCCTGCCACCATGCCTTTGCTCTGCCACATGGGGTCTAACCCTGTGAAACTTGATGGCCATGGTGTTTTCCACAACAGAAAACTGTCTAAGATGGGAAGGGGATGGGGGACACTGCAGAGTCACCACACACAGAGAGCCAAGTTAAAGTCTGGCTTGTTGCAGGTCCGAGAACTTGGAGCACAAAGGCTAGGTATCCAACGGGGTGCTTTGCAGTTCTAAAGAGGACAACCAAGCAAAAGCGGGGGCCACGTGTGTGCCCCCTCCCTGCCCCCCCACAAGGTCAAAAAGTGCCCTGTCTCCTCTCTGCTCTGCTCAGCAAGCTGAAGGTATGACATTAGCCCAGTGTTGAAATAGGGTTCATGACTTCCTTGTGAAAGGTGCAAATAATTTTGGAGGCTGTGTAGCAATGGCCAGAAGAGAATTCCATCACCAGAGAGGTTCACTGTTAGAAGAAACCTGACCACTGGCTGCAGACGAAGGTAGTCACATAAATGACCAGATCCATGACCAGCACTTGAGGTCAGTAAAGATAAATTATGATGCCTAAAAGCTTGTGTGGTGCCCAGTTACTCAAACAGCACGCCAAACTGAGCTTCGCAGTTGAGTTCTACCCACTTATGTCTGATGACCATGGGAACCAATACTATCTATCACCTAGCAATTTACCTTCCATAGCCTTGATTAAGAAGGAAAATTCAACTACAAATACAAGCCAGCCCAACCCAATCCAAAAGAAAGGAAGAACCAACAAAAAAACTAACAACAAAACAATAACAAAAATATATATATATATAAAACCATTCTCCCCCAATCTGAACAAATCATTTAGTGTAAAAAAATACACAGAAGTAGAAATTGTCTCTAATAAACTAATATTAGTCTCCCTGGAGGGTTAATTATGTCGCTCAGTATTTTAAGAAGATTGTAAATTGCCAGTTTCAACAGATGTTCTTTTAAAAGAATTGGTTATCTGGGAAATGGCGGGTCTTTGTTAGTGCTTACCCCAGTGGAATATAAACACTAAAATTGTCCCACTATCTGTCAGACCCAGCACCCCCTCCCCAATTGTTACCCACACCAAGATACACCCCGTGGTTATCATCAGCATGAGGCAAGTGTTCCAGCTGGCACTGTGAGGCCAGAAAGCTGTAGGGGTTTCCAAGGCCAGCTTAGACCATTCCAATGTCACACTGTGTCCCCTTCCTACGGCGATAACCCTCAGCTCCAGACCTTAGCTTGTGGTTACCTCTATTCTGCTTTCCTGGGAAGAGGGAGACTAGATGATCAGAATTTTCTAGAAAAACAAGCTCTGTCTGAATTCAGTTTAAGTGCTTGAACACATAAAATACACATCATTGAATACATACACACATATGTGAATCCTTCACAGGAACTGATGAAAATGTAAGTCTCACTGGTAAAGTGCTTAAAAGAAATAAAAAAAAAAAGAAAGAGGTTTGGGCACAGTCAGTAGGTGGTTGATCCTCAGAACACACATAAAATAAAAGCTGGGTACGGTGCTATGGACCTGCAATCCTAGCACTGGGGTGGCAGAGAACCTGTGGATTGATGGCCAGCCAATCTAACCTATTTCATGAGCTCCAGGGTAATGATCCTCTCTCAAAAACTGAATGACACCCGAGGGCCTACACACACACACACACACACACACACACACACACACACACACACACACACGCATGTGCATATACATGATAGCACATGCATATGAAAGACAATCACTTGTCACCCTCTTGTTTTCTCCCAGTTGTCACTGGCACTGAAGTGCAGGTCAGCGGGCGCACAAAGCACAGTTTCTACTTGAATACTCGACCAAGAGAAGAGAGAGAAGACTCCACACATGGCAGTTCATTATTCTAAACAGGACGACCTCGGCTGACCTGGGTTGTAGATGAAACATATGTTCTCGTGTTCCAGCTGGTGGTAGGTGTCTGGCTGCCAACCTCACTTGACCTGACTCTTCATTATCATCCCAGTTAGACTCACTTCACAGATAGGGAAACTGAGGCTGAAGGAGATTAATGACCCCCACCGCCGAAAGCCTAACAGAATCAGCTTTCACTATTGATCTCCTGGTAATGAGCACAAAATCCCATTGCAGATGGAGAGGGAGGCGTGTAACTGCTGACGCTGACTCTTTCTGAAGGGGCCTGTTTGCCCTGGGATTCCAGATGATCTGGGGAGACTGGCCACTCAAGGTCCTCACAGGCAGGGAGACACAAGCCCAGTGCCCTTGACTGATGGAATGTCTTAACTGGAAATAAAACCCAAAGTGAAGTACACTCCACTTTCAACAGGGAAGCTGCCACGTAGCAGAGCTATGGACAATGTTCTAATGGCTTACTTCATATTGGATCTTTTATGATAGCGCGTGTGTATGTGCGTACATGCGTATTTTTGGTGGTGGAGGTCAGAGGACAACCATGGGTGTCTTTCCTCTGGCACCTTCCACTTTTTGATTTACGTGGGTTCTCCTATTGGTCTGGAATGTCAGTGAGTTGACTGGGCTAGCTGGCTAGCAAGCTCCCATCTATTTCTGCCTATCTCACCATCACTGAAACTTCAAGCATGGGTCACTGCCTCTGGCTTTTACATGCGACCTGAGGATGGAACTCAGGTCCTCAATAGTTGAGTCCCTCCCTAGTTATTATTTAGGTTCATGTCCCCACTATTCCTTTATGGATCCACCAGGATGCTCAATTGACTTGAATGGAAACCAAGAGCCAACGTCATATACCCAGAGTCACATAGGACCTGTGTGGCCTACAGGAGTATCCCAGGATCAATGTCAGTCCAGTACATCATATACAGTATTTCCAGTCATGTCTGGTAAGCACAGAGTCCCAACAGTGCCCTCCACAGCAGTTCCAGAGGATCCAGGATCAACTGCCTGAGGGCAAGAAGAGAACTCAGTGAAAACTTAAGGTCAGCCCTTCATGGTTTGGAAAGTGGGCTTGAGGGTGGTATACGGGCGAGGTGTGGCATCGCTCTAAGAACACAAATATTATCACATCACTTAAAAACGAGCTGCGCAAAATTGGTATCATGGCTCAGCAAGGACTTGAACAGTCACAGAGCAATGTGGCATCTCACTTCTGGGCTCCCTGCTGAGCGAGTGCCAACACCAGAGGGGCTAAAGAGCTTCCTCCCAGCAAAGGCCTGTCTCCCATGGTCGCTCCATCCACATCCAAACATACCAGGAATACTTACACCCTTCCAAGATCATACTGTCCAGTTCCCAGTGAGACACATCCCCTTACTACTTTGCTTAGAAACTGGCATGTGGCCACAGCACACAACAGCCTAGCACACTGGTTCTCAACCTATGGGTCTCCACCCCACGGGGGCTGCCTATCAGATATTTATATTGCGATTCATAACGGCAGCAAAAATTTCAGTTGTGAGGTCACAATGAAAATAATTTTATGGCTGGGTGTCACCACAACATGAGGAATTATACTCAAAGGTCACAGCATTAGGAAGATTGAGAGCCACTGGCCTCAAAAGATTAAAAGTCTCACCTCATCTCTACTTGGGAGATAGATAGATCCAGATGACCCTGAGGCACATGTAACAGTGACTGTGTAGAAACATGTCCCTCTGGTCCAGGCCCAGATTAAGAAATTGGCCTAAGGCCGGGCAGTGGTGGCGTACGCCTTTAATCCCAGCACTTGGGAGGCAGAGGCAGGTGGATTTCTGAGTTTGAGGCCAGCCTGGTCTACAGAAGGAGTTCCAGGAGAGTTTCAGTGTTTTGGGGTTTGGGAATCCTGTGAGCCAGTTGCAGGGAGGGGTAACTACAAGTGGAGAGGCAATCCCATAGCTCCTTGCCCACATGCTTGAAGCACTAAGTCCTAACCTTATAGAACTGCTTCCTGGCCAAGACAATGCTGACTCTGCCCTCTCCCAAGGCATCTATTGAGAGACACATTTAATTACTGCCACTGGGGGAAAGGAGTTGCTACTGACGTCTAAGTGGTGCAGGGTAGGGGTATTACTAAACTCCTCCCAATGTACAAGTCAGACAGTCACCCAATAGGCAATAGGACACAGTTTCCAATATCATTAAGGGCCGAGGCTGAGCATCCCCAGTCATCCCTGAATGGATGGAGCCTGCCTTTGAACTTCCCAGATGATGGTTCCCATGTCCAAATGCTAGGCAGAGACAGGGCTTTAATGAGTAGATTCCTTCAAATATGTGGGCTGGACCTTAATGGATCCCATTAGTTCAGGCTAACAGGAGAAATGCAGCATGGGGCAGACAATTCCCAGAGGCTGACCTCTGTTGATGAACCTGCTTCATCAGGGAGGGAAACCAGCAGACCCTGGCATTAGACATTCAGGAAAATCCAGCACCTGTCTATATCAACATGTTCACAATGAAGAAAGAAAAGAAAGAAAAAAAAACCAAAAAGGGATAAATTATTTATCAGCATAAATATTAAAAGAAAATCGCAAAACACAGTCTGGTGTCACCCAGCTGTTGTTACGGAATCATCTTGTTATGGCTTCTGGCAAAATGCTGTTGTTCTTAATACCAGGGCGACAGAATTGTCGGGGATATGCCACACAGGGTACATGCTTCTGCTCGCAGTTGAGGGCACTCAGCAGCTTGCCAACTGGCTCATCATACCCACATGGAAAACAGTGCAAAGACACCCCATTAGGAAATAGGAAGAGATCTCGAACTACACCAGAGACTAAGATACGATCTAAGTGCACACATAGGCATGCTGCAGGTAGATCCAAACAGTCCAGGAAAGCCCACTGCTCCACTTTCAAAACTTTCAAGAACTAGTGAGTAGATATCTAGACTGTTAAATATTAAATTATGTGGGTCAGTAAGATGGCTTGGTGGGCAAAGGTGCTTGCAGTTAAACTGGAAGAAATTGAGTTTGATCCCCTGGACCCAGTCATAGAAAGAGTGAACTGATTCCTTCAAGTTGTCCTCTGATGTCCCCACCTGTGCACTGAGGCACATGCACGCACATAAGCAAGCATATATGTGTGTGCATGAACACACACACACACACACACACACACACAAATGTAAAAACAAATATAAATAATAAGTTTTGCAAATGAATGATTAAGTAAGGAACAGAGGATACAAAGATGAGAGTTTGTCAAAACTTAACACCTGTGGGTAATTCTTGTATGCTTGATTGCATATATACCCTAGGTCTTACTGCCATGCATCGTATCTGTATAGTAGAACTCCTACCGCACATGAACTGGTGCGGGACTGCACCCGTTTTTGCAACTGTACAATCAGTGTTGGCAGCTTGAAATCAGCCAGGGCCATGGGCGTTTATACCCCAGTAAGAATCACTCCCTACGCCTGTGCTGGCGCACCATCACTACCAACACCCACCGAGGAATCAGGTGGATGGTAACAGCATCCACAAGGGACCCTGCTTCCCAACGAAATGCCCATGATTCCAAGTTTAGTAAACTCTTCTCAGCAGCCACACGGGCTCCGAGGGAACCACGGAGTTTTAATAAATCTGTGTGATAATAATTAAACACTGTAAATAATTCATCTGCTGAAGCTCCCTGACTGGTCCTTTATGCCACTGTAGAACAGTGAACCACGCTGACATTCTGAGTAAGGCTGGCAAAAGATGAGCACACAGGTCTGGTGGGGGAAGCAGGTTTGCTCAATAATGTATGAAGTCCCATACTGGGAAGGAGGGGACCCTCAGGAAAGAGGCTCTGTGGCAATCTGTCTTTCATCTGGAGCCGACCTCGGGGCGGGGGTGCTGCCCTGAATCTGAGGCACAATGGCTGGCTTGTGAGCAGATATACTTCATGTGGAGAGCAGCACTCTAGAGACACGAGACTAAACAGACCCACACTGCGAGACAGGGTCCCCTTGCTGCTACTGAAAGATCACAGTATACATTCATCTAGCAGGTTGCTGAATAACATTTTGAAGGGGGAATTACAAAGTTGAGCAATCCCGTCGGGAGGCCAAGTGACTCTCCCACCAAAGTGGAAGAGAGAAAGGGATCCAGTTGTTATAGAAGGTGTGTGTGTGTGTGTGTGTGTGTGTGTGTGTGTTGGGGTGTGGGGGCTAGCTGGAAGAGTCTGTACCCAAGAACAAACCAGAAACATAGCAGATCAAGGAGTTGGGTGGGCCTCAGCTGAATGAGCTAAAATTTCACATCTATTACCCAAACTACTGCTTTTAACTAGCATGCAGGTGGACTAGAAGGGCATGTGGCTTGAAGAAGCCATGTTTATGGAGCCAGGGATCATAGGCAAACTGTATTTTTGCAAACTAATTTTGCAAAGAAGTTTACATTGCTTTAAAATTAGTTTATAGAAGAGTGCAAAGCACCTGTCGCTCAAGCTTGACCACCTGAGTTCATTTTCCGGAATCCACGGTGGAAGGAGAAAACCTAATTGTGAAAGTTGTGCTCTGACCTCCATACGGGTGTCATAGTGTGTGCATGACTACATACATACATATATACATACATACACACACACACACACACACACGCACGCACATATACAATAATAACATATTTTAAAATAGTATACTAATTAAGAGAGACATAGAGCATATTGCCTCCAGCTCCTTGTACAGAGGTGAGAGGCTGCCTGCTGATTAGGGAGCCATGTGGAAAGCCTGGACACTGGTCCGGGGTATTCAATGACATGCTCAGTGACAAGCAAGCCCTGAACAACATGTCGGTCGCCTATATCTGTGGGCATCACTGTATCTTGGAGTAGAGCATATCTTACTCTGTTTACAAGCTGCGTGGAGCCAGGGGAGAAGAGTCAAGCACTGATTGCTGCCATGATGGAGCTGCTGGAGGAAGGGAGTGGAGGCCATTCTTCCCTCACTTCACGCCCAAGAACACGGCTTTCAGAATAGAATGGCCCACTCGAACGCAGTCACTTGCTCCTGAGGATCTCCATCTCTTCCCTGCAGCTCGTTTTCGGCAGGAGACTGATGAGAGGGTGAGAAGCTGCCCCTAGGAGCTCAGCCTGCATCCGCTCACTGTCTCCCTGCAAACACCATTGTTTCCCAGCCTGATTATTATTAAATTGTAATGTGGACCCAGCCTCTGCTTAAGCACCCGCGATGATTAGACTACAAGTCAATTGTGGGTAACACGCAGATATAAATGCGGCTAATAAGTTTTACTGTAATGATTAATCAATTTATGAATACATTATTTAAGCTAATAGCTCAGGTAGGGTATCTTAAACAAGTTACAGAGCACATCGACCAATTCAAACTCCAGCTGCCAGATCAATAGCAAACTGTAAGTAAACTCTGGGGATAAGCACACTGGTTAAAAAAAAAAAAAAAAGGCAAACAAAAGAATCTTAGATGAAGAATGAAGAAAATATATAATACTTTCAATTTGAAGACAGATGTACAATACTTTAACATATACCAAAGATTAAAGGGAAAAGATTACAAAATTATATCAGTGCAAATTTTGTTGCTGTCCAACCTCTGCTGTGACAAATTAAAAGCAGTTTATACCACACAGGTGCACACCGGTGAGCACACAGTCACCGTGCATTGACAGTGATGTTAACTCTTTAAAGTAATGAAGCCTTGGGCTCATGTCACTGTCTGTTTGTTTATCCATAGCTGTCCCTTTAACGGGAAAGGAAAAAAAAAAGTATGCTCAAAAAGTCGGACCAGCAATTTTGATGAACGGGACCCATCTTCCAGCAAAGTCAAGGGACATCTGCTCTTCTCCAGCCAGACATCTCCCCTGGTGCCAACCAACCATAGCGGGTTTTGTAAGCAAAGCAAACCTTTATATCATAACGCCATTCCCATTACTTTTTATTTAATTAGGGCTAATTAATGTGAGTTTAATAAATAAACCAAAAAGGGCCTTAATTTCCAAAGGTGGGCTATTTCATCAGAGCTTTAAGCGATGGTGCATTTTAAAAAATTAATTAGTATCTTGTGCGATTGGCCACACGTTATTGAATAAGTAACAGCGGCTAAGTGAAATAGATGAAATATTGGTAAGCGATGCAGCCACAGTATAAGTATGTGCAGAGGGTTAGAGGTTAATCCCTATTGATTTTCCAAGTCTGCGTACAGCACCGCTGGGAAAGGCCGGTTCAGTTGGCAATCAGCTAGCACAAATACATTATAAATCTTACTGTCCGCCTCCACTGACCACTGTCACTTACTTCAGTTGCTAAAGACCATTAAAAAAAAAAAAACTACCCAAAAGGGGGGAGGGGGAATTCTACCCACTTTAAACAAAAAAGTAAACCTTGAGGGAGTCCCCGATACTGGACAAAACTTTTGGGGTGAGCATTGCTCAACACAGAGGCCCGTCTCCTAGGGAGCTGGCTTCTCTCCTGGAAGGCAGAAACTACCATGTCATTCTCTTGAGGATAAATCCATTTCAAAGAGTCAATGCAAACTATTGTTCCCTTAAGTTTCGACAGCAAACTCAAAGGAATTCCAAAATGCCTTTCCCATCGAAGGTATGGAGAGAAAGCGAAGAAATGGAATCCTTTCGTTGGGATTGTAAAAGCACCTACAAGTTGGTTTTTGCACAACACAGCTCAACCTTTGAGCTACTAAACATGAAGCTGAATGTGGAGCCCTTCCCATGCAGTGAGAGGCACTTCCAGGTGCTATTTTTATAAAGTGGTCCCCAGCACGCATAAGCGTCATTCCCTGCAGACTTAGACACCCTCCCCCATCTCTGGAAATAACTATGACCACTTGTATAGTTTTGGCTTCCCTTCTTTACTGAGACCGGATCATGGATCTTCTGTGGACCTGGCACTCTTGATAGATTCAGGATATGGATGAACAAGATGGGTTCCCCCCACCAACTCCATCCCCCCCCCCCAAAAAAAAGCAAAAAAACACCACATCCTGCATTCTACCTTTGACCAATTCAACAGTCCTGGGAAGGGTGCTGGCAGACAGTCTGTCACCAATGCTGTGACATCCAGCCGGACATCAGACCATCAGACCTCTCTTAGACTTACTTTCTTACAAGTGGACAGCAATACTCTTATTCGCAACTTAAAAGCACTTGATGCAGGGATAAATATTCAGGGAGCGTTGGATATTTAAAAACTATTTGATGCCGAGCAAGAACATGAGTGAAGGTTTTCCAACCTCTTCTTTGCAGGTGGGATTGTGACTGACATTGTGGGGTACGAAGAGGCAGAATATCCATTGTCCCATGCCATACAGGCAGAGGTCTCTTATCCCCCAGGTCACCACTTCTGAGAAGCAGCATGGTGAAGGACATGTTTCCAAATTACTCTGCGGAGCTTTTTAAAAGTGCCCTTGAAAAACATAAGGAAGCAAACTGTTATCAGCAATGTAGATGTTGGCTGGCTCAGCATGACCCAGGGCCAGGAGACACGGAAAACTCTTTGGGTAAAGAATGGGTCCCTTCTGCATGGAGACTGCAGGATTTTACTTTAAGACTCAAGCCCTAAAAGGATGCACAGGAAAGGCTCACGGGTAGGTATTATTTCTACATACAAATGCAGCTTTGTTGGCACCTCCATGGCGCACACGCACACGCACACACACACACTGCAACCTACACATACCCTCTGCTCTAAGAAGAAGATATGACATTCTTGAAAGAGTTACAACAAAAATGGCTAGAGTATTGGGGGAAACTCTTACCTTCATCTTTTTTTAGGACTCTTATCTTCTAGCTTCACTGTACTCTTGTGTTAATGTTAGACTGCATTTGCAAAGCTTTCAAGACCTTTAAATTGAGGGTTGGAGGACAACTGTCCTGAGTTAATGACAAATCACACCCAGCAAAATCTCCCCCAAAGCAATTCTCTCTGGCCATGACTGTTTTATGTCATGACCCTGTTCCTTACCGAAGCTCGCCTTTGATGGTGTCCAGGTCTCCTGGGGGAAGTGTTTCAAGTAGTTCGGGGTAGGTAGGGCAGGCTCACAAGCAGGCCTAGAAAGACTACCAAGTCTATCTACAATCCCGGAGGCTCCCAGCTGATCTCAATTGCTAGCTTTCATCAGTTGGAAAAATCTTAAGGGCACACGGGGCTCCGGAAACCTACTTACTTATTTACAAATTAAGAGCATGGATCATTCTGTTGGCTTCTGTCTCTAGGCATGGCCTAGAGACACAGTGATGCTCATCTTTAAGAAACAGTGGATGCTATCTTTTTATTTCTTTACTAGCTTAGACATAGTGAAGGGTGTGTGTGTGTGTGTGTGTGTGTGTGTGGTGTGTATGTATGTGTATGTGTGTGTTGTGGAGAGAGAGAGAGAGACAGAGCCTTCTAAGATCCAATCAAATTGCAATGTCTTTGCCTTGTACCAACTGAAAGGCCCATGTGAAGAGCTGGCTGAGTAATTCTAGCCTTTTCTTACAGCTTGCCTGGGTTTCTGTGCTGGATACCTCCTGATGTGCTGGTCTGGTCTCTGTGAAAAAGTCTCTCTAAGCCCCTCTTTAGTTTGTGAGGAGGTTTTACTTGAAACAAAATAATCTATATCTCAACCCATTTCACACACATACACATCCTCTGGCACCAACAGAATTAGAGACATTAAAACACACACACACACACACACACACTAAAGTCCATGCAGAGTGGGGGAAGGAATGGAGGTTCTGCCATGGACCCTTCACCTAGGGTATATCCATGTGACAAACTGATTTTGGAGTACCTTACACAGCTTACACACACAGCTCCTGACCATCAGAGGCCTCACATGTCAACATATTTGTACTGTATACATGAAGAATACAGTCTTTTAATTGGGAATCAACACATAGTTACTGAGAGTAGCTGGCCTGAACTGGCTGAGTTGGAATCCAAACTGCTAACTCCTTGCTGGGTATATCTGCTTCTTCGCCTATAAAATATGCACCATAACAGTACAGCCTCATAGGATACTCAAAAAAGATGTGCATAAACACTGGCAAAGCAAATAAAAGAGGCTGTGCCACCCGCTGAATGTGCCCATATTTTCAATACTGAGTGGAAGAGCTTGATGGATAAATGTGATGTGTACCCTAGGAGACATAGAGCTTTGCTTGAAATGGTCCATAGTGTCCAACCACATGGCTATGGGACATGGGACATGTGACTAAGCAACTTAATTTCTAATTTTAATTAGTGTGCGTTTAAATAGCCACATGTGACAATGACCACCATACTTTTCTTTTTCTTTTCTTTTTATTGGTTATTTTACTTATTTACATTTCAAATGTCATGAAGACAAAGCTCTTGAGGGTGGACTGTTCTAATACCGGATGGCTGAACATCTGTCAGCCTATTGAAGGGATGTGTGGCAGTTCCTATAAGGGTAGACTCTGCCTTCAGCCTCGTGGTCCTCTTGCCTCGCAGTGGGAAGATTCATTATTGTTGCCATTGGCGTCTCCGTGCCAGGAGGGGGGCAGGAAACAATATGGCGCTAATGGGTCAGCATTACAAGAAGCTTGTAATTTAAGGCGAGCTCTACTTGGGCTTTCTTTCCCGATTTGGGTCTAGAATCTCAGATGAGTCTGGCCTCTAACCATGACCTTGCATCCCAGGCCAGATATTGCCTTTGTATTTGGTGCTCGGAGATAGAGCCTCATCTCCAATATGCATATGGACAATTCTATATTTGTACAATTCTGTAGGTGGAAATGCTGACCGGTCCAGACTTTCCTGTGACAGGGGCCACATTATTCTCAGAGGCAACAAAACCAAAGGCTGTCTCTAGCAGGGATCTGCTGTGTTTTATCTCAGTTGAATTGTAAAGCAGTACCTGTCTCAACATTTTTATGCCACAAAGAGATGTCACTCTAAAATCTTTATCTCCATAGCACCTGGTATTATGATACCCCATGCAATATTAAGTTATAAAGTAGAAAGTCCAAAGAAACTATAGTTAGAGGTTAACAATTAGACTGCAAGATTAAAATGAAAGACTTCACAAAATGCATCTTCTCTAGGGCTGAGATAGGCCTGTATTTCTTCTGTCGATTAGAATTACTGACAAAAGACTGTCTTCTCCACACATAATGAGATCCCTGAAGGCATTGACTGACCTAAATTCATATCTATATGGATTTACTGAGTGAAGTGGTACCTGGTTCATAGTAGGTATTTGATGTGTATTGGATGATTGGATGGATGGATGGGTAGGTGGAGAGGTCAATGGGGCAAGAGAAGAGATTGAAGGATGTCAGGATGCTGAAAGTGGGATGGGTAGATGGTGGATTGGTGCAAGAAAAAATACATGGATGGATGGATGGGTGGATGGATGGATGGGTGGATGGATGGATGGGTGGATGGATGGATGGATGGATGGGAAAAGGAAGGGTATTGGAGTCATGGTAGATGGAAGGATAGGTGGACAAAGGTATGAGTGAGAAACCATAATGACAGGTGGGTATATGGATAGGTGAGTAGATGGATAGGTGGGTAGATGGATAGGTGGGTAGAAGGACAGATGGGTAGGTGGGTAGGTGGGTAGATGAGCAGATAGGCAGATGGACAGGTGGGTAGGTATGTAGATGGGTAGATGAACAGATGGATAGATAGATGGACAGATGGGTAGGTATATAGATGGGTAGATGGATATATGGGTAGATAGATATATGGGTAGATGGACAGATGGGTCAATGGATAGATGGGTAGATGGGATAGATAGGTAGGTGGGTAGATAGGTAGATGGATAAGTGGGTAGATGGACAGATGGGTCAATGGATAGATGGATAGGTGGGTAGATGGGTAGACAAATAAATGGGTACATGGACGGATGGACGATGGGTGGATGGATAGATGGGTAGATGGGTATATGGACAGATGGGTAGACAGATAGATGGGATGGATGGAGCTGTGTAGTGCTAGAGGAATCTTCAGTCCGAATAGAGAGAAAAGAGAAATTTCAATACTTTTCCTGCTTACTAAGAGTTTTTCCATTTTTCTGGATATGGCTGGACTAGTAAGCCCTACTTATATTTTAGGAAGGCTGGATAGCCAAGCCTGTGACTCCATGGGCATGGGCATCGGCCCCGTTGGTGATGACAGCCTCGGGTTTCTGTGGAGTATGGAAACGAAAGGAGAAAGGAACTCACGATGGAACCATTATGGCAAACTTTCAAACACTGGAGGTAAGTTAATGGAATTACATTACCAGTTCAGCTAATCCAGGGAGGGCTTATCCATGAAAAGGGGAAAGAAAGAGAAGAGGTTAAAAAAAAAAAAAAAAAAAGAAAAAAAAAAAAAGAAAAGAAAAAAAGAGAAACTAACCAAAAAAAAAAAAACCCTTATTACCAAAGCCAGCTGTCTCTTTTGAACTGCTAGATTGCTGAGCACATGCCCTATGCATATTCATAGGCGCTGCAGGAAATTAAACACCTTTGGAACCAGCACTAAAACTCCCCCACCAGCCAACGCAGTGAACCAATAACTCAACAGCCCCCTTGTGGCCTGGAAGAATTAATGCATCTTCCATAGGTTGAAAGGCTCTTTTTGGGGTGGAGATCAGACCAAGAGGGTGGGCATGGAGCCCTGGAAGAAGAGGGAGCAGCTGCCCAAGCATTTTTACACATGCTAGATGAGCCCCCCCCCTCAACTCTTGTGTGGTGTGAGGGCCGTATGTCACTGTTGTTATCCTTCTTTCTTTCCAGAGTCTGAGAAAGAACCCCCAACGTGGCACATACGCTCCCTATCAACCTAACCTGCTTAAAGTAGAAGCAGATCAAATATAAGCCTGGTATTTCCATTTAAAAACATCATTTAGGGGAATTTTACGCTGTCGGAGAAGATGGATACACTGTGTTTGTTTTCTACATTAATGAGCTATAAAAAGAATGGAATAGGCCATAAATACAGTATTTTGTAATAGCCTTTACTAAAAACGCTACTACTTGTGTTTATCATTTATATCCTTGTATACAACCTCAAAATTGATTACACTTTAAACCGTACATAACTTGCTGTGTTTTTCATTTCATGCTACACCACAAACATTTTTATAACTCAGTTAATATATTCCATATTTTGTGTTCTTATTGATTATGAATATTTCTTTAGGGGATTTTATTGCTTTTAAAATAACAAATGTTAGGTATTAAAAAAATAGAAAAACCCATTGCAGGCTTCCTATTCTTCTCCCCTCTGGTAATTCTAACACATACATTTTAGTACAAGCATAGCCGGGTATCTTTTCCATATCTTTTATGCTCCCTCATGCTGACATTAAAAATCCCTCTGAGTACTGCAGAAGAATCAGATTTTCCCAAGGAAACCTTCCATTGAGCGGGTCTGAACTGCATTCATAATCCTCTCCTTCCACAATTAAAAAATTAAAGTACCGAAAGATCAAAAAGATTAGCGCCTGTAACATGATGGGCTTACATCAAGTATATATTATCTTTCCTAATTGCCATTTCACTTTATAGGCTAAAATATGATTTATATCTGTGATAAGATTTTACTATTAATTATCAAATTGAAAAAAAAATAAAATCTCACATTACAAATTCTCTGCTGGAAATTAGTTTTATTATTTTTTCCCATAATCCCATCACAGGGGCTGTAAGTGCAGTGCGGCATGAACACTTTAATTTTTCCAGTTAGTTTTAAGCAAGCCCAGAGGTGAGGTTTAATAAGGATCAATGGCACTTTATCTGGGACAGGGCCTCTTCACAGCATGCAAATTACACAGTAACACTTAAAAAAAGAAATAGATTTAATTAAAAAAAAAAAGGAGAACCACAGGCTCTGGAAATTCAATTAAAGGATTTATGCAAAGGTTTGCGAGGTTTTTATATGCAGTTACTGCTTACATAATGAGCTTTTCATATTAAAAATCAATAGGTAATCTAGACTAGAAGATCATCCCCTTAAATACATTTTTGAAATCAATTTGAAAAATAGTCCATCAACTGCTGGGACTGCTCTAGCTGCTTCGATTACACTAAAAGCAATATTTAGATTGTAAGACGTGCTATGGAATATCTATGCTTGGATATGGCTTTCAGGGGCTCTTAGACTGAGTGAGTGCCTCAGATGATCACCTAGTAACGCAAGATTGTGTTAAATGCATAAATGATTTATTTAATTAGGAGCAGAAACCCACAGTTACAACTCTGCTGCATTCCAAATGGTTAAATGGAAGGGGGTCGGTGGGGGGGGAGAGGGAAAGAGGAAGGAAGCAAGGGAAGAAGGAAGAGGGGGGAGGGGAGGGGCAGGGGAGGAGAGGAAGTGGGAGTCAAAGTAGGGAAATGGGGCTGAGAAGGAAGAAAGGGAAAAGGGAAGGGGGGAGGGCGAAGGAAAGGGGATGGGGGGGACAGAAGAGAAAAAGAGGGGAGGGAGATGAAGAAAAAGAGATGGAGGGACAATGGAGGGAAAGAGGAGGGAGAAGTAGAGGCAATGGTACTGGAGGGGGGAGGGAGAGAGCAAAGACTTTTCTAAATTAGTCTTTGCTATCTCAATTGCCTATTGTGTGCTGGCTACTTAGCCCTTGGAGATATGCATTTCGCTTTAAAACTCATTTAGGTCTTCAACTGAGGAAGCAATTAGCTAGCTTATAATTTAAGCAGACTTTCCATCCTCTGTGATAATGGGAGACAGGTCTTGAAATAAAAGACAAAAAACCTGATTCTCAGGTTACATGGGCAAATCCACACCACCTGTCTTACAGCCAAACTTTCCCTGGATTTGGTAACACCAGGGACATTCACTGTGTTTACTGGAGTGTATTCTTGGCAAACCAGGAAGGACACAGGCATCTGAAGAGAGGACAGTCCTGGGGAAGGAGAGGAAGAATCAGGCATGTACACCACCCAACTTCCCTCATTACTTCCCAAAATACATGGGGCCCATTTGTTCAACACCTTCTCATGACTCCAGTTATCTTTGGTTAATGTTAGTCTCCTTCAAACAGGCCAAAATCTACCTTAGAACCAAGCGACATCTTAATCCTTCCTGTATGTATGTATGTATGTATGTATGTATGTATGTATGTGTACGTATGTATGTATCCACCTTCCACCAGCTCTGAGAAAGGTACCGGTATCTCCTCCCTGGTTAATATG
Source organism: Mus pahari (assembly GCF_900095145.1). NCBI lineage: Eukaryota > Metazoa > Chordata > Mammalia > Rodentia > Muridae > Mus > Mus pahari. Next base: position 37,993,724 of record NC_034609.1, on the reverse strand, counting down.
GAAGGCAAGACAACACAGGGACAGATGTCCCTGGCGCTCAGTTCACAGGAAAGATGGAGACAAATCAACAGCAGCTTCAAACACGGAGGACCGGACAGAGCCTACAGTGCAGTTTCTGGAAATATCTCATTAGCAAGCTGGCTTTTCCTCTACATGTACTTACAGATGTATTGAGGGAGGTTTTCAGGCCCAATTAACTAGCATTAGCTTTATCCAGCATTTACATACACAACGTGAGCTTCTCTAGCTACCATGGCATCTATAGCAATACACTCAAAAGAGCCAGGATGCTTGTATAAGCCTACAAGTATCTCTGCATATGTATTTTAAGAATTTTGCACGTATAAGGAAAAGGTAATAAGCGAGAGGCTGGGCATTATAGTACAATACTGACTGACAGCTTCATGGTCCTAATGGAAGTCGGAGACAAACGGAGGGACGGGGAGTGGATGACTAATTATATTCGAGGCATAGAACAGGATTGAGTAGTGGCTTCGGGAGCCAGGGAGGAAACAGGCTGCATCCTGCCCAGGTGACCATGACCTGGGCAATAAGGTAATTCTACAATTGATTGTGGTGGTTACTGGCCGGCTCTGTGAATACACTAAAAGCCATTGACAGGTATGCACATTTGTCAGATTGAATGGTATGTGACTTATATCTCAATAAAACTGCTATGAAAAGTGAGGTATGGTTCATGAACTGTAGGTGGATTCTGGGATAGTTTTAAGGAATATGGCAAAATAACTCAAACGTGGATAAAGTAGGGACAGGAAAAAAAAGGCAATCTTTCTTTTCCATTTACATCATCTTTTTTGTTTTGTTTTGTTTTATTTTGTTTTTTTTTTTTTGTTTTTTGTTTTTTGTTTTTTTAAAGGTATGCATCTCTCCTTCTCTACAAAATACCTTTTCTTGGGATCATGGTCAAGGATGTTTTGGGGTAAAATGTGCAAACACGGTGTCGGCCTTCTGAAGGAAGGTGCTCACGTGGAAATCAGCAGAGGGTTTAGACGGCATGAGCCCAGGGCTTTCCCATCCTGGGGTAGGGTGATCAAAATGTCAAGTAGGAAATTGTTTTGTAACCGTGCGAGAGGGGTTGGTAATGGAAGTTTGAACAACGTTAACACTTAAAATTTCAGCAGAACCATTTCAATCCATAAATGTATAAAAGTCTTTTTACGGTGTGCTTAACAGTCGGGACCAAGGGCTGTTATAAAAGAAGGTGCTCACAGTGTCACTTCCCTCTCTGTTATCTTATTATCACATTTAAATCTCTCTGTAAGAGTGGGCTTGATAGAGAACCTTATTACACATTCCAAGATTATTCATTCTGCAGAGAACTTCTCCGAGGAGTTAACATATAAAAAGAGAGCACCCTCCCCTGTCACCCCTAAATTAATCCTGTGACTACAGAGTCTGGGATGGTGGCCCTCCTGTCTCAGGAATCTTCAAGGTCACTCTTCTCAGCCTGCTGAAGGCCACTCCTTGCATGTAGTACCCTTGGCTAATACTGCAATGCTCGCTTTGCAAAGGCCTGGTAATAAGAGGAGGGCAAAGGGGGAAAAGTCAAGGTAGGGATTTGGTGAAGAGCATTTAAAAGAATAAAATAAAATAAAAAATAAAAATAATATTAAAAATGGGTCGAAATTTTCTGACTGCTAAACACATCCATAGCATACTCAAAATAAATAAATAGATAAATAAATAAATGCAAATCAATTCATTTTGATTGAGATTGGTGGTACACACCTTTAATTCCCACACTCAGAAGGCAGAATCAGATGAATATCTATGGGTTCAAGGCCAACCTATATAGTAAGTTCCAGGTCAGCTATAGAGAGATCCTGCCACATACACACACACACACACACACACACACACACACACACACACACAAACACAGAGAGAGAGAGAGAAGAGGAGAGGAGAGGAGAGGAGAGGAGAGGAGAGGAGAGGACAGGACAGGACAGGACAGGACAGGACAGGACAGGACAGGACAGGAGGACAGGAGAGGGGAAAAGCAGGAATCTCTTTTGTTTTGTTTTTAATGGCCTAGTGAATCTGATCAATAGTCTGGTAAACACCCCCACCTTCCCACAGTTCACAGGAGGAGAAGGGGCCCCAAAGCTAACACAATCTCTGTTCACAGTGAGTAAGTAATCTTTGCCTGAAAAGGATCTTAAGTAAACATTTCCAGCTTTGTGGGCCAAACCACACCAGCTACAACTGTTTATTTCAGCTGCTACAATGCTACAGTAGCCCAGGGACAGACAAGGCTATTTTCCACTATAACTTGACTCTATTTTCTTGTGGTGCTGGAGATCAAAACCTGGGCCTAGCACGTGCTAGGCAAGCAATCCCCCTCCCACAGAGCTACAGTCCTGTACCGCAGTCAAACTTGATTAGAGATATTCCAATGTGAATCTCGTATATTCTTCAGATATTAAACATTACTGGTTTCCTTTTAAAATATTTTTGAGCCATTTTTTAAATTTAAGAAGAGCTCTTGATTTTCAAGCTGCACACAGAGAGGCAATGGGCCAGAGTTGGCCCAGGAGCTAGGTAGACCAGAAATCCCTCTGCGTCCTTGGTTTATGGTGATGGTACCTTCTCTGAGAACAAAATGGCCCCATTTTCTCCAAATATATAAACTGAGTGATATACATTCTAAGTTGTATGCTCTCAACAGAATGTTTCTCTGGGCGGAAAGTGGCTCTAAACTTTCTCAACGTTTCCTTTGGAAGCAGGTTATCAAGGTCTTTTCTCTTATTTACAAGTAAGCAGAAGTTTCCAGAATTGGCGACCCTAGAGACACATGGCTTTGGCTTCTGAGCTACAAAGCAGATCACATTCCCTCTGGCCCTGGTCGCAATCCCGTGTCAATGCAGTGAGGGATGTGAATGCAGCACGCAGCCAAATCTGTGCACTTGCACTTCTGAGGGGCTAGGGCTAGAGACAGAAATACACACAGAAGTGAGCATTCACAGGGTCGGCTTTCCCCTCTCTCCATCAAACCTCTGGCCTTTGTAAACGAGGCTGCTAGGAATAGCCGTGGGCACAAATTAGCCCACGGTCTCTTCTAACAGGAACGGCTTTACTGACATAAGTGCAGTCTCTGAATTTTACCACATTTCTGCATTCGACATGTATCAGGCAGGTGCGATGGCTTGGCGGCTAAAGCCCTTGCCATGAAAGTCTAAGGACCTGATTTTGATCCCCAGAAGTCAAGTTAAAAAGTCAGTTGTGGTGGAGCACATCTATAACCTCCTCGGCATCCCTGCTGGGAGATGGCAGGCAGAGACAGGAAACCACCAAGAATCTTGCAGGCCAGTATAGAGTATACAGCAGTACCAGTGACATGCTGCCATAAGGTGGAAGGATGGAACTAAGTTTGGAAGGTTGTTCTCTGATCTCCATGAGTGAACCACATGTGCACTAGGGAAGGTGGGCATGCATGTACACACACACACACACACACACACACACACACACACAGACATACACATACATATACATATACAGGTGTGTGTATATATACATATGTATATATACACATATATACATGCATATACATAGATAGATATAACTTTTAAAAACTAAAGTGTTTTTATAATATTTGATATATGTATGTATAGACTCAAAAGATAGCACAGATTATCTGCAATGGTTTTAATGAATGGGAAAAAAAGTTTACAAATTGATTACTTTAAAAGAGTTAAACCTTTCTTCCCTGTACTTGGACATCTGCACCTTGAGGGTATTTACAGTGTTCCTTCTCGGATGTTATTATTGTGATCATCGGTGTCAATGAATGCTGCTTCTGTTGAGGATGTGGCTGGGGCTGGAGAGTTGTAAGACCTCAGCCAGCTTCATTCAGACCAAGTGATGGTCTAGGACTCCTTCTCTTTTTATCATCCGATCAATGTGGCCCAAATAAAGATTTCTAAATGCCACTAGGCAATTACTATAATATCAGTGTGTCTCGGTACAAAGTCACAGAGGAACGTGGGACAAGGGTAGCAGGAAAGGTGAGAGCTTCACGCCACACTTCTGGCTTCACACACGATCAACCGTTCTGAGAGCAACACAACCCAAGTCCACCCGAGGGGAGATGTGTTGGAGAGCAAGGCACAAAGAGGGAGGAAGCACTTTGTAAGTTGTCACTGGCAACATTGCGGAGGCACTGCATTGGATCATTCCCTCGCTGAAGCAAAACTTCATTACTCTTTGAGGATGCCCAGCTAGACAAGCGAGGTGAGGAGTGACGGTCACATTCCCACAGTGCCCTCAGACTCTGGGCACCCACAGTGCAAGTGGCACTGATCTGATAATTTGTGGTTCATGAATTGTCAGGAGGGGAAAGGCAGATAAAGAAACATGGCTGACTGTGATGTGGATGCTGAGAATGGTGAGCAGCTCTCCAGTGTGAAGGCTGTTCTGTCTGTCATTCCTTTGAATTCTGTCACTCTTGGGTTGGGTCAAGAAACCAAAAAAATAGTAGCAGCTGGAGACTGAATCTGTATTCTTGGTTGGAAGAACCCGAGAACAAAATCACCAGCCACACCTTTCTAATCCTCGTGGAAAGCAGAAAACCTAACACAGAAGTTCTTATAGATCCTTGTACAGTTGTTTGGACCAGATCTTTCCACATGGCCATCCAATGTTGCCAGCAGCTCTATGAAGTATCGTTTTCCCCAGCCACGCCAGGAGAAACTAGGCAAGAGCACTTAATATGATGGGCAGTAAGAGAAGAGCTAACAAGGCTGAAGTCATGGAAGGCATGGAAACCTGTTCATTATCTATGGCTGTTTAGAGTTAAATGTACAAACAACTTGAGTGAAAAAAAAAAGAGATAATAAAGAGTCCAAATTGATTGCCAACAAACACTAGTCCATCTTCCAGAGCTAAGACCTGCAGTGCCCACTTCTTGGGCGCATAGCTAAAACCATATTTTCTGGTCTCCAATAGTGGAAAGAAATTCACCTCTCCTACATTTATTAGTTCCCCCAAATGGTCCCTTCCCTCCATGACTGTACGTGTTCTTGCTTCCAGCACTAAACTCATACTCTCATATGGACAAGTAGGACAGAGGCAGAAGCAATGAGTGGGAGGGACGCAGAGCAACAAAATGGCAGGAGCCTGGGTCTGCAGTATGCCATTGTGAAGGGAGCACCTTAGAAATCCAAAGGAGCAACTCTGACCCTCCCAGAAGCAATAAATAGACTCTGACTGTATGTGAACCACTATGCACTCGTGGGCTTGTTTGACATTGCCTTTAGTAAGACATCAACCTAAAATGTGGACGTTACAGAGTTCCTGAGAACATCATCCACATATCATTGTCTGTTAATCTGGGTCGCGCGCGTTGGTTTGCTTTAACTGTGTCAAGCAAACACCTAGAGGAGCATCTCTAGGTGTGGCCTGGCATCGGCTCACCTGACCTGTGATTCGTCCATCTGCAAGAACAGTCTTCTTGGGGAAAACATGGCCAGGCCTGGATGCCCACAGTATAAGGCAAGTCCGTGTATTCTTCCTTACAGGGAGGAAGGCATGTCTTGGCAGCCTGTTACATTTCTAAGATTCAGTTTTCCAGATCTCTTTACTAGACCTCTTGTATCAAAAGGCCCACTGCACACCCTGGATAGCTTCTAGGGGAAGCTAGCTTCAGGTTGAATGGGTGATTTATGGCACTGCCATCACACTGCATCATGGAGCCTGCCATCTCAATTGAAAACCTGGCCTCTTTTCTGCTCCTTTTCTCTTTGCCTTTAGCCCCCCTCCAAGAGCTGGTGTCAGCTAACAAATTTTATAACTTCAGAGTTTGGGTTTTCGTTGGGCAGTGGTGGCGCACGCCTTTAATCCCAGCACTCGGGAGGCAGAGGCAGGTGGATTTCTGAGTTCGAGGCCAGCCTGGTCTACAGAGTGAGTTCCAGGACAGCCAGGGCTATACAGAGAAACCCTGTCTCGAAAAAAAAAAAAAAAAAAGGAGTTTGGTTTCTCTTTTTTTATAAGGTACCTAGACTGGTATTTCCCTTGTTTGCCCCCTTCTTAATGTGCAAAAAGCTGTGGAAGGGACACATCTTTATAGTAGCAGTCCTTAAATATTTTACAAGTAGAAATTGTAGTGGGTGGTTTGGAGGCTAAATTACACTTCTCAGGAGAGGGTATATAAATCCCTGAAGGTTTACATAACACAGTGACAGTGACTCCATGCCACTTACAACCCAGGGTGCTCACAGCCGCCTCTGGAATCTAGGACCGAGTGGCATTTGGACATTCACAACAGAGGAAGGCCAGCAAGACTGCACGGTTGTGAAAGCAAAGCAGACCCCCATCCCCCCATCGACAATCAGCACAGAGAGGCCAGTGAGAACCAGCAGAGGGAAAGACACAGGACCAGGGAGCTTCACTCTTGACAGTCCTTGAGGGGTGATGGGTGATGAGAGTGGCCTTAGTGACCTCAGGAGAAAGACCCAGAGCAGATCTGTTACACGGAGTAATCAGACCATGGATTGCTGCTGTGCCGTTCTCGTTGGAGGAAACCTCGGTGCTTGGAGTTAACAGGACCACCCTCACTTGGAGTTAACAGGACCACCCTCACCCTCACTCTGTAGATGAGGAGAGTGATGCTCTAACAGGCTGAGCAAGGCGTCCTAGGTCAAGGAGCAATATAACACGCAGCAAACCGCTCTTGTACTCACATCTGCCTTATTCCAAATTTTGTTCATGTTCTTTTCTTCTACTTACTAGAGTGTCCCCTCTTACTTGGAATCTGGGATGGGTTGAAGTCTCAGTTCCTCCCTTCTCTTCTCTCTCCTATTATCATCTCTCGTCCTCTCCACCCCCCACCCCCGCTCCTGTGGAGCTAGGGGTGTCACTCTGCCACACAAGATATCCTCCAATGAGTTTGTGCGACATAGTCCTCTTAAGTCCTGAGCAACTGGGACCACTGAGCACAGCAGTGAATTCAGCTTCAAGGTGTCTTTGAAGAGGACTGAACGAGTGCTATGAGCTGAATTTTGAGGAACTGCCTTACACTGGCCGTGGAAAACAAAAGGAGGGGGTCTAGAAACTTGCTTTGCAGTAGGCTGGGCAGTGCCTCCTCTGCAGAGTGACCTCTTTGGTCACGTAAGGGGAGGGGTAGGAGGAGGCTCCGGTGTGGTCAGTTAGTAGGCACTTTGGCAGAAGCCTTAGCTTCGGGGTCTCGTGTTTGTGCCCCTATGGAGTTTAAAGAAGAGGAAGGACAGAGTGGTACTGTGATACTACGCCAAAGGAGCAGAATGCAGTTTAGAAAACAGAAGCTACACAAAGAGGTAGAAGGGCTGGCAAGATGGCTCAAAGGGTAAGGGCCACTGAATTTGCTCCTTCCACATGGTGGAAGGAGAGAACTGAATTCCAGGTCATCCTCCAGACATATGGCATGGCACCTACCAATTAGATAAATTCATATTAGAGGTAATAATAAAAAAAATAAAGCCTCGAATATCTATTGTCCATGGAGTTCCAAGGTCCCTAGAGGCCAGAGACATTTCCCTAGGCAGTGGGCACAGATTCTGAGAAAGGTGATTGTGAACTGGTACCACAGAAAAGAGGGGAGGAATTGTGTCTTTAAACAGAAAGGAGGTCCCTCACGTTTAGACCTCAACACTCTGAACAGGTATTAGACACACACACACACACACACACACACACACACACACACACACATACACACACACATCTGAAAACACCACCACCCTGGCATGGTGGTTCACACCACTTGGGAGGCAGAGGCAGGTGGATCCATGTGAATTCAAGGTCAGCCTGGTCTGCAGAGTACTTTTCAGGTAAACTAGGGCCACACAGAGAAATTCTGTCTTAAAAAGCCAAAAGAGAAAGACAGTGGGGAGAGGAGAAAGTAAAAGAGGAGGAGGGAGGGAAGAGGGAAGGGGGAAGGGGGAAGGGGGAA
>NC_034609.1:37964839-37985581 GCF_900095145.1 Mus pahari | reverse complement strand
GAGAAGAGAAGAGAAGAGAAGAGAAGAGAAGAGAAGAGAAGAGAAGAGAAGAGAAGAGAAGAGAAGAGAAGAGAAGAGAAGAGAAGAAAAACAAAGCGCCAAAGAAGCCGGAGTGACTCAAGCCACAGTTTACATTCATGTGCTATTCCAAATGAATGCCCTATCTACCATATTGTAGTCCTGCCATAGTTACAGTGAAGTATGTTCTTCTAAATTCCTGGACCACAGGCAGGAAGCACCAGCGCTGCTTTAAGCTTTTATAAGTACTAATTTCATCCTTTTCTCCCTTACAATTCCGAACAGAGGGGAACAGACATTCATTAAGCAGGGCTTCGTCTCCCTCTACCCTAATGAAAGCCAAGTTACGCTTATATTTTTCCTAAGATTTTTCTTCCACTTAATGAAGACATTATCCTCGAGTTTTCAAAGTCATTTTACAAAAGAGTATTCAAAAGACATTAAAGTCAGTTTAAATGAAGAAGTCTTTTTGAAGTTAATAAACAATAAAAGAACAATGAAAAGAGACCCTTTGATCCTGTGTTAGTCCAAAGGCTTTAATTTCTGTTTTAATCTAGTAGATGAGTGAGAATCATGTTCAGATATCCCTCACCTCTGGAATACACTAAGCTTGAACTGCAAGCATTTTATAAGTCTCTCATGATATGCTTGCATGCGTGCACAGATGCAATGCTAATAGGTAGGTATGTATATGTGGATGACTATACATCTATGTATATGTGTGTCCCATAAATGTGCATAATCTATATCTTATTAACATAGTTACAAGACATTCAAAAATCTTTTGTCAGGAAAGGGAAAAGACGTTTTAAAATTATTTCTAGTCTACTTCTTTGAAAATTAAAAAAAGAGAGAGAGAGAGAGAGAGAAGAAAATGGAATCGTTGGCTTTGAAATTCACAGTAAGATCAAAGACCATAATGCACATAGATTTTTTTCAAGGTATACATTATTAATACCACAGGCAAACACATAACTAATCAATAGAGTGGTCAAGAGATGATAAGACAGGAACACGTCTCTGCGGCTGCGCGAAGCGCCGTGTGGGATGGGTGCAGTGTTCGGCTCTGCTCACCAGGCATTGTCTGCAGTCCAACCATTTCTCAGTCATGCTGTCACAGTTGGACTGTTCATCACAGATGGAAAGGAGGAAATAAACAGCTGGATGGGCCCCTCTTCATCAGAATCTTTATGCTCCCCCCACCCCGTTACAGGGGTAAGATTCACAAAACTTAAAATTAACCATTTCGAAGCATCTGATTTTGTGGTATGTTAGTACACTCACGGAGGTGTGTAGTCAACATTTCTATCTGACTCTAAATGTCCCTGTCACCCTCTGAGGAGACCTCAAACCCATTAGCAGCCTTCCCGTATCCCCTTTCCCCATGGCCTCTGGACACCACTCTGATCTGAATTCTGGTCTCTGTGGATTTGTCTGCTCTGGATATTCTGCCTAAGTGGGATCATATAGGGGGTGACCTCCTGGGTCTGGGGTGATGGCCTCTTCTAAAACAACAAAACCCATATGAATGAAACTCTCATTCTATAAATTACCTCTTCTAACAGAAAAAAAAAATCTACACAACAGAATATGCTTTTAAACAAAAACAAAACTGAATGTATTGCTTATACCGAAGATGCCCTCTCACGGGGGACACTATTTATGAGGTTAAAAAAAGGAAGCTTGGAAATTTACCTATCGAGGAGTTTGCAAATGGGGTCTGAGAGCAAACAGGTTGTATAGATGGAAAATAAGGCCATAGTCTGGGAAACATCAAATTAAGAGATCCTGGGTACACAGACATCATTTTTAAAGGGATATTAGATTTAGGGGTCAAAAACCAATAGTTCTGTATGTGTTTGTGTGTATGTGTGTAATATGTGCACATGTTGGGAAGGGGGTGTGCATACTTCCATGCTTCCAGAAGAGAAGCATGTTGAGTGTCCTGCTGTGTCGCTCCTGCCTTACTCCTCTGAGACAGGGTCTCTCACTGAACTTGGACCTAAGTTGGCAGCCAGCAAGCCCCAGAGATCCTCCTGCCTCTGTCTCATCTCCTAGCTGCTGTAGTTAGAGGCACATATATGGCCCCTGCCTGGCTTTTTATATAGGAGCTGGACATCTGAAGTCAGGTCCTCTTGCTTGCAAAGCGAGCATTCTTTTCCACCAGGCAATCTCCCTACCCCTTGCCCCAAAATGATGGTTCCTTAATAAGTGCACTCTCAGAACCACTGTGGCACACTGCTCTCCTCGGTCTGTAGGTCAGTATGATTTCCAACCATGTTGGAAAACACGTAAGACATGGTAAGACATGGAACACTTACTGCTTTTCTTCTCTCGGGCATTTCTTTTGAGGAATCAACATGACCGTACAGCCGAGAGGAGGGTTGCAATGTTTGTTTCTCAGAATGCATGGGGAAGCCCTGGGAAGTGAGGCCTCCAAGCAAGGGGTACACTTCCCTACAGACGGATAAAAAGAAGACACAGTTGGGTTCCAGTCTAAACCCTGGTTCTCCTCCAACAGAGCTGCCAGACTTCAGCTTCACCAGTCAGTCAATGTGGGGCCTTGAAGGACTAGATGGAGACTAAATAAGATATGGGCGCATGGGAAGCGTGGGACACATTACAGACATTTGTCACTACTGCTCCAAGTCAGCCAGTCTTTTTGGTAAGGTGCTTTGTGTTCAAAAATGGGAAAGAGGCCAGGCGTGGTGACTCATGCCTTTAATCCAGGCACTTGGGAGGCAGAGGCAGGTGGATTTCTGAGTTCGAGGCCAGCCTGGTCTGCAAAGTGAGTTCCAGGACAGCCAGGGCTACACAGAGAAAAACAAAAACCAACAACAACAACAACAAAAACAAACAAAAAAACGGGCGGGGGGAGATTCCCTTACTGGGCAATGGTAGGGAAAGTGCATCCAGGCCTCTTACCTCCTTTCCTGTCCCAGACATCCAGATACGGCTTATCCTACTTAGACCTATGTAAGTGACAAGCTACGCCTTTCCTTTTGCAAAGGTTTACAGGCCTGCTTGTCTAATCCAGTGACAAGAGAGGCGACAGGGAGCCAATACAAATGACCAGCCATGGATTTATCAATAATGAGAGCTTCTCAGCCAGTCCGGACGACCCTGGAACCTCATATGAAGTAAAAACAAACAAACAACACCCACTTTATGCCACATCTCATGGGGAAGTCCCTTGCCTGTGTCGACATGAGCGTGCACCCCTTGCTTTGCAATGGTGGCCCTTGTCAATTGCCTGGCATTTCACGAAGCATCTTAAGAATTGCTTCAATTGTCTTTACCAAGGATGGACACCATCTATACATACACTGTGAGGACAACCCCAGCACGTATCCTGGGCAACACTGACGCCGATCTGATCCCCCTGGCCTGTGCGTTCTGTGTTTTCTATCTGGCAAAGCAAGAGCAAATGCATTACTGTGAGACTGAGCTGCGGCGGGGAGCAGCATTGTCGCTGAGCAAGTGCCTTGGCAGGACAGCCAGCCTCCGAGTCAGTGTACCACCATGTCAAAGTGCCCGGAAAGAAACAGGGTCAAAGTCCCTCCAAGGTGGTAGGGAAAGGGTACTGTGGTAGCATCCTGGATGGGGACAGGCATAGATGGCCAAGAGAAACACTGGGGTTGGGGACAAGACCCGGGGAAGCAGCCACAGCTGGCCACGTTGCCATCAGTGTGGTCCTTCCAGTGCCCTCTGCCTCGTTTCTCAGAGCTAATCAAGGGGAACAGAACTAGTCCTGGGCAGCAGCGGTGGCGGGGCGAGTTTACAACAACTGACAGTAACTATAACACACGCCAGTTTGTATTAAGATGTTATCACACCTTTCCCGGTTCTAATCACCAATTATGACTCTATTACTCCTTCTTGGCAGTTCATCTGCTCCTGCCTCCGCTAAGGGCGACTTAGAGACGGACCTCTGATCTCCCAGTTCCACTTCAGTGAGCGCTCAGCACGGGCGCGGCGGCTGTCATCTGCAGACACTGAAGAGGGGAGGCATTGCTTTGGCTCGGATAACTGTATCTGACCTTAACAACAATTTACTAAGGGAAATACCTGCCTAATCGTGGCTGTGAGCACCGGTTCCTTTATGCTTGCCACCGCGCCGCCGCAAATTAGCGACAACAGGATAAATCTATGGCCGGCTCACTAGACACTTCATTAAATCACTGTTCTCCTGCCTTGTAGCACGCTAATAGAATCACAGCCCTCGTTAGCTACTGAATAAAAGATCAATCACGGGACTTTGAAAGCTCTTGCTACCAGCTTCCAGAGGAAACAAGGAAGGGTGAGAGGGGGAGAGAGAGCGAGAGGAGAGAGAGGGAGAGAGAGAGAGCGATATTTAGGATCATCCCTGAGATTCTGAATGGCCCTCGCTGCAAGCTGCTTCAATTACCTTTTCCACAACTGACTCCAAGCCCAATACTCAGAGGAACTTGTTAGGCCTGATTCCAAGAGCAGAGCTCTAATATATGACTGCGAGACCCTGGTCAAAAGTTCATAATGTGCATATGTAAAAAGGTACTAAATTGCCTGAGGGCTAAAACCAGAGGAGTTTAATTGTAGCAAAATGCTGCAAATGGCCTGCAGAGGGGTCCTTCTGTGGGGATGCTGCTGGCTCCAGGCTGATTGAAGTATGGAACATAAAAGCCTTACAACAATATTTCCTTACATGCCGGGGGAGGCTGCCAGCAGTTGGTACTGCATGAATGTTACGGTGCAAGGAAAACATTTTCCACCCCTAAAATAAATAGAGTATTCAAAACTGCCCCAGCCCATAATTCCAAAGCTTGATGGAAGGAAGGAAAAAAAAAAAAAAAGGAGGGCCCCTGCGATAATAATAAATAAGGTATAATTCACAGGGCATGTCTCATCCAGTCCTAAGATGTTTTTACATGGGGCACATGCAATGAATTCAGGAATGACCTGTAAAGGGGTTTTGGTGTGAGGATGGCTAAGATTTCTGAAAACAGTACTGGGTTGAAATAACAGCGGCTCCTGGCTGCCTTGCCCATCTCTAGGTTATACAGACCTGTGTGGGGAGCCTTGTGATGGGACCTGCTTGGTTTGTCTTTATTTCTTCATGCATTAAATGAGCCCTGGAGTGCCCGCCTAGCCTACTGCTGGCTTTTCTGAATTTGTTTCTTGTTTGTATGTAGTAGCCTCTAACTTTCTTTCTCATCTTTCTCTTTCAGACATTATTAACCACCTTTTCACTTGGGTAAATGGAAGGGCAGAGCCTGTTGACAGGGAATGCTGGGAGAACCCCAGGCAGGCACAGGGCACTGGAGGAGATAGAATGAATTCAGCACACAAACTAAGAGTAGAATTCTAATGTCGAAGTATTTCAGAGTTAGGAAAGTTAGCATTCTAGCATTCGTACAGAGTGAAGGGTGTCATTTGGGAGGGGGGCTTCAGGAGATAAATCAAACATGGAATTCTTTAGCATCAGGAAAGTGCCAAGCTTCCAGCAGTGACTCGATAGGCTAATGGCCACCAACACAGGTGGACAGCCGATAATAGGAAATAAATATGGAGAACAGAATGGACGGCAGCTGTGACATGGAGTCAGTCAGGAAGCGAGATGGCCAACATTCTTGCCTCTCTTGCTGTCTGAAGGCCCTGCTTCTCAAACCTTGCCCTCCAAGGAAAACACTTCCCCTTGAGAACCACCCAGTATTTGCCCTCATAACACCACAATTTAAAGCTTCTGTTTACGGGGTCTCCAGAATGGCTCAAGGTCCACCCCACCTTGCTACAGTATCGGAGTGGTCCAGAATATTTTACTGTGCCACACGTTTAACATGTGGTTATATCTAAAGGAAAAGATGAAGCAGGTGACAAGGCACATGTGCCATAGGCCACACCTACTTTCTCCCTATAAACTGGTGGATAAGCAGGCAAGCCAGGCTGGTGCTGGTATCTGTTGTGTTCTCTGTCCCGGGAAGAGGTGGAATGAATGGTCAGAAACGGCCTGATGACTGTATCCCAGAAGGCAAGATGGGGTTCACACAGCTCCTTCCTTATTCCTGGGCAAAGAGGATCCCAAATGCCAGAGGCACAAGTCCCTCCCTCTTCAGTCGGATCGTCAAACTGCCGCAAGCCCAGCTACATGGTGCACACAGAGCCCACAGTCAGAAATGGATTGGTGGGAGCCCTGGGCCCACACGAGGAGGCTGTGCCAAGGCAGACAGTGAGGGACGGCATCGGGACCCAGATACTTCAATCTGATTATCTGCTCCATCATCTAGCATCCATCTCTGGGATAAAGGCAGGTCATTGGGAGCCTTGATTCCCTGACTTGTAAACTGGGTATAATAATTCAGAACCTTACATTGGTGGAAAGTAAACAGAATGGCTTATTTAAAAACAATTCTTGGTTCGTGGTCTGCCAACTCAACAAAGGCTTCTTCTCTATATTTTATCACCTATATGCCAATGAAGAATGATGCTAAGAATACCTACTGAGAACAGTCCAGACTAAGCCATTCCAAAGCATCCTTGCAGATTTCGATGTGGTTTTAAGGGAAACCACTTAGATACTATGAAACAGTCAGTATATTCCAGGAATGCCCAAGTTACCCAACACTGGAGGCCAATCTGGGCACGGGGACGGATGGGATGGATATAATGTGATCATGCACATTAATATTCATGGTCACAGGCTGGTGGTGACCCAGACCAGCATAAGCATGAAGATGTCTTGTAATTCTTTGCTTTCACCCTTAGCCAACTCTTTTGAAACAACCGGAGATCCCAAGCTCTAACACCAGCATTCACAGGGCATTATTTTCTTCCCTAGGTTATGGGCTGTGGTGTGTATTTCCAATTCTGTTGTGCTGCAAATACTCCATCCTCATCCCCACCTGCTGTATGAATTTTTTTTTAAAGAACTCATTAAAAAATAATAATGACTGTGCCAAGTGACACCAGAGAACAAAGTCAAACAGGTAAGGCATTTCTAGGGGGCAGTGATAGACTGGGTTTTTAAATCTTACTGAAAATGCTACACTTTAATATCACAAATAAAAGGCTGAGCTAAAATGATGATGATGATGATAATAATAATAATAATAATAATAAAATTGTCCTGGTTTTAAGACCATCAGCAAAATACCCCAATGTCCGGAGACTGAGCTGTATGGCAGATTTGCCTTAAGGGACACTAGAGAAAAAGCCTGTGGTGGGGTTAGCTTCCCAAGAAGCATGCAGTCTGGCTTTATGAATACCCTCCCCTCTGCATCACTGAGGTCTAGCTCTTGGCACATCCCACAAGGATGAAGTCCTCCACACTGGCTGACCTTGAGCAGCTTAGGACAATGATCACACTTGATTAAAGATGAGGAGGTCGGGGTACTGAGTGAGTGCTTTTCTACAGGAAAATTATTCTTGAATTACAGAAAAAGACATGATGAGACATTTTTCTATCTTACATTTTTTTCCTTTGCTCTCTCCTATTTCCTTAATTATATATGACAATAAAAATATGTCCACAGGGGAAGCATATTTTATATGACTTAACATTTACCTGGGAACTGCTAAGCTCCACCATTCTCCTCAATGTGTGGCACAGACACAAACAGCTTTAGTATTTGGCCCTGATAGTGTTGGAAATTTCTGCACTAGATTGATAAATAAAAGAAATAAATACTATGCAAACATAAAAAATTATAAATAAAACAATAAATATCCTTTGCTGGGAATCTGGAGAGACAATTAAGTAGTTAAGAGCATTTGCTGCTCTTCTAGAGGACCCATGTTCTCATCCCAGCACCCCACATGGTGGATTATAGTGGTTCATAATCTTCAGTTACAGGGGATGCGATGACCTCTTTTGACCTCTGCAGACACCAGGCATGCACACAGTGCACATATGTGCATTGAGAGAGAACACTACACTATATACGTAAAATATATATTTTTTAATCCATACTGGAACTAAGAGGGTAAAAGTACTTCTAAACGTAAACAGTTAGGGAATCTAAAGAAATGCTCAACAATACGGAGCTGACATTGTTAAGACATTGGCCAAACAGGTAAAAATTAGGATGGGGAATAAAGTGGCTCTGAGAAGCTCCCGAATTGGCTGGAAAGGGCCTTGAGCTGGTGGGTTTTCAGATAAAGAACTACCATTCATGAATCTAGTAAGTACAACTTCTTGGGATCTCAAAATAAAACCATGCAGTTGTTTTCTAACTGTAATGTCTAGTGGGTCTTTAAGATGAATTGAAATGCAAATAGGTAAATAGTGTTATTCTTAAATGTCTTAAACTAGAAGGTGAGTTTCTAGAACATTCATTGGCAAATATAACAGTCCTCATCACATGTGGAACACACATACACACACACACACACTCACACACAGGGGTGGGGGCAGGAGGGTGGGAAGGAGGGAAGGAGAGGGAGAGGGCAAATAGATATAATTCAACCATATGCCTTTAAGAATCTATATGCAGATGTAAAGAATACACAGAACAGAAGCAGGAACAGGTGAAGTCTTCAGCCCATGTCAATCAGGAACAACGCATCACCCACTGGCAGAATGCTACACAGTGCTTATATCATGTACCATTCTAAACTACCTAGTTAGATGAGAGAAATGCATTCATTCAAGATAACTCAGCAGGAGACACCACTAAGCCATGCACTAGGGACATGTCTCAGAAGGTGGGCATAAGGATATTTGATCATTCTGCATAGGGGTGAACTGGAAAGATTCTCTCTAGCTTTGGTTTCTTCCTCTGAACTATGGATGTAGCCTAAATAAACTCCAAGGTCACAACAAGTGGTAGGGTGTAGGAGAAGGAAAAAAGGAAGGTCCAGCCCACCATTACCATGCTTGGTGCATAAGGATGTGTGTCACCAAAGTCTTTGGTGGCCACCCATTAGTTTACTAATATTGCTAATATATTCTCTCTGGGTTATAATTCATGGGGCCAACTAACCCGGGAGAACATCAAATAATCGCAAACGTGACATAAATTAAATGCAGAGGTCACACAGGGAAAGGAAATTATTGGAAATGAAGGGTTGAGAGAGTGATTGAGTGTGTGTGCGCGTGCGTGCGTGCGTGCGCGCGCACACGCATGTGTGCATGTTTCTATTCCCCAGACCCAATAAGAATACACTAATGCTTTCATCTCCTACTCCTCCCAAATTCAACTTCTTCCAAGCTAATCCCACCTTCCAATTACACACAGAGGAAACCTGGTTCCACCTATGGAAATCCACTGGTAATGGGTGTGAGTTTATACATATGTATTCTTATGCATGTGCACAACTGCAAATATATACACACATATATATATTTTAATGTCAGATTGTCTTCACAGCATGCATGCTAAAATTTATTGTTTTTATACATTACACAGTAAGTTCGAATGACCTCTGAGCTTTAAATGGGGGAGGGGAGAGTAAATGGAAGACCATTCTGTTTGAATATGAAATGAACACTGATGAGTAGGAGGGAAGAGGGAGGAATGAGAACCTGAACGCAGCCCTCCGGTTGCATCTGGTAAGGACAGGTCATACACCTTTATCTCCTGGGACTTTGTTTGTTTGTTTGTTTGTTTGTTTTTCTCCTAGAAACAAGGAGAGGAGAACCCCAACATGGAAAACCACTTGTGCTGCTGGGGTCCCCATAAATGCTAACAAAGCAGGCACTTCACAAAAGCGCCTGTTAGACTCTCATGGTTTTGCACTTGGGAATAAAACATCACGCGTAGGGGATTAAAGACAACAACGATACTAAGTCGAGAAGAAGATGGAGCTAGAAGACGCATTTCCCTGAGAAGGCCCAAAGCTCTCTCTTTCTGGTCTCTGTGGGCAGCCACATACACATGCACACACATACATACAAACACATACGCATGCATAAGGCAAAAAAAAAAAAAACCATAAAATAAATAAATAATAAAAATGGAGGAAGAAAAGGTTCTGAACCTCCGACCGCTAGCTTTTGTGGAATTCACCTTTGCGTGAATATGACACGTCCCCAAGGGACACTTCCTAATGCTCTTTACCTGGTAAGAAGAAGAGGTTCCTCTGAGAGAATAAAACAACTAACTGAGCCAACAGGAAACTTTTTCTGTGCCGTATCTGCTGAGGAGCTTTAGTGGGAGATCCCATCCTGAGAGCCGTGAGAGGAGATCTAAGAAAAGGTGTGGAAATGCCTGTTACTGATGACAGTGACACAAGGAAACGAAGGGTCCAGGCGAGCACATGAAAAGTGCATGTATGTACACACGTGTACTCAGAGGGAATGCTACCAGTCAGCCGGAACATACTCCGAGTCCCTTGTATACAGTGGAGGTTAATATTGTAGGATGGGTACACACTGTGTGATGGTTCAACATCCAATAACCCATCCCTCCAGTAGTGTCACCTACGGCAGCGCCTGCAGAAATGTTGCCAGACCATGAGGAACATGCATCTTTTTTTCTCCAAACAATACAAGCTAATCTTCCCAGGGGCGATCCGTCAACGCCAGGAGTGCTAATCTGATAGCTCCGTCATCAGATGACATCGGGAATTTCATTACATATTTTAAGTCACGCTAACATGGTTTGCTAATGCTGGAATTCACTAAAAGGCCACGGTTATTTAAATAACGAACGGCCACAATAATGGTATACATATTTTAAAAAAAAAATGACATGTGTTGTCTTCCACAAATCCCCTTTCTGGGGTCTTACATCACTTGCTAATAGTCATCAGCACAAAGATCTATCAAGACATTTTAGAGAGGGTACAGAGTCACATGTGAAATTAACAATATACCTATCCAACGGAAGAATATACATTGAATTACATTAGAATAATGTCGTGTGCTAGATCCACCAGACATTCTTCAGGTTAGAGAAATTTAATTTCTCCTGCATAAAAAACAGAAGACAGAAAAACTATTTAGTTAAGCAATAAATTACACTTAAAGATCAGATATCTTCCTTCCTGGTTAATTTACAGCCATACAAGCACATGTACAGATCAACAAATACATTCAGAAATGAGCATATCCCACGTGTGTGTCTGCCCACCGAGTGCTTGTGGTCACGCTACGCAAAATCTTGTTCCATCCACAGTTACTCCTGAGTGTCATGGGCATTGGTTCTCCCACTTCTGTGCCTTCGATGCATAATGCCTCTTACATTTGCCCAGACTGTGGAGTGGCCTTGGGCGAAGCAATTTGCCCATTCCAGCTCCTCTGATAGTACTGGAGTCTATCTTTTGAGTGGTGGCATACACCAGTCATCCCAGCACATGGGTGACTCAGGCAGGAGATTCTTAAGTTGGAGGCCAGCTAAAAGGTGAGGCTATTCCTCTAAAATCAAGAAAATAAAAAGGATATTATCTTCAAAGAATCAAAAGTCAGAAATGCCTTAACTGCTGGCACATAGCAGGTGCTCAATAAAAGGTGGCTAACTTAAAAACTCAGCCACCCACACTGTCCCCTCTGCTATAAAATCTCTGTCCTCGAAGTCATCATCCTGACTCTGTGTCCTCACTGTCACCACCCCCACTGTCCTCAACACCAACAAGGGCCGAAGACCCCAAATCCTTCACAAAGCCTTTGGTGGTATCTGTTATACCTCTGTGATGGTTGGTGCTCTCAATTTAGAATCACCTAGAAGACCAACCTGTGGGTGCAATTCCACAGGATCAAAGTGGCCATCATTTACATGATGGTACCTGATTGTCATCCCAGGGCTGGGGAAGTGGAAACAGGAGGATCCCTGGGACTCGCTGCCCAATTGATGAGCTCCAGGCCAATGAGAGATGTCTCAAAAGGTTGACAGCCTATCTGAACATAAGCTTCCAGGTTGTCCTCTGGTCTCCACACACACACACACACACACACACACACACACACACACACACACACACACACACATACACACAGAGCAAGAGAGAGGGNGAGAGAGAGAGAGAGAGAGAGAGAGAGAGAGACAGAATAAAACAATAAACTACATCAGCTGCTAGTTGAGGCCAGCTTGGCCTATATAGAAAAGCCAGCCCAGGCTTCATTGAGACCTGTCTCAAACAAACACAGAACACCAATCAAACGCTGGTATTATGAGTCATTAATAAAATACGCTTTTAAAAAGCTTTCTAAATTTCTGAAGACAGAAATGGCTTTCTTAGAGTCTCTAGTTTATAGAGCACACTCTATCATTATACGATCTCTTTTGCTGAATGTGGCCAACACAAACGAAGATTCCAAAATACATCATGATAAAGTGACTTGCGGTCTGTATAGAGAGATCTTTGGCCAGGGCTGGTGGTACACACCTTTCATCCCAGCACTCAGGAGGCAGAGGCAGGTGAGTCTCATTCAGTTTGAAGGCCAGCCTGCTTCACACAGCTGCCCCAAACATGAAGTTAAACACACTAAAGACTGACTGGCAAATGGGCAGAGGGATAAGCATTCCCCAAAGCAAATCCTGTAGAAACGTCATAATCAAATGGAAGGGGTGTGGCTGGTCCTCCTAGTCATCCCTTGCAATTAGGGATGAAAGGGCACTCAGTACCCACAGAGCTCCAACTCCTTCCTGCAATACACAGCATCCTCGACAACTGTTGTCTGTGATCTGGACCATCGGGGAAGGCCACTGTGGTGGCACAATTTGGAGCAAATGAACAGTTCAAGTTGTGTGCCAGGTGGCCCAGGTTTGAGCCTTGCCTTCACCCCTGACAACCTCCAGGTGCCCAATGTCTTCTCTGTTTCACAGCACACAGAAAGTCCTCCTGGGAAGAGGCTGCTGGGATCCAATCAGAACCGGGATCCTCCTTCAGGTTCTTGGTCCAGGCAAGGCCCTTTCTGTTCCATCTGACTCCCATCTTAACCAAACTGAGACAAGCAAACTCCACCCACTCCTATCTACCTTGGAGTCCTGGGAAGCAGTCAGATGTTTGAAAGATGCTTGGTACAAACAGTCCTAGTAAAGGCAAGGTGGTGAATTATCTCCCAGAACTACTTAATCAGCCAGAACTCTCTGGGGGACCCTCTGCTACAATGAATTAACAATTCAATTCCACATGGGAAACCTGCAGTGGCCAGGTGGAGCTGGGAGACTGGAGTTCAGTTTCTGATGGGTTTTGTTTGTTTGTTTTGGCTTTGGATCTAAAAAGGCCTCCATCACCCTGGGGCCAAGGATGAACCCAAGGGAACCTCTTCCTGCCCTGGTGAAGGGAGGGAAGATGAGACACACCCAGGTAGCAGGTACCAGTGACTCAGAATCAGGGAGCCCAAGAGAATGGGTGTGTCTTTTTCAAGCTGAAGCATCCTGCCAGCTTCTTCCTGGGCCTTGGAACAAAAGGACGGGCAGGAAGAAATCTCACTGGAGAAGGATGCTGCAGTTGTTTTCTTTTAAACATCTTCTCAAACCCTTATAGGAAATCTGCTCGGGTTAACGGTGAGATCTCAAACACGCTAATTTCATTAGCTCTGCCTTTGATAGCTGCCAAGAGTCAACAGGGGGGAGGGGGGGGTCATGAGAGTGACACGAGGCCCACACAGGAGCCAAGCGTCGATGCTCAACTCAGGAGAGGAAAAACAGACTTACCATGTTCACCTGCCTCAGAATATTAAAATATCAAAAAAGGTTTTCGAGTTCCCTGGTTTTTATGGATTCCCCCCCCCTTTCCTTTTAAAGAGTGAGAATACTATGAAAACATTATGCTGGTCTCAGCAGTTGATGGACGGTATTTTTTTTTGGATCTAGCAAATATGCTTTTTATAACTTTTCTCCAAAACGAGGAACTTTGTAGCTCAAGTTACTTGGCCACTGACGCTGTTTTTTCTTCCTCCCCTTTTTCTGAGCAGTCTGAAGAGTTTTTTTTCTCTCTGTTCTTCAAATAAACAAGATCCCCCAGCTGAACAAACACCATATATTCTCGGGGATAGCTTTGACTTTTCAAAGAGCATTTCACTTTCTCTCTCTCTCTCTCTTTCTAGAAATGTAAATGATTCAATAGACTTAAAGAGACCACATCACAGGAAACTCAAGAAGCCAATGTTGGTCATGGGTTTAATCCTCTGGCTGATGCACAAGGGAGGAGAAGGCCTCCCCTTGACAGAAATGACTTGCTATTTCTCGAGAATTCTGAAGATGACTGGATAAGATATTTTGTTAGGCAACGCAATGAGTAGGTATAGGCAATGGAGAAGAAGAAGAAGAAAAAAAAAAGAAACCTTTAACATTTAAAATCAACTTATTTTTTCTCAAAAAAGTAAAGAGCAATAAAAATTAAAGTTTTCTTCTTTATTTAGTTCTTTGTTCAAATAGTACTGCAGCCCGGAACAGTAACAACTGATGCTAGAAAGGGT
The DNA here is from genome assembly GCF_900095145.1 of Mus pahari. Classification (NCBI taxonomy): domain Eukaryota; kingdom Metazoa; phylum Chordata; class Mammalia; order Rodentia; family Muridae; genus Mus; species Mus pahari. The sequence continues at coordinate 37,971,225 of NC_034609.1, read as the reverse complement.
ACCAGGCAGAACGATACTCCTTACGGGCTTGAGAGTGATTGGCAAGCTCTATCTAGTTTTACTAAAAGAAATTAAGTTTCTGTGCAATTTTTAAAATTCCTATCCAATGTCAGCAACATGACTTTCTCTGGGAAGAGAAAGTTGGCTGTCAGTTAATCCTCTACTAAAGCAATGCTCTACTAAAATCAACTTATTTTTTTCTCAAAAAAGTAAAGAGCAATAAAAATTAAAGTTTTCTTCTTTATTTAGTTCTTTGTTCAAATAGTACAGCAGCCCGGAACAGTAACAACTGATGCTATAGAGGGTACCAGGCCTTGGTACCCAGCTTTCTCTTTCAATCCTCTACTAAAGCAACATGACTTTCTCTGGGAAGAGAAAGCTGGCTGTCAGTTAATCCTCTACTAAAGCAATGCTCGACAGTCCACATCTTTGCACTTGGGATGCAATTTGGGATGGACACCCAAGGTCCACATCCTTCCATCTTCTTCATAAGGCTTCTTCTATTAAGGAGTTCCATCGTATCTCCCACCACAAAGCAGAAATGCATAAACATACATAGGAAAGGAACCAGGTGCTTCGGACACCTCTCTCCATCCTGGAAGTGGCACGGACAAACAACGGAAGGGTGTGGTCAGCAGGGGTGGGAGGCGAGATGGAGGCACTGGCAACAAGTGATGGGGCTTCAGACAAGGAGCTCTGGGTCAGGGCCCGTGAGGGCCACGGCCATAGAAGCACAGTAACAGAGACAACGAGAGAGAGAGAGAGAGAGAGAGAGAGAGAGAGAGNCAAGGAGCTCTGGGTCAGGGCCCGTGAGGGCCACGGCCATAGAAGCACAGTAACAGAGACAACGAGAGAGAGAGAGAGAGAGAGAGAGAGAGAGAAAGGGAGAGAGAGAGAGAGAGAGAGAGAGAGAGAGAGAGAGAGAGAGAGAGAGAGAGAGATCAAACCACTTAATGAAACTCGCACTCAAATCCCTGGACTCCTATCTAACAAAATACAGAAGGTGTCAGCCTGTGGTTGGCCTGCAGGGGGTGTGTTTCTGCCTGGCTAGGGGACAATGGGGCCCTGTGTAGTACCCACGATGTATATCACTCTCTCTTTCCCTTCACCCTGGTGCACGGTGTGTCTAAAGAGTTCTGTGTTCCATATCTGACTCACTGTTCAGCTCACTGAGATACTATCAGCTTGTCTGTAAGGTTGGACGCTATGTAAATGGCGAAGACTCTAAACTTCCACTCGTGAGACCCGAGATACAGTGGTACGGCCTTAGCTGGCTCCTATAGAACATTTCTTTCTTACTGCGAGAGAACAGAGTTGGTTCTGAAAACGAATTGGAACTCGGGTTTGAGTCTTCTCTATTTGTGTTAGAAAAACATCACCTTATACCTCACGGGCAGGGGTGAAGGCAGGGGGGAGGTGGATCAATGCATCCAGCAAGTTATACAGAGATTGGTGCTCGTGGAAGAACATTCCGGAAAATGGTGGGACAACGCAAGCTCTGGGCATTTGTTTAACTGTGCTGGCCTCCAGCACCTAAACTGCATTGAGGCCAAAAATTACTGGAAAGAAGTATGAAATTGGAGAAAAGGAAGCTGAAGGGGGAGGATCAAAGGCAGCCAGTGCTCGAACAGAGAATGGAGGGGAGGGCAAGGACGAGGGGAAGGAGGGGAGGCGCTACCCAACTGCCAGTGGGTCTATGGGAGAAAAGAAGAGGGAGAGAAAGCTGGTGGCTTTCAAATCTTGGTTAAATGTTCATTAAGTGATTTGTCACACACATTAGGGGCAGACGGTTGCTTTTCTCCTCTCGGGTGTTCATTCAGGAACAAAGACTTGAAATACTATAATGGGGGGGGGAGAGAGAGAGAGAGAGAGAGAGAGAGAGAGAGAGAGAGAGAGAGAGAGAAGCCACCAGCAGAACTCAGAGGCAGTCTCACACAAAGTAACCCCCATTAAACAGACAGAGGGAATTTCTCCTTAAAGTTGAGGTGTGTTGTCAGTAGGAAACAAGCAAGTGGCCCCCCAAAAGTTGAAACTGACCTAAGGCTCTTAACTCCAGCACGACGGAAGATCAGGCGGTTGCACTGCCATCCTTAACAACACAGGCTACTCGAAGTCAGCCAGGACCACCCCAGACCTTGCGTGAGTTGTACACCTTGAATTCTAGCACTAAGGGGGCAGAGGCAGGCAGATTTGGGTGAAGTTCAAGGCCAGCTTGGTCCACAAGAGGAGCTCCAGATTCCAGGCTGGTTGTTTGATTTGAAACTTTGTTTTTTTGTTTGTTTGTTTGTTTTTTTAAACAACATAAAAAGGTTTTTGGCGGTAGATAAGTGCATAAAAATATATTTGACAGTGAAACATTAAAATCCAATGTGAGGCTCTGCCGCCTCCACTCCAAATGGCTGCTTTGACTTTGGGTCTAGTTTACTGTGATGTTTGTTTTGATAACAAAGTATACAATAAAATGTTTTTAAAGAGAGAGAGAAAGGAAAGAAAAGAGTTCATCCAAACACTGAGAGTAGGGCAAGTATGTAGGCCAGTTGGCAGAGCGCTTGCCTACTGGGACTCCAGCCCTAGGTTTCATGCTCAGCACTGTGTGAATCTAGCATGGTGATGCTCGAAGGCAGTCACTGTAGTTAGGCGCTGGATGCAGGAGGGTTACAAGTTCAAGGTCATCCTCAATGATATAGCAAGTTCAAGGCCAGCCTGGACTACATGAGATACTGTCTCAAACAAGTAAATTGTACAATGCAGGCATACACACACACACACACACACACACACACACANCACACACACACACATACACACACACATACACATACCACACACACATACTCACACACACACACACACTCACACACACACACAGAGGCTACCTCACCCTTCACCTTTGGTGATGTGTATCTACTTTTTCAGACGTGTATATAAGGGGCTTGTCAGCTCAGTGTTTCTCAGGAGAATGGCACCTGTGACGGGCTCGGGGACGACATTAGGAGCGGGAACACCTGGTCAAGACAAATCAAGATGCAACTGGAAGAGAAGTCATTTGTGGAAGAAGCCAAGCATGAAGGACACCTACTACAGGACCTCAATTCCGTCTGCAAGTGGACGGGAAGTGAGCCCCACGGAAGCAGAAAGTGGAGGGGCAAATGCTGGCCAAGGTGGTCACATGCTCAGTTAGTATTGTACCGCATGGCGAGGGAGCTGTCAAATGTGGTAACAGCGATGAAGACGCACTGAAGCAGGAAGCTTCTGGTCAGGAGAGTGGAGTCCTCGGGTTGAATGCAGACACGGCCTTCCAGGTGAGCATCAGTCACCTATCTGAGAAACTACACTGAAAACGTCCAAACAGATGGGTGGAATAATTAGCCATTTAATGAGATACTATACCTTTCCTTGGAAGGTTTTCCACCCCTGGCACAGTCTCTCCTAGTGCTCAGCCATTTGGTTGGAGGTCAGCCTCCCTCTCTGAATTGCTCAACAGAGAGCCACTTTTCATTTTCGTCTTTTTGAATCTCTGTTCTAGGCATGTTTTCCCCAACACTGTGGGATTCAGTCCTGCTTCTCTGCCATGTGGCTGCTTCCCACCACATGACCCCACCTCCATACCAGCTTAGCTCAACCATCATGGCCATTCTTTTCCTTAGCAGCTTCCTTGCCCTGGGAGTTTTTCTTTTAAATACTAGGAAAATTCTCGTCAAGCTTCCATTTGAGTCTACTCTGACCCCAGTTTCCCCCTGGGTCATCTAGCAACCGTTAAGGAAACCTCTCTAAATACCACATATACATACTCATACATACACATACATACATGTACACATATACATGTATCTGTATGTGTACCTACATAGACATATGACACACATATACAAACACATATAGACAGACATGCTCAAACATACACACACATACACATACATAAATAAACATGGATATATGTATACGAATACACATATACACACACTCAAAAAACATATACATATGTATAACATATACACGCACACATATATATATGTATATATTATATATATATAATATGTGTTCATGCACAATAACCAAGGGAGGCAGCAAATATGTTCATCAGGGCAAACCCTTCACAGTTTGTGTCTATACCAAAAAGAGATGGGGGTTGTATTTATTAATCACAAACCCACAAAACTGAGTTGAAGCTGTGGTATATGGAGGAAAGTCACAACAACTGCCCATCAAGTGTTGTGGCTCAGCTGTGAGGTGTCTCAACAGTCTGTCCCTGGCTAGTGGCTCTTGATGGTAGGTTTTGGAGCCCTGGGGAAGGGATTACAGCCCACCCCCACTTCCAGTCAAGTTCTGGTTCCACCGTAAAATAAAGAGCTGTCCCACACTTCCTCTGCCACCCTGCCCTCTAGGTTAGTCACAGTGATGCAGACCAAAGATAGCACAGCGAGTTTCCACGTGCGGCTGACATGAAACCTTCACAAGGCCAGATTCTCATGACAGGGCAGCGATGTTTATCTATAAATGCTTGCTGCCCTTCATTTCTCAATGCAGTCCATAAGTCCATCAGGTGGGCACAAGACCTGGTATTTCACGAGAATCTTAATGAAGGTAGGAAAGTTGCTCATGAGTTAGGACAGAGGGGAACTGGTATTTCTAGAGCCATCGAACTCTAGAACATTCCCTAACTGTTTGACAGCTCTCCAGATCTCAAAATAAATGATCTCCCTTCCAAACATGCTTTTCTGAGGGAACCCATTGCTGTGGCTTGTAGCCAAGTGCCTGGGGGCTTTGGGCTCTGGCCCCAGCTACCCTGGATATGCTGAGGCTGTAAGACCTAGCCTCGCCATTTCTTACACACTCTGAACCGCAATCCCTCCCCATCTCAGAGAGACTAGAGGTAAAGAGCCCACTATTGACCCTCCTGTAGAAGCACACAGCATCCTTTCCTTTACAGTGATGTTAAGGGCAGCACCGCCATGTTTGAATATCAAATGAAAGCATATAGGGACTATCTCTTGAGGTTGCAGCTGTGGAAAGGTTGGGAACTAGAACTGTTTGGTTCCTGACCCTTTAGTCAGTGTGGAGCCTGTGCTTTTTGAGGGGCTCCGGGTACTTACTGCTTTTTTCTTTTTCTTTAATCTCTTTATGACATCAAGGGTTTTTATGTGACAAAAAAAACCCTTGTTCTAATCTGAGAGACCTTGAATGTTTCTGGGGTGAACAGAGTGGATAAGAGTGGAGGCGATGGAATATTCCAGAATGAAAACTTTATTAGGAAAGAATGCATGGCTGGGCTGACTGGAGCTGGGGCTGGTCATGTGGAACTGAGAACCCAGGTACCCTCTGATTAATTCTCGTATGTTCTCGTGGCCACGCTGTCGGTAGACAGTCTAAGCCACCGGATGGCGGATTCCTCTATTTTACAAAACGTCACTTCTGTGTTTTGCTAGCCTCCCATTCATCCACCAGGAACAGGGACGATCGATTTAATTTCGGACAGTGGGAGCAGGGAAAGATGACTCACAGACCAGCTTGGAGTCAGAATCCTCTTCTTATGGAGGAAGAGGAAAGAGGTGGAGAATGACACTGCTCCACCTTGCTTTCAGAATGTGTACAGGATGCAATGACCGCCATTCCTGCAGCCACTTCGGAAGCATGAAGTCAAAGTCAAGATAGCCTTGAAAGGCACTTCCCATGTGAGGGGCCAAGCATACCTCTGGATGCCTCTGGGTTACACAGTCTATGAAAAAATTAAAGAGGACCCCTAGATCTTATTCCAACCATCTTTCCATGTGAATTAAGAGCTCACAGCTCCTAGTCACTGCACCGATACGGAAATTTGACCCAAGGCAGGTTGAATTATTACAAAACGACTGAAGAGAAACAGGAGAAGGAAGCTTTAAAACAACCGCCTAAAGATTCCAAGTTCTTGGCTCTTTGGAAACCCGCTGCATGCATGGGCCTTGGGACTAAGCAAATACCACACACTTTAAAGCTCTGGACAGGATGGAGAGCTGACGAATGAGCCCTAGGCTAATAATGATCACCTTAAGGTAAGAAGGCTGCAAGGAGGTAGCCCTCAGTAAGAGGAGAGCTGAGCCACTGGAGGAGCCATGGTGAGAAAGCTCACGTGTGGCCCAGCCACAGAAGTCCCCAAAGTCTACTTTCCTGCCATACCTTGGCTTGGGGGAACTCAGAAGTCAGCGAATTCCACCTATGCTTGGAAGGCTCAAAATACTGTGATCAACAAGGAATATGGGTTTCCACGTTGCAGGGTGTGTTTTCTTTTCTCAACTGAAAAAAAAAATGAAGGGAAGAAGGAAAGAAAGGAAGGAGGGAGGGAGGGAGGGAGGGAGGGAGGGAAGGAAAAAAGGGAATTGGGAAGAGAGGCCCCTTGGTCTTGCAAACTT
>NC_034609.1:37952274-37964743 GCF_900095145.1 Mus pahari | reverse complement strand
AAAGAAAGAAAGAAAGAAAGAAAGAAAGAAAGAAAGAAAGAAACTGGAAAGCCCCTGTTAGTCCTGTCTCTCCTTGTATGGGACACGCCAAAATACCAATAAGGATTCAGACATGAGGTGGGTCCTTGAATGCACCTCCGGAGTAGCCAGCTACAGGCCTTTGAGGGATGTATTTTGTTAAAAATAGTAATTTAAAGAACAAATCAACATTTATTAGGCCCTTCATTATGCTTTAAAGTTGTACGACTATAAATCACAGGGCTGCAGGTTATCCAAGGGCAGAGTTACCCAGCTTGGCACTGTGTAAGGTTAGGGGAATGCTATGTTGTGCTTTCTCTGTTTGTAATTTATAGCTCTGCAACGGGACCCAGCGTTGCAGGCCCATCCATTAGCCGGGTAGCCACACATCTGTTTCAGCTCCTTACAATGGTAGCCTTTTCACGGCTACAGGAAGAGAAATCCAATCCTTCCAGAAGATCTACAAACTCAAGCCATTAAAAAAAAAAAGTGAACTGATATGAAAACACAGTTCCCTAAAACATCTGCTAAGCTCTTGTTACCCCAACACATGATATTCTTTCCGACAGTTACCTGCCAACACAAATATTTGGTTGCTCCAAACACCCTTCAAGGCACGTGACTGTGCTCAACGTGAAATTTACATGTGGAGCCACAGAGGGCTGGCTTGGCCCTGAGACCTCTGGCAAGGAGGTTGTTTACCAGAGTTCAAAACTAATGTGGGGAAAAAAGGGGAGGGGGAGTGGGTCAAGAAGGTGCTGTCAAATGTTTTCAAGAGGAAATGTAAGGACACAATCAGACACACATGGCAGGGGTGCTACGGTGTGTTTGACTAAGGAAACGGAGCTGGAAGGAGCTGACAAAGGCTCTGGAGGCAAGGATGGCATTTTCTTCAACAGGCTAGGTAGGCTTTTTCTGGCCCAGATGCAACTCATTCTGACTCCCGCAGAAGTGTTTCGAGGGAAAAAAAAAAATCAACATACAGACACCTGAGGCATCTCGATGTGAGGTGCGAGTTGCCAAGGTGCCCCTTAGCTGGGAGCTTCGACGCTCTCAAACAAGACAGCACACACCAATAGCCAAAACCACCCTGGTAAATCTCTTATGCCATTAGATAACTGCACAGGTCAGGCTTATACTGATTATGATGTCATTTGCACACCTAGCCATGCCATGCATGCTAACATCTAGCACACACATTCATATACATAAATTAATATACATAAAACACAGTTTAGAGGCAGAGGTGTCAACACAAAGCTCCTTTGTGATGTGACTTTATCATGCGAACACTCTCAGCAAACTTTGGTTTCCTTTAAGACATTTTAGGGACCGCTACTGGTAAAAAAAAAAAAATCTTGGCTTAAACAACATTTAAAACAGCGTATTTCCATTTTGCTCATTCATTTTGTTTTATCATAGATTCGAGGCGGGAGGAACAATCACCTCTCTCCCAGAACCCCCTAGGACACTTGTCCTGTGGCCCTCTGGAGGAAGAGGGTGGCAGAGACATGACCTTGCCGGTAGGGGGCACTGTGCTGAGAATTAGTCCCCGTGAGTTTCTCATTAGTGATTATTATACTGCAGGATGCCCAAATGCAAAAATTAATTAATTTCAAAGTGATAATGCATTTACAGCAACAATTAGAAACGTATAACTGTAAAAGGGCAACATTTAAAAGACATATTACATTTAATAAAGTTGCACGCGAGCATCCAATTGTAAAATTACTGATCTGCAACAATAGTCCTTAAAGAGCCACTTAAAATAGCCCGACTCCATGAAGGGTGACCTAATTACGGTAACTAAAGTCACCATAGACACAGCGAGTCACAGCAAATAAAGAAGGGACGCTGATATTAAAACACTGCTGTTTAATGCTTCCAGGGACTGGCTGCGGGGAGGAGGCGGGCTGGGCTTCCTGAGCGTCAGGCAGGAAGTGGTAGTTCTTCCTCCCTGGGCCTTGTACAATGGAGAGTACACCCAAGCTGTGCCCACGCCACAGGGAAGAATGCTTTCAGTAAGGTGAGAAGATGGGGAAGGGACTCTGAAGGACAAATTGAGTCCTAGCCTAGAGAGCTACCAGGGCATCAGGCTGCTTGGCTGACATTTAGACATCCTATATGACATCCTATATGTGGGATGGGAACTCGGATACACGGGGTTCGTGTCTCAGAACACAGCTTCGTGGAAATGGCATTCGTGCGTCCATTGTCCAAGAAACGCATGTCTTATCACCAGGTGATCAGTGAGAGGAGTGTGAGGAAGATGGCTTGAGAGAGTGACCCTTGAGGTCAGCCAGATCTGCCCTGCTGGGGAGGTGACCTATCCCAGCTTAACCCATTCCTGCTGCTTTCTCCTTTTCTTGCTGTGGAGTCCTAAACAATTGCAGTTGAACAGAGTGGAGGGTTTGACAAGCAAGTGCTGGACTCATTCTTCTATCTCCCAAGCTCCTTCCTCCCTCCTCCCTCTTCCTTCCTCCCTCCTCCCTCTTCCTTCCTCCCTCCTCCCTCTTCCTTCCTCCCTCCTCCCTCTTCCTTCCTCCCNTCCTTCCTCCCTCCTCCCTCTTCCTTCCTCCCTCCTCCCTCTTCCTTCCTCCCTCCTCCCTCTTCCCTTCTCCTGGGTTGCCTCCTCCCCTTCCCTTCTCCTGGGCTCCCTCTTCCCTCCTCCCTTCTCATGAGCTCCCTCCTCTTGGAACTCCATATTCCCTCCTCCTAAACTCCCTCCTCCCTCTTCTTGAGCTCCATCCTCCCATCTGAAGAACCCAGCAATATGGAACTCAATGCCAAAATACCACCAGCCATCTAGACAGGTCACTGTTATCAAAGAGAAGGTAAACAAGACTATGTGCTCCACAATCTTGTTAATCTCTACACGTAGGTTTGGAATCCTGGCACTCAGAAGGCTAGCCAGGGCTACATAGTGAGATCCCGCCTCAAAAACAACCATATACACACAAAGAAAAAAAAGTCAACAGCCGCAGCTAATGCGTGCTGATGAGATATCAAGTGCTGCTTCCTGATCCATCAGGAATAGGAGAACGGAACTTGCAGTCACTGGGGCTCCCTCAAGTCCAGACAGGTCTGAGGCCACTACCTCAGGTTCTTCTATGCCATCTTCCTGTCTTGCCAAGAATCTTACTCCTGGAGTGATCAAGGTAGAGACAGGGTCATCAAACCTCCTCCTATACCCACCACCAGACTTCCTATTTATCATAACTAGAATCACAATAGTCACAGCAAATAGAATTGTTTCAGTTATTATCATTTTTAGCCCGTGTCCCTTGATTTATCTACCATCTACACTGAGGCATGAGAACTTTCTAGACACAGGTGCTGCTCACAGAATCAAAAGAAACCAAGGACAAGGAGAGAAATGTTACACAACAGGTGCTATATACCACGCCCTGTACATGATATGTGTGACTACTGAAACTGAACAGAGTTCAGAATTTCCTCAGCTGTACAACCTATATCAAGGTCTAACTTTACTATAAGTGGACAATGGCCAGATGGTGAGCACTAGACAAATCCTATGCCCGTTATTTGAGGTATAATGTGGAAGGATCTGGTGTTTGAGACCACTTCCCTAACTTGTCTTGATGCCCACAGGAAACTTGGGTCTTGATTAGGAGAAATGTTAAGGAGAGCCACTTGTTCTACTGTGCCAGCTGATGGCTGCCCTTGCCACCACCAGAAGGGTAGCTGGTCTTATGATATGTTTAAAGACCCAATTTTGATCATTTAAAAAAAAAAAAAAACAGCATCAGTAACTGCCAAGAATCTATAAATTCAAAGGAAAATACTTTTATTATTTATCTTATGTGTATATTTGTGGAACATTCATATGTATGTATGTATATGTATGGTGGTGTGCACACCAATGGGTTCATATATATAAATTCGCTGCAGGATATTTGACCACATTGTAAAACCCAAAATTGTGCTATTTACTGGAAAAAGCTATTTCTAGTTGTGGTGTGGCTCAGCCTGACTATACACCTTTAATCTCTCTGGGTGGAATATAGACAAGCCTTTAGTGGACACCTTTAATCTTAAAACAATGAAAGTAAAGTTAGTTTGTAGTAAAAGTGAAAGCGATGTCTAATTGGGTGACAGACAAAGTGACGAATCAGAGAAAGATTTGACAGAATAGAATATGGCCAACTCTCACAATAAAAGAGAGGAAAGGGAAGCTACTTCAGGGGCAGTGCAAAGGAAGAAAGAAGACAGGAGGCAGTTTTACCAGACAGTTGTACAGAGTCAGATTGCAGAGAGAGAACAAGCTAGGCACAGGTGAAGACAAAATGAGCCGAAGGATGAGAAAGAGCCAGAAGATTAGAACAGAATGACACAGTCAATATGAGGCCAAGCAGAGCAATTCAGTAAGAAACCAAGAGAATCCAGATTGAATCAGTCTACAGGGAAAGGAATTTGAGCCAGAGCTCAGAAAGAACAAGTCAGAGGTCAGCTGATTCAGCAGCAGGTTCAGAGGCTGAAAACATTCTAGGCCTGGATAGGATTATACAGAAGCTAGAAGCTTCCAGGGCTAGGCCTAGGTTAGCAGACAGAGGCAGAAAGACTCAGATATGACAATTACTTCAGGCAAATAAAAGTTATTTTTACATAAGTCCGAGGTAGATGTTGAGTTCTTCTTTTAACACCCTTTACTGTATTTATGATCTATCAATCTATCTATCTATCTATCTATCTATCTATCAGCAGGCTTCTCACTGCACCTGGAACTTCAGGCCCTGAGAGATCCAATCACAGGACACTAACATTGGGGTTGCAAACACATTAAGTTACCCCCCAGCTTTCACCTGTCTGCTGGGGATCTGAATCTAGTTCTTAATTCTTATTCAGAACATGCTTATTCCACTAATCCATTTCCCTGGCCCTGAGCTCAGAAGGGCGATTGACTGAGGATACTGTGTAACTTGTACTTCTTTATTCAAGTAACACTGGGCTAATGGATTCACAGAAGAGGTTTCACACACCATTGATAAAACAACCGACAAATATGTAAAATCTTCATATTCGGCTTTGTGAATACTTCAGTTCTAACCGCAGCGGTATGATTCATCCAAGAGATTTGTCATCAGGGATATGGAGGATAAACCACACTCTAGCCACAAAGCCTTCTCCAGGAAGGAGCTATACCCAGACCTCCATTATAAGAAGCACCTAGAACATCCGATACAAAAACCTCACTGAACCAAGAAGAACGGTACCTATTAACACTCCTTAATCCACATTCTCAACTAACACAAAGTACACATAGCAAGTTCTATTTTTTCCACAGAGTAGACTTCAGGAGTTTATGAATCAAAGCAGAAATCACATTGAGAGAAAACAAATCATTATTGCGTCCCTCACCCCAGACCTCCAAGGTTTTCAGGTGTTCTCCACCTAACACTGACAACCAGCATCTATTATCCAAGCCAAGTCTACGGTAGAGCAACGGACTCAATTTAAACGTGGCGGACGCATTGAAGAGCTTTTGCTAATGAACAGGTGAGATGCCGTTGCACTCAATCCCAGGCCCACCACAGCCGGTGACAACGACATCACAACTAGACATACGGGTCTGGGTTTCCAGGCCCTTCTGTGACGCCGACTGAAGGCATCTGGGTGGTTCCAGAAGCCGTACACTTACCATGGACTTGGTGAACGGCCTGGCCAAGGTGAACAGCAGCTTGTACACCCACGAGTTGCGATGGATGGCTGAGTACATCATGTTCCCAGGGTGCACTGCGTTGGACGTGACCCCACGCGGGGAGAGGCGACGGTGCAGTTCATTGGAGAAGAGGAGATTGCAGAGTTTGGATCTGTTATAAGCCAGCATGGCCCAGTAGTCGCTCCTAGGCGGAGACAGGCGGCTGAGGTCAAGTTTCCCAGAGGAGTTGTTAATATCTGTAAATCTGCAAGACAAAGAGCATGCCGTGGAACACGGAAGATGTGGCTTCTCACGGGGCTTTGAATTTTGTTTGAAATCTGAGCAACCCATAGGGATCTGATCTAGAGTATCTCACAATCATGTCCCCTAAAAGCAGATGGTGACTTAACACACTGCCAATTAATTTGATCCAACGAGGAAGGATAAGCCTACACCCACAAGTGCAGTAGGCAAAATAAACCCAAGGTTCACTGAACCTCCAAATATATACTTCAAGCCTGTAGTTGCAATACTCAGCTCAGGCAGGAGAATCACCCTGAACCTGGGGCTAGCCTTTGCTATCATGAGTTCCAGACTAGACTGAGTTTCAATGTAAGATCGGAAATCAAAAGATGAAATCTCTCTGTGTGTCTGTCTGTCTGTCTGTCTGTCTCTCTCTCTCTCTCTCTCTCTCTCTNTGTGTGTGTGTGTGTGTGTGTGTGTGTGTGTGTGTGTATGTACGCTCAAGATCTTCAGCCATAAGTTCAAGGATAATTAAATGGAAACAAGCTTTAGATAAAAGGTGGCTGCATTAGGGAAGCAATATCACATTCCTAAACTTTGGCAGGGTTTTCCTGATTATTTTAGCCAAATATAAGAGATCTGTGTGTTTTCATTTGAGCATCCACGGTTAATACAGACGAGCCATCTTGCCTCCAAGACTCTTTTCCAGATTAAAAATTAATGATCATAAAAGGGTTGTAACCTTGGTGAGGTGCCATCAGAAGTCTTTCACGTGTAAAAATTAAATGTAAACAAAGCTAGAAACGGGTTCTGGCTGAGTCTACCATTTTTGAGTACGGGCATGGCATGGCTACTCACAAATCAAAGTAACTAAGTGATATTTTATAATAGAGTCTGACAGAGCCATTAAACACCAGCTGTGTGCTTCGGTTATACCTGCCTTTCTCTTAGTCAGAAAAAGAAGTAAATAAATAAAAAGGAAACTGTCTTACAAAACACAGATCATAGGAAACAACCAAGAAAGAATGTTCTAGACAGTATCATAGTTGCTTAAGGACTCTCCACACTTGGCTTCATTATTTTAACTTTGGGCATTGTAGAGGATCCTGGTTCATCTTAATTCTGCTGTGAAGAAATAACATGACCAGAAGGAAAGGTTTTATTTGGGTTATGCTCATCCTCTTGTCACTGTTTATCACCAAGGGGAATCAAGCAGGAACTCACCCGGGACAGAAACCTGGCGGCAGGAGCTGATGCGGAGGCCGTGGGGTAGAGCTACTACCCCACGTACTGGTTCGCTCAGGCTGCTTTCCTAAACAATACAGGGCCACCACCAGGATGGCCACTGTCGTCTAAGTCACTAAGAAAATGCTCTACAGTTTTGCCTGTAACCCCAGCTTCTCTTCAAAAACTCAATGTCTCCTTTACAACCCAAAATCTCCTTGAAAATTCAGCCATTCATCTATGGGCTCCTGCAAAAACCAAAACTAAGTTAAATACTCCCTTACCTCAAGAGCCAAGAACCAGGGGACAGTCACGATCGGAAGGAACAAAGCAAAACCAAATTCTAACAGTATAAATAACCTAGTGTCCAATATGTGACATTCATGCTCTATCTTCTGGGCTCCTCCAAGGGGCTTGGGGTGACATCTCTAACTCCACCCTCTGCCACACACACATAGCTTGTCTTCTAGGCTCCAGCTAGGTATTCAAATGTCCAGACAATGGAGGACATTTCTCATTCAAGCCACCACAGTGTCTCGGGAGTCACATTACCCCCTCTCCCAGGACTCAGTGACACCCACTTCAGATGCTGAATGCTGAGTTTCTGCAATCTGCAAAGCGTATGTCACCAAGGGAATGGCAGTGACAAATGGCAAGTGTCCCTTACAAAAAAAAAAAAAAAAAGCTGGGTCTCAGTCTAAAGGTAACACTGCCCCTGAGGATTACCCTCTCAAAGTTCTGGCAGGCTTTTTTGCAGGCAGTGTCTCCTGGTGTTAGGATGGGGTCCCAGCTTCGTGACTGTGGCTCACTGGGCTTATGTATACTATCTATTGCTTCTTTACTGCTACAGATGAGACATTGAGCCTCACAGACCAGAGGCTCCGGGAGGTCCCACTGGTTTACGCTGCCAGGTTTTAACTAAGTGGGAAGGGCAGGCACACTTCCGGTCCATCCAGTCGGAAGTGAAGGAGGATCCAGGAACGTCACCCATCGCTCTGGCTGCTCAAGAGGCAGCAAGGCAGCTCTTCCAAGGCCAACAGCTCTGACTTCCAGTTGAGAGCCTGGCAAAGCCAAGGAAGGCCTGAGCAGTGTCTCTGTCATCCACAGAGGCCAGCTGACGCCTGCGCTCCAGACACTGAGGGGCCCTGAGGAGTCCCTGTCTTCTCTCTCTAAGTCTCTGTTTAAGCTGAAACAATTTTTTTCCTTATTATTTTATTTTATTAGATATTTTCTTTATTTACATTTCAAATGCTATCCTGAAAGTTCCCTATGCCCTACCCCCGCCCCGGCTTGAAACAATTCTTAATTCCAAAGATAAAATAATGAGAATGGACTTGCACAGATATCAGTTAATATGTTTGAGGAGCAGGAATAAGCTTGCATGGGAAACTGCATGCGTGTAACTACATGTGTGGTTGTGTGTTTGTGATGAAGCAACGTATGTGGCTGCGTGGCTGCACACTTAGGATGGGGTGGCTTTTCTCTATGGTTGCGTGGATCGTGTGTGATTGGGATTTATGTCTCTCTGTGGGCTCTGAGTGGCTTCCTGTGGTTGTGTGTGTGTGATTGTGTATATGACACAATGAGTGGCTGTGTGTGTGACAGTGTATGTGTGAGGGTATGGCACTGTGGGTGAGATAATATAACTTTGTGGTTCTATATGGTTTTCTTTTTCTGATTGTGCGTGATTTTATGTGTGTTTATGAGTCTGAGAGTTTACATATATGAGGTTGTGGTGGGGTATGATTGTATGTGGAACTCTGTATGTTGGTGCGTGTCTGCATGTGTGTGGTTATGTGTGTGATATTCTACACATGCAAGACTGTGGGGAGGGATTAGGGTAGAACTCAAGGTGGCTGGTAGTGCAAGGTCCCATGTGTGACTGCATGTAGGCAACTGTATGTGTGTGATTGTCCCTGGCTGTGCATACCCGTCTGTCTCCTCACGCTGCTGGGGACATTTGGGAATGGTGCAACCGGCACTCTGTTCTTCTTGTTCTGTTTTAATTGTTATCTGAAAAATTTCCACAGAGAGGAAGCCAACGTCCCATTTCATTATGATATAGTTTAGACAGGCAGAAACTCAATTCACTCTCTCAGATTCCAGATAAGTACGTAAAACACAGTGGAGAGAGAGAGAGAGAGAGAGAGAGAGAGAGAGAGAGAGAGAGAGAGAGAGAGAGAGAACGCTAATAAATATTTCGCCTGAGGGCATCCAGTATGATATTTTCTGCAAACATAGGACTTTTATTTTTCCCCTAACAGGAGGGTCTTGACTCCAACGAAGAGATTCTGCCAAGGTTTATGGAGGTAATTAGAGAGCAACACTTGTGTTTTACAGTTTGGTCCTTCCGCTGTGATGCAGTGCTGTCTGTGTGCCCGGCACCCATGCTTGTTCTCTGGAGCACAGGGACACCACAAGAGAGTGATAAACAGTTTGACTTGTAGGAATTAATATTTTATATCATGTTATTAAGAAGAAAGAGGACAACAAGAGCCAGTCAGCACACTCATGCAGGTCTTTCTCACACACATCAGTCAGGCCTTGCTAGAAATGGCAATGGATGGATCTCATTCAGGAGGCCAAGGTCTTTCCTTCCAGACACATCTCTAAAATGAAATTAGGATGTGGATCTCCAAGTAGGCAGGGATTACTCTGGGGTTCCGGTGAGAACAAAGGCGTCCCAGGAAAACAGCATCCTAGATGGAGCTTTACAGAGGGAAGGGAGCAGCCAACACCTCTACACTGGCTCCCATTAAATACCAGCTCATTTAAACATATCCCGTGGTGCCCTCCACATCTGGTAAGCGATTGTGGCTGGCAGATTTATTTCTAAAGCTCTCTCTCCTGCCTGCCCCCATGGTAGCCTCCTTCATTGCTTTGGGGGGGGGGCACTCCCTTTCTTTCACAAACCCGGTGTGATTTGCAAAGATAAGCCTGGCCAGATTCTGTTACTGCCTAATTACTAGATGTTTCCTGTCTTCCCCGGGGGGGGGGGGGGGGAGCAGGGAGGGGGGGTGGGGATTATTACTCGAGCTTCTCTTTCATGGAAGCCATCATAAATTTAAACTGGCAAGAGTAAATCTGTCTGCGGTGTGTCACTTACACCGTAAGCCCCTGTGTTTGGGAGTGATAAAGGGTTCAAGCTAACCCTTGGCTGTTCTCTCTCTTCAAAGTCCCAGGGGTTACATTTTATGGAAGTATGATTAAAAAGAGAGAGACAGAGAGAGAGAGAGAGAGAGAGAGAGAGAGAGAGAGAGAGAGAGAGAGAGAGAGAGAGAAGAAAACTGTATTCTGGGTCACCAAAACATTTCAGGACTTAAGATGGAGAAGAAGAGGGAAAAATATAGTCCCTGGTACTTTATTTATTTATTTATTTATTTATAGCGCCACTTTACCAAAAAGGCAAAGCTCCCTCTACCCCCAACACCAAGAACACAGGGGAGCCAAGGAAGTCTCCCTCACAAGCTGTAAATCTTGCCTCGGAATGACGGAAAATCCTTTGTCTTTCCTCAGCACTTCAGAGAGTTGTTTATCCAACTCCCGCACAAATATGTTGAAAACACGGTGATGTTTTCAGATGTCTTTTTTTGTCGAGTGAATAGTCTAATGGCAATCAGAAAGCAACGCCGTCTGATGTGTAAATTGAAATTCTAACCGAAAGAGGCATGGCCAGATTTCCAATCCGCGCTAACTACAGTCCTTTCCTTTCTGCAATTACACTGCTAATGTCTGCATTGAATTCCCTAATTTCTCATTATAAAACAATTGGATTTCATCTTGCGGCCCTTAACTGCGTTGTTTCCCCTGCTAGAATAACCACACTCTCCTCTCAGTGAGACTTTGAAGTTGTTGAATTACAAATCAATAAAGGTCGTGCCATTCAGATTTAATCAATTATTATTCCATCTCTGAGTGAAATCAATGAAGAACCTGAGGTATAATTGTAAAATCACTCTATATTGCTCTAGACAGCTGCCCCCCCCCCAAAAAAAAAACAATTGCCCAGGATCACAAATCTGGAAGGATCTAGAAAAATTAATGAAGCCAGGCTATGTACACTCATGTTTCTCATAGTGAGATTGGACAAAATTAATATTTTTTAAAAAGATTTATTTGTGTGTGTGTGTGTGTGTGTGTGTGTGTGTGTGTGTAGACCAAAAGAGGGTGTTGTATCCTCTACGGCTAGAGTCACAGGTGGTTGTGAGTCACTTGCCCTGGGGACTAGGGATTGAACTTGTAAGAGTTTTTAAATGTTGAGCTCTTTCTCCAGCCTCAGGTCAAAATTAATTTCAGTCGGAGCCCTGAAGAGAATTTCAGGTGGCACAAATGAAGGGACAGGTGGGAGATATGAAGTCAAATTCAAACCCACCTGTGGGACTCGGAAGAGACCACGATGACGCGGGCAGGGGATGAGCGGCACAGAACATCCTGCAGGAGTTGGACAAGGTAGAAGTGTCCCAGGTGGTTCACCTGGAAGGTTGTCTCCAGGCGGTCCTTCGTGAGGCCCCAGGGGAGAGCAAATGTCCCCGCATTACATACAAGCACGTGAAGAGACCTGCATGAGGAAATGCACAACATCAGGCACAAGTCAATGATATACATACAATCACTTAGGGACAACCCATTTCTCAGGGTGGTCAAGATGCCAACCAGTAAGGAACGAGACAAGGCGGGATGTTACATTGCTCTGAATGGGCTGTGACGTCGGGGTGCCAGCACCGAGAAGTCCTCAGGACGCAAGACACCCATGCTAACGCAGACCCATGCAGGGTATGTCAGGATGAGGGTGGTTCGCTGGCGTTGAGACATTCTGTTTCTGGTTAACTGTGCTTTCTCATACAAACAATTACTATTGCTTTTATGTTCAATCAAAATAGCCCACAAATACACACCAGGGATCTTTTGATTTCCTTTTTTTTAGGACAGTGATACACTACAAGAAAGGCTGACACTGGGGCCTAATGCTTAGTGGATACTAAATAAATGGATCAAAGAGAATATGGTCTGCTTATAGAGACGGTCACAGAGTATTTCAATACATTCGTCTTAGGGATGGAGGCATAAGTCGGTGGAACGCTTGCCTAGTATAAACTTAGACTTGAGTTCTATCCTCAGCACCAAATAAATCAAGCATGTGTGTAACCCTAAGACCCGGGAGGTGGGGGCAGGAGAATCAGGAGTTCAGGGTCATCTCAGACTGTGAAGTGAGTTCCAGGCTATCTTTGGGTAAATGAGAGCCTAATCTCAAGGTGTGGTGTGTGTGTGTGTGTGTGTGTGTGTGTGTGTGTGGTATGTGTATGTGTGTGTGTGTGTGTGTGTGTG
>NC_034609.1:37943727-37952136 GCF_900095145.1 Mus pahari | reverse complement strand
TGTGTGTGTGTGTGTGTGTGTGTGTGTGTCTTCCTTTGGGATTAAATCTAAACCTGTAAGAAATAAGCCCAGAGATAAGAGGAGGTATGCTATGAATAAAAATGTAACAGTAAATGTAACCCTTTCATTTGGATAAAAGCCCTAAATTCTAATAAATACATTTTTACTTCAAAGAAATCCTAATGAACAGCTATGACACAATGAGGGATCTTCAGGCCCCTCTACTGTATCCGTAATCAAAACATAAAAGCAACAAACCAGAAGTTAACTGAACGGGGGAAACTGCCCCGTAGAGTGGGATGCGTGCAAATGGTACGAAGCTGACAGCCCAAGAGCAAGCAAAGCCCCTTTGTTTTGGAATCAGTTATGAAGCAAAATATAATAGAATTGTGTGCATGTCAGTGGGAAAGAGCGAACCAGAATGGCAGATGGGGAAGCTGAGAAAAGCTAATGACTGGGCGCCACCTTAGGCAACCAGGAGAACAGGAGGCGGCTCCCCCAGCCAGCCCAGGAGTAACCCTGTAGACACTTTGGTTTCAGACTTTGGACTCCCAGCCCTAGGAGAGACTGAATCTGTTGCTTTAAACCACCCATGTTGTGGTACTCTACCTTAGGAGTGCAACAGTGACTCCGGAGGCTCCCGAACCTTCCCAGATGAACTGAGGCAAAGGTCAGCATGTGTGATGATGTGTGTCACAGAGCTTTCTCCAAGAAAGGGAAAGCCCACCCAGGCATAGTGGCTCCCAGCAGTCATCTCAGCATTAAAGGCGGTTGAGGCAGGTGCCCAAGATGGGCACACAGTGAACTCTAGGCCCGCCTGGCATACACAGTGCAACCCTGTCTCAAGAAACCCAAGTCATGGCTGTGGAGATGGCTCAGGGGATAAAGACACTACTGGCTACCAGCTTGGATGACCTCAGTCCCATTCCCCCAGACACACATGGTGAAAAGATGGCTTCCCACCTCCACATCCCAGTCTTGGCACCCACCCACATATGTACACACACACATTCTGAGGAAGGACACAAATAGATTAATACATGCGTTAATAACATGGACTCAGAACAAAACCAGTGACCATATGCAGTCACCGAGTAAGAAAAGAGAGATAAGCAAGAGGTCTGGAGGGGGCGGTTAACCTCGCTTTTCCCTCCAGATGTTTGCTGGTGCTTTCCATTTTCTAACCCTAAGATGGGACTGACACCCATAAAACTCATTTGAGGCGCACAGTCCAGGGGTTTTAGTGTGTTCCGAGTTAGATACGTATGGGTTGCATCTCATCACCATATTCTACCATTGCAGTAATTGTAAGTACTAGAAAGCGACTCTTTAGCGGTTGGTAATTACATGGTGCCCACCCCATATGCACTTTCTACTCTATGGATTTGTCCAACACAGTCATCTCATGCAGCCAAGATAACATGTGGTCCTTTGTGATGGTCACCTTTGACGAGGCACAATGTGTGACGGTCACCTTTGACGAGGCACAATGTGTGACAGTCACCTTTGATTAGGCACAATGTGTGACGGTCACCTTTGATTAGGCACAATGTGTGACGGTCACCTTTGACGAGGCACAATGTTTCCAGGTTTCACGCTGTATGAAAAAAACGGACACTGCCCACCCTCCTAAGCCCGAGACATCTCTGCTGGATGCACAGACGGCATCTTTTCGTCCATTGCTACTTTGATGGGACTTGGGTTACTGCAGTGATGGGCTGATGTGAATACCGCTGGTACGGACGTAGCTTTGCCAGTTCTTCTGGAGACGGATTTGTTTATTTCTTGAGTATGTACTTGCAAATGGAACTGTTGGCTCACAGCATAATGCTGTGTTTAACTTCTGGGGAGGAATCAAACTGCTGTCCAAAGAGAGACACGTCCCCCACATCCTCACCAACCATGCATTCATCACATACCCCCACCTTGTGGTAATTATGGCACTCTCACTGTGTGTGTCTTTCTTTCTTTTCTTTTCTTTCTCTTTTTTTTCTTCCTTCCTTTTTTCCTTCTCTTTCCTCTCTCTCTCTCTTTCTTTTTCATCTATTCTTTTTAATATTTTTAGATTATAATAGAATTGCATTTACCTCCTTCCCTCTCTTTCCCCTAAGTCCTCCCATATGCTGTTCCTTTTCAAATTCATGGCCTTTTCTTTCATTAATTGTTGTTATGTAAACACACACAAACACACACAAAAAAATACACAAATACAACCTCTTCAGTCTGAGTCTACATAATGTTACTACTTACTTATAGGCATGTTTTCAGGGCTGCCCATTTAGTATAATTAATTGGTGAGCTCTTCCCTGGGGAAGACAGTTTCTCCCAGTCTCTGCATTCCTTAGTTGCTTGTGGATCTTTTTGTAGGATTGAGGCCTGACAGTTCTTCACTCATCCATGTTAGCATGTCTGTTGCTGGTGTCCTTGTTCAGCTCCTATTTAGACAGTCGCACTGGTAAGACTTTATGGGTGTAGCTTCTAGATACTCCCTTATCCCCTGGCTCTTCTGATCTTTCTGCATCCTCTTCTATAATGATCCCTGAATCACCCCAACAAACTCAAGTGATGACATCACTGTGGTTTGCATCTGAATTTCATTCCTGGCTAAGTGATACTGAGAATCTTTTTGTGTGTGTGCTCATTGGCAGCTAGCATATTTTCTTGGGAGAAATACGTGCTCAGCATTTATGCCCACTTTGGAGCTAGCAAGTTTACCTTCTTGTTGTTGAATTATGAAAGTTCTTTATATATGATAGATGAGCCCTTTCAAGATATTTTCAAATATCTTTCATATTTTGTTTTGTTTTTAATTCTTCTTTTGTCCCTTGTGCTTTCTGGGTTGGCCCTATGGAATCATTATTTATTCTAATAGCACAAAGATATTCTGATATCATACTTTTCTTCTGGGATGTAGTAGTTTGAGCTTTTACATTTAGGCCACTGATTCCTGTTTGGCTAATTTTTGTATATGGTGCAGGGAAGTGATGTGACTTCATTCTTTCATGGTGGACACCCACAGGTTCTGGAACCATTTATGGAAAAGACTAATCTTTACTCACTGAATTATTCCAGCAACAGGGTTTGAAAAAAAAAAATCAATCACATAAGGGTTTAATTCTGGAATTCCATTGCTATTCAGTTCTCCATGGCCCATGGTCATGACACATCACGCTGTTAAATTACTGAAAATGGGAAACGTCACACTTTTTTTTCCAACCTTGCTTTGTCTGTCCAGTGCCTTTTTAATTCTCACAGAAGTTCACGACCAAAACTCCAGGTTTGAGGGAAACTGAATTCATGGTATAGATCAGTCTGAGGTATAGAAGGACTGCCCTACTCTAGCCCATATAGCTCCTGAATAATAAAAGACACAGAAACCTGGTGGTTTTACTAACAAGCTGTTCACTCTATGCTGGGCAGGTTCTGAGCTATATTAATCCTTCCATGCTGTTAAAACCCACATGAATGCCCCATGACTTGACAAGTTAGTATCTCCTGGGCAGCTTCTGCTAGAGTTGGCTGTCCTCAGGGTGAACTTCTGGCCACATGCTCCTGGTCCACCCTACCCAATGGTGATCATCTTCTCCACCTCTTCTTGCTCTTACCCTCGTGGTCCCCACCCTGGCTCTCAAGTCCTGCCTTTCTCTCTCTCCTGCAAAGTCACTGTCCAATAAGAGATTTTGGGGGAGCGCTGTTTACAGCACATTGGTCAGTCCAATGCCCATGTCCAGACTGCAACCTGACCTTGGGACACAGATCTCAGCATCTGAATACAGGGCACCCAAGATCAACGCCAACACTGAGGGCTACTGATATCTACGCCACATCCTACCTTCCAATCCATGAGCATGGGCTACCTCCACATTCATCTGAGTGCCCTTTAATCTCTTCTAATAGTATTTCATACATTCAAAACTCTTAAGTTTTTCACATTTATGAACATTTGTATGTTTCAAAACTGCTTCTCTATTTTATTTTTTCTACTGTTACTGTAAGCAGAACGATTTTCTTCAATTCCTTTTGGAGTAGTCTCATTGCTCCTACACGGAAGCGAAAAGGCTTCTGCAGGTTGAACAGTCACCTCGCAATATGGTTGAACCTGGCTGCGAGTTGTCACCCTTTCCAATTTGAGCTCTTAAGATGCAAAGTGATTCCATCTGCAAGGAAGGCAGTTTTGATTTTTTTTTTCTTTCCAGTTTGGATGGGTTCTGGCTGCCCTATCCTATTTTTGGATGTTAGGGAGACATCATCCAAGCTTTCGGTGTAAATATATCAGTAGTGGACTTTCTATAGCTACCAATGAGATGAAGGAATAGCCTGAGTATGGTTTTTAGTTAAGAAAGTATACTGAACTGCTTACAAATGATTTTTCTGTATCCATCCAGATGGCTCTTTATTCTCCTGGTTTCTATTTCTTTCATTGATTAATTTTTGACTATTTACCTTTGAATCCCAAGAGAGTCAGTCAATATATAAAGCTTTTTTTGTACATTTTTTTCATTTAGTTGGCTGGTACTTTGTTGAAGATTTTGTGTCTGTTCCTACGTGATGCTGGTCCGCCGGTTTCTTCTCTTCAGCAGACTTTGCTTCTGACATCGAGCTAACACTGCCTTTCTACGGGACTTTGGAAACATTCCCTTCTCGCCCACGTTCTTGGCGAGGTGATAAAGAACTGATAGTCAAGTTGGGTTCAATGCTTGGGGGAAAGCGTGCACAGCCCAGCTAGAGAGAAGTGTATCTGATAAATCACGTTTTTAAGTATTCGTGAAATCTCATTATCATGGGGCAATCTGGATCTTGTTAAGAGATCACGGCATTCATTTCTGCTGCTTGATCTGTTCTCCAACTTGTCACCGCTTAAGGATAAGCGTGGTGAGGTGACTGTGGCCGGCCGGGTTTGTCCCAGGTAACTCCTGTCTTACACACGGCGTGCATCATGGCTGTCGATCACCAGCTCCAAATGGTGCCGTTCCTTTCTGAAGACTGAGTTTTGAGGGCTCTGAGGCGGCATCTCCCCACTGCATGCATCAGCCTCGCTTCGCACCAAAGCAGAGCAAAGTCTGTGCCTGAGAGGCTTACGAGCAAAGCAGACTCTTTGGAAAACGTGACATTAGGGGAAGGGAAGACACGCAAGTGTATTATTACATCTGAGCTCATTTTCGATTATAACTCTGATATTTGGTCAGTTCTCCAAGCTGTCTTCTCCCCCATGCCCCTGGCCTTGAGATGGTCTGGTTAACATCCACTGTGAATTTGAGGTACACAGGTCATTTAGCTTTCGTGAAAACTTTGGGTGACATTCATTCTTGTTGCTATTGTTCAGTCAGGATGACAGGTTTGTGCGTTACACTATTATAGAATTAGTAACATAATTAGAGGCAACTTTCCTGAGGTTGGGATTCAAAGATTTGAGTCAACAAAAGTAAACCAGTAAACAAATGACTGAGTAAGAACAAGGCAAAAGACAACTCCAGTTAGAATGCAGAATGCCACCCACAGCTTCAGGGTTGTGAACTTAGGCTTCAGCAGCACCCATATTGGAACACTGAAGTGGAAACTTCTAGTTTCTTTGGAAAGTTAGTTATGTCAAATAACGTTTTCCTGGGGCACACAGGTGAAAGGATGTATTGCTAAAACAAATATATGAAAGACTATTTTTTTGAAGTAGACACAGGTGAAGGGATATTTTGATACAGCAAATGTATAAGGATGATTGGTGAAGGAGTATAAATGTGACCCCATGGGTAGTGGGAGACAAGCACTGAGCAGTGGTTTGGTTTACTCTGCCTCGCTATTCTTTGATAAAGACACACATGTATTGGTTTGACTTACATAGAGTTGTTGATCTCAACTTGTGTTAACACTAACATTGAGGAAAAACTCACCCAAGAATGGCTAGTGAGCTTCCTGCAGCTTGCCGCTTCCATAGCTTCGCCTCAGGCCACTTGGTGAACTTGGGGGTTTCTTAAGGATTGAACTACAGCTGCCTGGTGTCGGCTTGCTGAAAGGACTGGACTATAGCTGTCGGTTAGCGCCTGGTGTCTGCCTGCCTAGAGGACTGACTGGTCTGCAGCTGCTGAATCATATTTGATGTTTGCTATGGGACTGAACTGCTGCCCAAGAAGATCAAGCTGAACAGGTCCACTCCCCCATATCCTAATAACTTTTCTCCTCCACTACCTCTGCTGGGTAGTGGGCTAGAGAAGAGGTTGAACCCTTATTAAATGTATGATGCAAAAAAATGTATGCCTACAGAACATGGAATATTTGGGGGCACAGAGCCTAACTGGCATAAATGAGTACTGAGCATGGGCTCTCAAGGCTTACACAGCCTGGCCCTGCTTTAGTGCCCACTCTCTGCTTCCTGCTGGCCAAACAGGGACCAGCTTCAAGCAACATGGATTGAACTGCTCCCCCTGCCCCTGCTCCTGCCATGCCTTCTCGGCCTTTATGGACTATAATCCCATGAACAGCGAGTCCACATAAATCCTTCACCCTTCACGTTGCTCCCGTCAGGTGTTTTTGTCACAGCTACAAGTAACTAATACAATATCCAGGCCAGGATGGATAGGCGGAAGTGTTGGCATTCCAGCCTAGGGCAGTTACTTTCTTAGCAGGTTCATGGCTCATTGGTGAACCTATGTAAACCCATTTCGTCCCCCTAGAAACTGGGAACAGAAGAACGGAGCTTGCAAGTTGGCAATGAGCCCAACCCAGCATCTTACCAGGTGGAGTTAAGTGGAAGCCCCCTTTATCTCTACACCTTTGCCCTTTGGCCACAAAAAGAAAACCTGATTCTGTGACTACTTGTCTTTTGGATGCTTTGAGGCAGAGTGACTGTGGGGACTTTCAGTGGCACCTCTTGTCTTGCCATGTTCCCAAGCATGGAAACCCACTGTAGACCTTAGTCTGGATGCACAACGGATGTGGGGGACACATTAGCTCTCCCATTTCCATTCTTTTCATTAATGTTTAATTGCACAACACCAGAGGCAGACTATGTACCTAGCTCCGAAACCTTGTCACCTCTATTAATTAAAACAGGCTTATGGAATATGGAACCATAATGTGCTTGCCTTCTTTTTTTTTAAATTATGAGGGTACTTAATTGGCTTGTACAAAAGGAAAAGTATTCTTTTAGCTTTCCTTTAATGAGGTTTTTATTATTCAAATGGTAACATTTCACTCGATTTTTAACTAAAAGCCACAGCGATTCAAAAGCGCCTTGGATGATGAATATTTACAGGCCATCAAAGAAAAGGCTAGATCAAACTAGAAAGACGGGATGGAAATAAAGACAGCATCAATGGAGCCCAGAGCAAAGTCAGGATCAAACTGTGAAGATGGGATGGGATAGGGAGCCCAGAACAGATGTTATCAGTCAGCACCTTAAGGAGGGAATTCGCCCTAACCTGGGTTCTGACCTGGGAAGGGTGATGGGGGTGGAAAGGGCCACCATCCATGCCCACCCCTGGAGAATACGACAAGGAGAAACCCATCTACTAGCTCTCTTGTCTGCTCATGGAGAAACTGCCCACTTCTCTCCCTGACCTATAGACCTGTGCAAGGCATCTAGCTCCTACGACGGTGTTGAAAGGTGGCAGCCCTCTGCCCCCTCTACCTGGCAGGCAGTGTGTCGCCAACGGGCCATACAACAATCCCTCCACTTCCCTAGTAGGTGGAGTCCGAATGATGAACCAGCGGGTGGCTCTGTGGGTGGGTGGGTGCCCTTCAGAGTGACCAGAGTGAAGCTTCTTAACCAAGCAGCTGGGCTCTCTCAGTAGCCAAGTTTATCTGGTTCATTCTCCTAAAAGCAGAGCTGGTAGAGGCAGTGAGTGGAAAGGCTGGGGTCCTGTCCAGAGGCTCTTGCTAACCAGATAAGGAACGTCTGAGCTGAGCTTCGGCTGCCTACCCCTTTGCGTCCCTAGAGCCCTGCCTGCTGCCTGTCCCTATTTCAGGCGTCTTCTCTCTATTGGCTCATACCCACTGTGCATTAACGTCACCAAACCCTGCAGACAGGGCTGAAGAGAGACCAGCTCATTTGGGAAAGTGACTGCTGCATGGACTTGGGGAACAGACTTTTATTCTTATAACCCATGTCTCGGGGAAACAGAGTCAAAGTCCCCAGTTTCTAATCCCCCAGATCTGGGCAGGCAGAGACAGGAGTACCCCACCCCCCACCCCTAAGGCTACTTGGGGACTTCCAGGTCTATGCCTCAAAAAGAATGTGGTCAAACCTAGATACTAATGCACATGCCAGCAAGATTCTGCTGAAGGGACCCTGATATAGCGGCCTCTTGTGAGGTTATGCCAGTGCCTGGCAAACACCGAAGTGGATGCTCACAGCCAGCTATTGGATGGAACACAGGGTCCCCAATGGAGGAGCTAGACAAAGTACCCAAGGAGCTG
>NC_034609.1:37910939-37943190 GCF_900095145.1 Mus pahari | reverse complement strand
CCACCTGAGGTTAGAGCCGGTTTGAGTGGTAACAGGCAACCCTCTGTCTGCTCACCCTCTTCGGTTTTCCAATGCATGTGTCCGTTCCCTTTCCCCCCCCCCCCCCCCCCACCACCACACCAGCTATTGCCGAGTGAATGCTGTCCCCGCACTGTGTGGACTTTTCCGGCTCTGTCCATTTCATGCTTTGCCACACTCTCGTCCGCCCAGGGGCTACTCTGTAGTCTCATGCACTCTTGTCCATTTCTTTACCCTTGATGCTCAGCTTGAAGCTTACTGGGCTCCCTCTTCAAAGGTTCTTATAGGCTTTGTCTAGACCTCTGACCAGGTCAACTAAATAGGACCAATAGAAAGTCAAGAAGAAAGAAAGAAGAAAGAGGAGGAGGGGGAAGAAGAGGAAGAGAAGGAAGAGGGGGAAGAGGAGGAGGAAGAGGAGGAAGAAGAAGAGGAGGAGATGATGATGACAATGATGACAAGGTTGTTGGACTTACTGCCAATAAAAGGAAGCACAGAACTAGAAATCTGGATACCCAACAAGTTCCTGGCTTTTAGGTCCTCAATGAAGGTCAAACTACCAGGGATGGTGATTCTGAGTAGAGGCAATCCCATCAGTACATATCCTCAATACATCCACTTCCCTTCTCAACTATTTCCTTAAGTCTGAGTGTTGGAGGAGTCTCCTTACCAGTACCTAGGAACAGGTGAGCCACACATAGCGCACCCCCACATTTACTGCAAAGACCAGTTTCTCAGGTGCAGCCTGTCCTGGGGGGCTATTCCCACACTTCTTCACACTTTCTACCATGAGTCCCAGTCTGTCTGTGCCACTACACATCAATGCTCAGAAGGAGGTAAGTCTGTTCTCAGAGGGCATGGCATGCAGTGAGAGCTAAGCCTTGGGGCTAGAGAGATGGCTCAATAGTTAGGAGCACTCACTGCTCTTACAGAGGATCAGTGGTCCATTCCCAGCACCCACACTAGGTGCTAGTTCTTCAGACCTCCAGCTTTAGGGAATCAGACAGCCTCTTCAGGCACCTATACACATGAGCACATAACCACACACACACAATCATAATAAAAAAAATGAGCCTTTAAAAGCAAGTTAAGCTGAATGTATGCATTGGAACCACTGCTATATTCTTTATGACATTTGGTCCCTGCAGCATTATGTTGGCATCTTTGGCAATGTATTACCTAAAAGTGATTTAAGTTGGTGAATACAAATGGCCAAAAATGACAGTCATTTATGCTTTGAAGACAACACTGATACCTCATGATTCCAGGAACATAAAAAGATCCAGAATATCAACTGTGAGAAAGACGGAGAATGGGGCTTTAAAGGAGTCTCAGAGCAGCAGGGGCTACCACTATGAGGAGGTGTCACAGTGATGGTGTGAAAAGAAACTTGTTAGCATGCCTGACAGATGAAGTGGGGTGTTCTAGGTTAAGAAGTGCCCTTCTAGATGATACTAACAGTTGTGACTTTGCAGGGTCCCATTTCAGAACAAACGAAAGAATGACCTAGATGGAACACTAGGCAAAAGGAAATATATTCCACTTTCTTCTAGAAACAGAATGTCAGACCATCTGGGGCACTGCTCAAGTGAGCTACAAGAATTCATACTATTTGGAAATACTGTGAAATTTGATGCAAAGGACATATGGAGCCATGTTCCATTAAGAAACCCATTTGGAAGTCTTACTTTGTGACTAGCAGTGTGTTCTGCCAGAGAAGGAGGGGGTGAGGACTGTATAGCATTACAAGGTGGGTCCTGGCTTAAATTAACATCGCTGGTTTGGTCTGAATTCATGATAGGCAGCAAGAACTTGGCCACAGTAGTTACCTTCTAGAGTGGCCTCCACCCAGTTGGAATTCTCCATGCTTCTGGAACCTGCCCAGACCACAGCTATGCAGCGGACAGGCCATGGGTACAGTTCATAAGGATTTAGGGGAATATGTGAGAAAGAATTTTTAAAAATTATATTGTATAATGCATTGGATATATATGTAACTGGCTTGTCAGAAGTACAGTTTAAAGAATGGTCTTGTGAAAGATTTCTTTCAAGTCTTGGTAGCACCAAGTCTTATATAATAAGATACAGAAGCATTGATTGTATAATAATCCAGATATGATATTCAATTGATTTAATTTGAGAAGAGTTGCATTGTAACAGAAGTGCTACTAAGGGTGTTATTTAGAAAGAACAAGCACGTAGTGAATACCTTTTACAAAAGTCTTCCACGGGAAAGGATGGGCAGTTTATTGAGGGGCGACTGAGAAGCAGAATCTCTATTTTAGAAGTGTGTGTGTGTGTGTGTGTGTGTGTGTGTGTGTGTGTGTGTTGTGTGTGTGTGGTAATTTAATCATGAGAGAATTCTTTTGATTGATGTAATTCCAGAAAGCCAGCGAGCTTAAACCATGTGACACAGAAAATGCGTTCTTCCACCCAGGTCTGCCTCTCACTGGGCAGGTGGAATTTAGAAGAAGTAATACACTGAGTTACAGCTGGGCCTCCTGTAAAAGCCATTGGTTATACCCAGTGTGTCTGCTATTTATGAGAAGTGAAAAACTACATAGAGGATCTGGAGAGATGGATCAATGGTTGGCCTACTGCTCTTCCAGAGGCCCTTAGTTCAGTTCCTAACACCCCACAATCAGGACACTCACATCTGCCTATGCAACTCCAGCTCCTTGGGAATCCAGTGGCCTCTTTTTGGCCTCCTGGGGCACTGCACATATGTCTTTCTTCTGGCCCCAGACACATACACATACATATAGTTTAAAAATGAGTAGAATAAGTCTTAAGGAAAACTACGTACGATGTTTCTGCATTGACCTTGATGGGGAAGTTGTCTAAAGCAGGCGACTAACATTTTACTCAGCTTCCTGTTTCTTACACCTGGGCCTCTCCACTTTGGGGAGATGGTACCCACCAAGAATGCAAGCACACAAAATACATACACAGCTGCTCTCCACACTTCCTAGATTGTTCCAAGTGCCCTTGCTCCGAGTCTCTGTAAGATTCCCTCTATAAACAGGGAAGGAAAGCAAGCAGGCAAAAGGGGGGCCATTACCCTAAACACCAAGACCAGCTTGGGTGGTCAATGCTCATCAGCTGTGCTCTGGGTGGGGCACGGCCCTAATGATGCCAAGAACCTACTGGACACCATAGGTCATTAACACAATAATTAGCCAGGAGTGGATTCTGCTGTCACAATGACTTCGTTACACTTAATCACGAGTTTCTGTCTGTTTCAGCTGGAATAGAGAAGACAACCCAGAAAATCACCAGGGGAAGAGCAAAGCTCTGGCTCTGTCCCCTGGAGACCGACAGGAATTTTTCATTTCATGCACCATTTGCAACTTCTTAGAGTAGATTCTGGGACGTCGGTACATTAGCAGAAAATGAAAACACTCTGGTTTTGGTGTTTTTTCCCTCAAATTTTTGCCTCCTGTCCATTATCTTGATTGGATTTTCCCATCCCCATCATCTTAAGTCCCAGCAGTGAGATCTCAAGCGCACTGATTCTCAAGCAGGGGTGTAAGGCACAGTGACACCCACGTCTTCCCCAGCACGCTCTTCTAGGGGGAAAAGGCATCGATTTGATAATTGTGCACTTAGGCAGATTAGCACGGTAGCTACAGTGCGGGCTGGACTCTCTGGCGCGGATTCTAGCAATTTCCAAACCTGTCCTAGGCACTGAAAGCACTTTACTGTTCGGTGTTCCTGCTTCCAGGGAATATTTAATAAAATGGAAAAAAAATCAATGATTTGCAGAATATGGAGAAGTAGGGAGGGGAAGAGTGAGGGAACAGCAACCTGGACCACTCACATCATCTTGTACACACATTTGAACACAACTTCCAGAACCTGGGGGAAAACACAATGCCACCAAGCCTCTCCTGGTGGAACCCCATGCGTTCCTAGGGACAAAGGAACGGTGATGTCTTCCTAAAGGATTTTACTTACGGTATGAAAATCACTTGGGTGGCCACAGTGGACAGTGGTAGATTCCGCAACTCGACTCACAGAACACAAATATCAATAGTCTTAGGTAAGAGGGAGGGCGCTAGTGGATGAAGCACGCTGGGCTGGTGTGATTCAGTGCAGAGGAACATTTCCCCATGAGCCCCATCTTCCTTATAACCACGGTGGACTTGTAAGCCCCTAAAATAATACCAGTGTCTCCTCTTGTCCAGGTAAATTGCAACCTTTAAGCATTTCACTTTATTGACAAGTGCGTAGAATAAAAGGAATGGCCAAATAACTAGATGGCCCGGACATGCATTAACATTCCCCCCCCCAAAAGTACATTTTGTGGATATAAAGCAATATTGAGCATGATGATCCATTATTTATAAATTCCAGGTGATACCACCTTGGATGGATAAATTCTGGTAGAAATTCATAAGACAGGAACACTCATTTATTAAAAAAGAAATTTATAGAATAGTTGAAAACTATTGGCTGATAATTTCATTAGCATGATGCAAAAAGAATATATTTAACATACACTCTGAAGTTCTCTTGTAGGCAGAGGGGAGAGTTTTAATAAGGAACCAAGGAGGTGAACTTATATGGACAATAAAGAAATAGTACTGAAGAACACGGTCAAGTCCAACAATACAGCATCGCATGCATTTTGTACATTCTCCTCGCCAATGACGACTCTCCCCTCTGTTTTGCCTAGAGATATATGGAGCTATAATAGAGTTCAGAAAGCTCCTGACAGCGATGTGCTGCCATTCAGACCTGGGAGATTCCATGTTATGATAAAAATTAATGGACTCTGACATCCTCTGGGACTCTGCGGGCCCTGGGAATATCTAATGACGAAATACAGCCATGCCAGAGAGCAGCGTGTGTCTGGGCAGTTGACGATGAGTTTGTAGGTGCCTCCCTTGTCACCCACCAGGTTCGACGTGGTTGAACCAGCCCCGGTGCCAAAGGGAGCCAGCATGGAGTGGTTAGAATTGTCTCCCGTGTCCAGAGAGGATCAATGAAGAAAAACACTTTATAAAACAATGAAGTGGGATTTTTTTCTTCTTCTGGGAATACTTGTGTTCTCCACAGGGAGGGGATAAATAATAGAACACTGGAAGGATTCTACTCAAATCTTGCTTGGTGAACCAATGAGTTTAGCTGGGGTTCCTTACAGGTGTTATATGAGGCTAGACAAAAAAAAAAAAAAAAAAAAGTCGATCACCCCATGTTTACAGCCTGGGGGGAGGGGTGAAGTTTTGGATGCTCTCTCACCCAATAACAAGCAACCACTTAGTATCCTGGGGAGTGTGGTGGAGCCTCGAGAGGCCAAACATGAGTGGGTCCAGCAGCTCCTGAGAGTTCAAGTTAGGCAAAAGCCACATAGATAGAACACGGCAACATACCTCTCAAAACACAAGAAGCCATCTGTCTTAGTCAAGGTTTGTATTCCTGCATGAAGCAAGTTGGGGAGGAAAGGGTTTATTCAGCTTACACTTCCACACTGCTCTTCATCACCAAAGGAAGTCAGGACTGGAACTCAAGCAGGGCAGGAAGCAGGAGCTGATGCAGAGGCCATGGAGGGGTGTTGCTTACTGGCTTGCTTTCTTATAGAACCCAGGACTACCAGCCTAGGGATAGCACCACCCACAATGGGCCTTCCCACCCGTGATCACTAATTGAGAAAATGTCTTACAGCTGGATCTCATGGAGGCATTTCCTCAAGGGAGGCTCCTTTCTCTGTGATAACTCCAGCTGTGTCAAGTTGACACACAGAACCAGTCAGTACAGCATCTAATCTACCTTGGGAGAAAGAGGAAAATGACAGCAAGTAGGAAGGGACAAAAGCAAACAATACACAAAGGAAAGGGGTGGAAGGAATACAGTAGATGAGGGCCCAAGGGAGGCTACGCTGTCTGCTCACCTTCATAGGTACTTCTAGAAGAGACATGGACTGGTATTAAGCTGATGAGCTTGGAAGACCCTCCCATAGGAAAGGAAAGAGGAAGATCTGTGTAGTTCAAGGCACTGTGTGCAACAGGGCTGTGTAGCTGAGGCTAGAATCTACTCTGCAGTCGAGTCGTCAGATATCACATACAGATCTTGTCCAAGATCAAGTCAAAGCCCTCACTCTAACAGAGAGACATTCTACTTCTACTAAGTATACACACACACACACGCCCTCCTTCCATGGAAGTGTGAAGTCTGAAGAAGTTCCACAAAACAAACAAACAAACAAACAAACAAAAAACGCACACAATCACAAGATGTAGCTTCCCTCACTCAGAAGGCCCCAGAAGGAACAGGGCATTCCCAATGAAGGCCAGAATGAGTTAGGATTGATAAATAATAGACAACAGCAGGTAGCTCCTGCCTGCCTGCCCAGGGCTCGCTTGCTCACTCACTTGCACACTTCCTATCCACATTTCAGTCCCCCCTGACCACCAATGGGAGGGCTCCTTAGACCTCTTGCTACTTCCACACCAGGGAGTGGTTTCACCTCCATGGCTATGTTAAGAGGTTGTGGAACCTTTAGATCTTGGGACCTACCTGGCAGATAGAGGTCACTGTGCATATACGCATTAAAGGTTACAGCCATGCCTGGTTCTGGCTCAAGTTCTCCTTCATAGTCTGTCATAACATGAGATGGTATGACCACAAGCACCCAACTGCTTCAGTTGCAGACACCCCAACCTGCCTTCTGCGACATAAAAGACTACCTTTATGAGCCAAAATGAACCCTTCATTCTCTAGCTGCTTCTGTCAGACATTTGGTCTCTGCTGAGACAAAACAGTTACCATCAGAGCCCTGTCACGTGGGGCTAGATAGGCAAGCATCCTAGGCTTCCTTGCTCTGAACCCCTAGAGCCTCTGCCAGCAGAAGTCACAGAGCAATGCTGGCTCATCCTAGGGCAATGCTTAGCTAATGCTTGTATCCAGACCAGCACCACCCAGTCAGCTGGGCCTTCCTACATCAATGAACAAACCAGCTAATCCCTTCTCCCCACCCCCAAAACACACACACACACACACACACACACATACACACACACACACGCTCACACACACACACCAATCTGACTTGGGAAATCTGAGACTCTCCTTTCTCAGATGACTCTGAGCTGTGTCAAGTTGACAAAGCTAATGGGGGCTTCTTCTCTCAATCTGTCTACCCATCTATCTACACCCAAGGGCCACAGGGCAGAATGGCTAAGGGTAGCACTGGTGTATCTGTGTTTCTTAAGGATTCCTAGATGGTTCTATAGCAGCCAAGTGGAAGAATGGCTGCATCCATCTCTTGAGACTTTACAGAATGTCTGTAAGCAATCCAGGCACTGCTGTCCTTTGAGGTTAGAGACATTCTGTTCACGGTGACTTCCAGAAGCTACAATTTGTCAATGTACCTGTTATACGCTCCTGGAACAACCAGATACATCTTGCTGCCTGTTTCCGGTTATCGGTGTGTGGGTTATGCCAGCTTGAGTGTGTCCTATGGACTTGGCCTGAGACAGGGTCTTACGATATAGCCTTTAGCTAGCTTGTCTGGTACATTTTTCTTATCATGAATCAGTGGGCTGCTACAGTGCAGCACCAGTCCAAGTGGGGAAATGCAGAAGTGGGTCTACTAATTGAGAAGACCCTTTTGTGTTTTTGAGAGACAGGGTTCTGAATCGATACTTCCAAATGAAGAAAAGAAAGTACGCACAACATTCAAAACAGGGCGGTACATCTGCACATGGAATCTTCCTTAGGGACTTTCCGGAGGCAGCGACCGGGTAGCACAGTTGATTTATTTCAAGTGCACATTCAAGTTTTTAGACTAACAAGAATTAACTTCTCAACAATTTACTGAGGAAGAAAGATGCTCCCCGTGTTATTAAGATGTGATTTCACCGTAGCTTAAGCACAGTGTCTCAATGTGTCAATTATGCAAACGTGGAATCCTGATCTGACAATGGGGTTGGAAAGAACCGTCTAAGGGGGAAGAAATCACATGGCATTCATGAGCCAGGCTAGGAGCCTGGCTCAAAAACAGATGCTAGAGTGCATTCGGCAGGTGTCACATAAATCTAGGGCTCCTGGAGAGTGACCCAACATTAACACTGCCATGGATTTGCTGCAAAGCTGGCTGGCTAGGTGGTCTCCTTAAGGGTCAAAGAACAGGTTTCACAGGCTGAACTGTGCCTGGCTGGTGGCAACACAGGGTTCCTGGCCAGATCGACTCTTTGACGCACCTCCATTTCCACAGATTCCTAGGAGGGCACCTTTAGTTTGTTTGTCTAAAATAATCATGGCAAGTACGATTCCTTTTTCAAAGCAGTTTCTGAGGCTAAAGACATGGCAGAGTGGTTAAGAGGACCTGCTGCTCCTGCAGAGGACATGAGTTCGGTTCCCAGCACGCGTGACAGGCAGCTCACAACTGCCTATAACTTCAGTTACAGAGGATCCAACCCTCTCTGCTGGAGCCTGAGAGCTCCTGCACTTGTGGACATAGCTCTCCACTCCCACCCCACATATACACATGATTTAAAAAAAAAGACTGTTAATGGCCATTTCCCAAGATTTAGGCAATTCCATCTTAACACTACAACACTACTCAAGGCACAAGGGGGTACCCGTTCAGGAACCCTGAATGGTCAAGAATCGGTGCCTTAACAGTCAAGTTTGGAATTGCAGATGCTGCCATGAGCCTAGAACCGAGCAATGGGGAGGTGGAGATAGTAGGATCAGGTGTTCAAGCTCAGCCTGGAAAATCAAAAAAAGCGGTTTCAAAAAAAGGTCCCCAAATTTAAAAAAAAAAAAAAAAGATTTTTTTTCTCCAAATGGGTCCATATGCCAACACGTTTTCATTCTCCTTTTCTCCTATCCATCCATCCACCCATCCATCCATCCATCCATCCACCAACGGCTCCGTACTTACTGTAAGGCAGTGATGGATACGACAAAGACGAGAATGAGATAGACAAAGAGGAGGATTCTGTACTGAGTGCACACCAGACACCAGGCGGGACGTTGTGGGAAGAGAGTGCCATCTGAGCCTCTCAACAACCCTACACTGCTTTGACTTTCCTCATACTCACTGATGAATTGACTTGAAGATCACAAAGACAGAGTAATCTGCCAAGGTCTTTATAGGCAACAGAACAAAGACACAGAAGGGAGTCAGAGACAAATCCACTGATGCCTCTGGTCCTGGGGGCTTGGTGTAACTATAACAACCAAAAGTCAACACAGAAAACAGGAAACATCCCAACGTATTGCCTGTGATGACTGGGTGCGGTGTTGATGCTCTAAGACAGTGGTACTCAACCTGTGGGTCGTGACCCCTTTGGGGAGGGGTATCCCATATCAGATATTTACATTGCGATTCACAACAGCAGCCAAATCACAGTTATGAAGTAGCAACGGAATAACGTGGTTGGTGTCCCCATAACATGTGGAACTGTGTTAAAGGGTCTCAGCACCAGGAAGGTTGAGAACTGCTGATCTCAGAAATGAGTTGTTGATACAGAAGTGGAGCTAAGGAGAAAGGAAGGAAGCAGGAGGCTCTGTAGAAACCCATGGTCATGCTCTGAGCAGACAGGAGGGTATAAGGGGACAGTATGAGGTAATGCTTAGAGCCAGCATGCAGATCCTAGGGATGTTTCTACGAGTGTGAGATACAGAGGCATAGGTTTGGGGGGAATCAATAAAGACCCAAGAAATGAGACGCTGTCTCTGAGACCTGGGCGGGCAACATCAGCAAGCGCAGAGGCTGTACCTCAGTCAGCAGGATGCCCCTGAGCGGGCTGGACAGAGTCAGAGCTGAGCTTGCATGTGAATGTAATGGTTCTGTATCAGAGGTGTACATAGCAAAATGGCCCTTTGGTCTTCGTCTGTCTACCGATAAGCATCATTTTGAAGACAGGTAGGGACTGAGGGGAAATGAACACTGACATTTGGAGTAAATGTATACCGTCAACGGTAAATGAAAGCAAATAGCTGCCATTTCTGCTTAAGGGGACTCCATGGAGAGGCACCTCCTAAACATTTGGAAGAAAATGGTCTGGATACCTTAATTGAGGGGCTGAGCCTCTGCTCTGATGCGCCTGTTTAACCTCCTTTATAGGTAACTCAGCAAAACAAATCTCCTCTTGGTGATAGAAAATTGGCTTCACAAAGCATCAACTCTGACCTTGAGGTGACCTTAATAATCATCCCAGTAGGCAAGGGCTGTCATCCATCCAATTAATGGGACAAACCTCCTTCCATGAGGGGTGTGTGGGGGGGAGATGTGTGCTACACAGTGCTTATCCCAAATAAGTTGGATCTCTCTTATTTTCCAAAATAAGAGCTGAGCTCCATGGAGATTTGGGGTTAAGATCTAGCCTCGCCTACAAGCTATTAGCTAGGATGACCTTAGAGAGGGTTCTTAAATCTCTTGACCTATAAAATGTATTCTTTGTTGAACTGGGTACAAATGGGAGACATCTTAGCTCTTTTTGCCTTCTGACCCCTTAGCTGTATAAGACAAATGACTAAGAACTGATAAACAGCAGCCATCACCAATATCATTCTATGCCTTCAAGTGCCCACTGCAGCTTCTGGATCTTCCTTATTTAATGATATTCAGGGTGGTACCTGGACTGTTTCCCACAGAGAGGTATTCTCAGAAAGAGGTACAGCACGCCATTCGACACGAATTCCTCCTTCTCCCATATAATAAGCATCCCAAGGCAGCTTTTATAGAATGATGAAGCTGACCACGAACAGATTAGCTCTATGTATCTACCCATCATACCCAGTCACGTGATCCCTTTCCTTAAAAAGGGGGGGGGGAGTTGTAATAGAGCTGAAATTTAAATCTAAATGCAGCTGACATCCCAAAACTTGTTATTTCTACTAAAGGAGGGGTTGTGGGCTATTGTCCGATGGCTAACATAGTGTGCCTACAGAGAAGTCTATCTATGGAATGTTTGTCAATAAAGTTTTATTGGTGTACACTGTTCATGGCTGTTCTGTCACTAAAGCTTTATTGATACATACTGCCCACAGTTCTTTTAACACTAAAGTTTTATTGGAACACACTACCCACAGCTGTTTCCATGCTATAAATGCAAAACTGCGTTCTTGCAGAGAGTTCATTCAAAAAATATTTACTTTCTGGCCCTCAACAGGAAAATGTGTAGATCCCTGCTTTATATTGTACTACGTGACATAGGCCATTTGTTTGTTTGTTTGTTTGTTTATTTGTTTGTTTAATACAGGATTTCTGTATGATATTTTTTTGAAATGTGTTTTAATGTCATGTAAGAAGATTTGCACCTAAAGAGCTAAGTAGGAAACAAAAATCAAGAAACCACATCCCAAAACTTGCATCAGTTGCAGTAAAAACCAGTCTCTGTGCTGTCTTTCCTGGGGGGTTCCATACTGGGCAGAAAGCAAAGCAACAGGAACCCCCGCCACCCCCCACCTCCCGTACCCCCCTCCACACCCCACCTCCCGTACCCCCCTGCCCCCCACACCCACACCCACTCCCCCATTCCTACCCCTGTATCCCTCCCCCACCCCTACCCCCATACCCCCTGCCACCCCCACCAGTGCATGAACCAGGGTGGACTTCTCACGTTGAGCAAAGATGGATGCAGAAATGCTGGCTAAAACATTACTCTCAAAGCTGAGCTGGGGAGAAAAGGGAAGATTAATCTATAATTTACACATTGGTCTTCTGGGTAATTTATCCCTCAAAATTTGGGTTTTATTTTAATAATGTATAGCCCACCCACTTCTACAGATGGAAAAGAGACAGAACTCTAGAATATGGATCCAAGAATATAATATCCCAGGTTAGAAGCTCCAGTTCTGAAAGTCGTCTAGTGGAATGTAAAAATAAACAATTTTGCTAAAGATTTTTCTCCTCAAATGTTTAATAATGATAGAAAACCTTTATTTTAACCTTTAAATAAAACACATCTTAGTATGATTTTCTCGGTGAAACTGAGCCAAATTTATTTAAATTATCCCAAAGACAGAAAGCTGAGACGAGAAATAGAAACCCGTGATGAAAAATGGCATTCTAGAAACTTTCAGAATTGCACAACTCGATTAATACGAAGCCTCTATCAACTGCAGTTCCCTTCCAGGACGAATGAAGCTCTTGGCCAATGAGAGCTGGCTGGCAAGAGACTACCTAGGAACCCACGTCCTTTATGGCAAGCCGGTCTCAACTTTTAACACTGAAGGACTGGCGCACAGCCTTCCATTTTATTGGGAACGACAGAACTCCAGTGAGAAAGAACACGCTTCTGGAACATTCTGTCCTTGGATCGACAAGCTGTTTTAGGCCCCGAGATGTCAGCTTTCTATTCTGGTAAATGAAGAAGTTACAGTCAGATTGAAAGTGGATAAGAAGCCATCACCAAGAAGCTGAGGCTTTGGAGTCTGTCACAGGCCATCCCAAAGACCAGCCTGAGTTATTATCAGAAAGAAACTCTCCCCAGCTGCTCCCCAGTGACAGAAACCCTTGCCTACTAGGACTGTGGAGGCTGGCTCCCTTCCCGAATCCTAATTTAAACAAAAATATCTTCAGAAAAAAAAAAATACAGCTCGGTGGGAAACTGCCACAGTCTTTGGTTGGGAACTTTCCAGTAATGCCCAGAATAATTTAGCCTGAGAGATACTGGCTGACCACCACGACCACTAACTCTGGGGAGAAATGTCTAGAAGCAGAGCCTGGTTCCCAAGCTGGCCACCCAGATGAACAGGCAGTGTGCAAACAACTTGGGGAGGCAGACTGGGCAGGCGGTCTGTACAGAACCCCAGCAGAGCGGTGATAGCAAATGGTCACACTTCTTCTCTGTGTCTGAATGCAGACAATCTTGGGCTCAAATTCTCCACCTAACACATGATTCAGAGGGAAAGTGACTCGGACTCTCTGCGTGCTTGGAGCTTCCGATTTGGTAAACTGAGTGAAGATGGTGAGAACCTAGGGTTACTGTAAGAGGCCAACAAAGTGTGTGTGTGTGTGTGTGTGTGTGTGTGTGTGTGTGTGTGTGTGTGTGTATGTATGTATGTGTGCATACACGTGTATGCATGAACTTTGCCCAGGGCCTGGGGAGATGACAGTCAGTAAGGTACATGCTACACACACATAAGAACCTGAGTTTGAGCCCCCAGGATCCATAGTACCTAAGTTACTTTTCTATTATTGTGTTAAGACACCATGATTGAGGCAACTTCCATTAGAACGAGTTTTATTTGGGGCTCACAGTTTCAGAGGGTTAGAGTCCATGGCCATCAGGATGGGGGGGGGCATGTTGGCATGGCAGGCAGGCAGGCAGGCAGGAATGACACTGGAGCTAGAGCTGAGAGGTTCCGTCTTAATTCAAAAGCACAAAGCAGAGATAGAACACTGGTACTGATGAGAGTCTTCTGAAACCTCACAGCCTTTCACTGGTAATACAACTTCAACTGGACACCTAATCCATCCCAAACAGTTCTACCAGCTGAGGACCAAGCATTCAAACATGAGCCTATGGGGGCGGGGGACATTCTCACTCAAACCACCACACATGTGGCAGCTGGACAAAGGGAGACACACCTATAATCTCAGAAAGCTGGGATAGGAGGAACCCTGAGAGGCCAGACGAGCCAAGTGGCCTGCTCCAAGCTCAGTAATGAGACCCTCTGTCAACAAAGAAACAAACAAACAGCCCCCCCAAAAAACCAAAACAACCAAATAACAACAACAACAAACATAAGTGGAAAGGTGACTGCAGGAGATGTGCTTTGTTAACCTCTGCCCTCCACATGCACGTATGTGTATGCACATGCACACTTACACAGAGCAGGAAAAGAGTTCTCTATGCTGCCCTGCACGGACTGAACAAAGCCTTTGGTCAGCCCCTGCTGCTGCCATAGCTAGCCCCAGTCCTGTTGACACTACACCAGTCTTTGCCTCCCCACCCCAGCCTCCAAAGAGAAGACGTGTACGGCTGATTCCCAGTGTCCCCGAGGCGGAGAGAGGGAGAGAGGCCGGCTCTGCAGCCTATGTGTCTGGCTGCATTTTCTACTAGCATTTTGCCTTCAGCTTCCTTTCTTCCTTTTTTCCTTTTCTTTCTTTCTCTTTTTTTCCTTTTTGTTCATTTCCAAGTGACAAAATAAATTCACTTGCCCATCCCAGGGTGAGAGGCGACACTTGCAACAAAGACTGCATGGGGACCTGATGGTATTCCAGGGTGCTTGTGTACACACTCTGAAAAAAAATCTATTAAAAGGAAGATAATGGGGAGTCCACGTGGAATTTACACTGAGAGGCTCTTTGGTCAAACTTGCACAAACACACACACACACACACACACACACACACACACACACGCACACGAAAGACCTGGTTCTGAACTGAGGCTTGCTTTCATTTGTCATTATGTTTTACACACAAGGAAATTTTAATGTCTGAAGATGGGTGGTGGCGATAAGAATGGAGTTACACGTGTTTTTCTGGCAGCCCGGTCACCAGCACTTAAATTCACTTGTGACAGCTCCCCCGATCCGGAGACCGTTAGCACTGAGCTGTCATCTGCCTTTGCAGGGGAAGCTTTGGT
This sequence comes from Mus pahari, assembly GCF_900095145.1. Classification (NCBI taxonomy): domain Eukaryota; kingdom Metazoa; phylum Chordata; class Mammalia; order Rodentia; family Muridae; genus Mus; species Mus pahari. The sequence goes on along the minus strand of NC_034609.1, from coordinate 37,928,623 downwards.
GCTGGCAGTCTGTCAAGAGGGAAGAATGGCGCACTTCTTTATATACATATTTTCAGGAGGGCAGTATTTCTCTGTGCGGTGAGACCCTTATGCCACTCTTCAAGATGCCGAGGGAACAGGACTTGGAGAGGCTCGAAGGGAAAGCGCCCTTGGGCCCGAACAATCGAGTACTGGAAAAATCAAAGACTAAGTGTGAAATGGGTGGTCTTGCCATCCCTCCCCCCCCCCCCCGAGAAAGTCTGGGTCAGCGACTGCAAAGGGCCCTCGAGCATGATGGTTTCTGAACTCCTTACTGGATAAAAATCTAATGACTGCTTTGAGGGATGGAGGACGGGGCTGTGATCAAGCTGTCGGCTCTCTTCAGCCAAGATGCTCACTTCAGTAGCCAATCAGAACAGTGCAAATAGGGGAGGAAGGAAGTGTAAGAATGGACAGAACGTTCCTTTGGCCATCAACCCCTGGGTGACGCTAATAATCTCACTATTACTTTTGCAACAAAAGACAGCATTGTAGAGGAGTTAGGAGCAATCCTGGTGTGATGGGCACATAGCGGCTTGGCCCCACCACCTACCAAAGGCTGACTATTTGTCTCTTCCCTTCCCTTTCAAGCCTCATGTTTCTCATCTGTGTAATGGATAGAGTCACTCCCACCGTGAAAGAATGCTTTCAGATCTGAACCAGAAGGTGTGAGTAAAGTGTCCTAAATGTGTGTGCCTGGCTGGACCCCTCAAAATGAGCTGTTAGCTTCTGCTGCTGGGATTGTTAGTAATTTTGTTCCTCAACAACCACAGGCATATTGGGAAGAGGATTTGGAGACAGTAATAAAAACACAGCTTGCTTAGAACTGAGGCTGTGGCTTGTCTGAGGTCGCCCGGCTCCCTGTAGCCAGCACTGTCCTCCCAGAAGAATGGCTGGGAGTTTGGAAGTGCTCAGCAAACGCCTGGTAAGTAAATGGACAAATGACAGGGACGAGATGAATAGATAAATGTGCAAGCTGATGCTATTCCTGGCCTCCAGCCCCTCGGGGAGCTCTCGCAAGAGAGGGCTGCCACTAGGGACACAGCACCAGCACCGGAAGGAGCACATAGTGAGACTCACACTTCTGATGGGCAAGACTGGAGGGGGTGGTGGTGGTGGAGCCAGCTGTGCCTGTGAGCCACCAAAGGGTCTTCGCGTGGCAGCGATAAAAAGTACCTGGACCAGGATGTTCTTTCTGTCCAGGGTGGGCAGACCACTTGCTTGCTAAGCAAAGATAGAATACTGTGATAGTCTAAAGGACCAGAGCGGAGGCTGCACTGGAAACCAGTTAACACAGTAGCATTTGAATACCTGGTTGAAGATCCCTCCCCCACATCTCTCATCCATTCAGGGAAAGTCAGCATGGCCCCGTCTGAGCCCTGGCAACACACCTGGGCTGGGATTAACTTAATCCTCACGCTCTCCTCACCTCATTGGAAAATAAAATTAAGTTTAGTCATTTATTAGTGAAACCGAAGCCACTGCAGTAAATGAGACAGCGGTGCTGCTTGCCCCTATAGAGGCGACCATGAAAATAAACCCTGGAAACAAAATACTATAATTATAACAGAGCTAGCCGCCACTGCTTTCATTAGAGTGGAGCCTGGGTCTCTGCCTCATGCCCTCCCTCTCCTCCTCCCTTCCTTCTTTCTCTTTTTCGTTTCTCTTCTCTTCCCTCTTTCTCTGTAGGGAGGGGAGGCAGGTGGAGGGTAAGGGTGTATAAGGCTCAACCCCACCCCCACCCCTATCCCCACTGCACCTCCACTGAGGGGATCTGAAGAGTTGATGAAGAACGTCCCCTCACTTCCAGTGCCAGCAGATGCAGTGGGTGTAAGATCCAATCAGGATTGTGGGTACCAGGGGTTGGAAAAGGTTGGAAAGTTTTACAAGCCCCATCTGTGGCCAGAGCTGTATCCACACCCCATGTCCGAGCATCAAAGCCTTGCGGAGCACCAGAGGACAGCATGTTCAGGGTTTCAGCCCCATTAGTACAGAGTAAGTGAGCTTGTCGGATGCCCTTGAGGTACGTTCTTCCTCGATTCCGATAGATATGCAGTGCGTTTCTAACAAGGCGCATCTGAAAACTGCCCTGGTGTGTATCAGCCCTACACGTTTTAATAATGCCTTCGCGTCTTGCTTTTTGGTCTGGGAAGCTGTTATTAGATTGATGACACATCTCGTGAGGAGGGTGACTCAAGAGTCAAGAAAAAAATACGGTCCACCTTAACAGTACATATAAATGAGCCTCCGGCGCCAGGACAGCACTGCAGTCTTGTGTTCTCCCGGTGGTGTTCATCTGATAAAGACATTACAATAGGAAGGAATTGTGATGTATGACCCCCCGAACTGGAACACTCACACATTCTTGGCCTTGAATGCTTCGGCAAAATGCTGCACGCTACGGAGCACGGCCAGGTCCAGGGTCATTGCTTCCACCTTGGCTTTGTGCTGGAATGAGAGGAAATAAGAAAGAAATGATAAATAACAGCAAGAATAGTTTGTGGTATCAAGTTACAGTAAATGCGTTATGGAACATGTCGGAATTCCCCTGTTTAATATTAGATGCCCAGGGAGACTATACATCACTGGAATGAATGGAAGAACACAGCTTTTACTGCCAAGTCCGGGGAGCATGGGAGGGACTCGGCTGGATCTCCAGGCTGGGGTTATGCATGGCTTCTCTCAGCACACAGGAAGAGGCTCCAAGGTGTCTTCTAGCTCATGTTATTATTAAATATGTGCTCCAAAGAGCAGCATCTACTAGGGGGCAGGGAGGCAACAGGAGCAATCCTGGCCACGATGGACAGTTCTCATCTCAAAAGATTCAACCCAGGTTCTGAAATCTGTCCACTGAGCCTGCATCACCCTAAAAGACAATCCAGCCAGGGGCGGTGGCATGCACTTATAATCCTGAGTGAGATTAAGGTCAAATGAGGCAATCTGGTGAGAAGTTTCTGTAACTCTAAAGAAATGAAGTGCAGGGCTGGGGAGATGATCAGTTAGGAAATTTCTTGCCACGCAAGCAAGAGGATGTGAGTTTGATTTCTAGAGCCTATGTACGATTACAAACCAGGTGTGGTAGCACATGCTCTCAATCCAAGAACTAGAAAGATGGAGGTCGGAGGATGCCTGGCACTTGCTGATCAGCTAATGTAGTCTACTCAGAAATTCCAAGCCAGTGAGAGACCTGCCATTAAAAATAACAGCAGCAAAGGGCTGGGGAGATGGCTCAGCAGTGAAGAGCACTTGTTGCTCTTCTCAAGGACCAGAGTTTGGTTCTCAGCACTCAGGTTGCGCAGCACACAACCACTCCAGCTCCAGAGGGTCTGATACTCTTTTCTGGCCTCCAAAGATACCCACATGCACTTCAAGTGCATGGGCGCGTGCATGTGCGCGCGCGCGCACACACAAATTAAAATAAATCTTGAAAAAATACTGAGCGGTAGGGAATATTTCTATCTATGTTGCAGGGTGGCATCTTAAAAGACTGCAGAAATGATAATTAAATCCCACACTTTTCAATTTACTTCTGTTTATCCAGCAGGTAAGGATTCTGCTAGGTGTACAGAATCTGTTGACAGGTGACTTGGACTCCCCCAAGTTCTTGTTCATGATAAACACTTAAGTGCTTGATCAGACCTTTAAACAAGCAGATAAACTGTCAGCCCCCACCCCACCCCCCAGTTCCTAACTCCCATGCTTCCCATCTCCCTTTGCCCAAGGCAAGGCAATCATTGAGATACACAGAATCCTATAGAAATGTGACTATATACAAAGAAAAATCAGGCATTCATTAAAGTCGTCATGCCTTGCTGGAAACCCCAAAAGATATGCATGCTACACATTATGAAAATACATGTTCATATTTTCCCCCATAAAACAGGGAGAACATTCCCAGATGGTGACCCCCAAATCAATCCAACGAAACCAATGGCTGAGCCAAGTGACCCACACGTTACTCTCCGTGTGTAACTGAAAATCTTTAGGTCATTTTTTTGGCCCCCATCCCCTCACACACACTTTTATTCTTCAAAATATACAGGTGAACTGCCATTGCTAATAAGAACAAATCCAGGACATATATATCCAGGGGGCGTGGGAGGTCGCCCCACTAATCTGTAAGCTGCAGGTTACTAGGCTCCTAGGGACAGAGATTCCATTCCACGCAGGAAGATTCAGAGGTCTCTGCCATGGGTGTCAGGTTTCTTGCTTCTGAAAAACTGTGTGCAACTCAGTGAGGTCTTGGGGGTAAGGAGAATTAGAGTAGGGATGTGTGTCCACTCCTCTGCTGGGGAGGAAGTTTGCCCTCCTGGTTGCCTAGTAAACTTCGCAGCTTCGTCAAAATGATGACTGTGGCTTGAGTTCTAACTGGGACTGGGGTAGCCTGGTAGAGAGAGCAGATGGAACTCATTTCTGAAGGGTGGGGCCGTGGGTTATCAGGGGAGGGAAGGCAGGGGGCCCAACCTGCCAGTGGGAGATTTCCTGCCTAGATTGGTGGTGACTGTCAGTGATTCATCTAGGGCAGGCCACATGTCACTGAGCAGGTGTAATTAATGCATGTGCTTTCATTTGGGAATAGTGACAGAGTCACAGAAGAGGTCAAAACTAGTATAGAAGGTCTCTACATCGAGCTCCCCATAGTGGTGCTATCACACTAGTGTATAGTACATGACCAAAACCTAAAATTCTCAGCACTCACAATACTACAATTTATTATTACTCCATTATGGTTGTCTGTTTTGTTTTTGTTTTTGTTTTTTGTTTTCTGTTTTTTGTTTGTTTGTTTGTTCTGTTTCAGGTTTTTTTTTCCCTCTCTCTTTACCAGTTTGGAGATATATTCATTTTCTTTCCTCTGATTGGTCTATATTTGTGTCAAATTATGTGACATAACTTGACATAAGCTAAGGTCAGCTGGGAAAAGGAAACAATTATTGAGAAAATGTCTCCATCAGACTGGCCTATGGGCATTTTCTTGATTACTGAATGATGTGGAAAAGTCCAGCCCACTGTGGGCGGCACCATCCCCTGGGCAGATGATCCTGGGTGCATAAGAAAGGAAGCTGAGCAAGACAGTAAGCAGCATTCCCCCATGGTTTATCCTTCAGTTCCTGCCTCCAGATTACTGCCCTGCTTGAGTTCCTGCCTTGCCTACCATCAGCAGTGGACTGTAATCAGGACTTGTAAGTCAAATTAAATCATTTCCTTCCAAAGTTGCATTTGTGTCTTTATCACAGCAATAGAAAACAAGAGAACAATGTAGCAATTCATATAATCATCACCATATTCAAGATTTGGAAATGACCCATCGCCATATAAAAACAAAAACAGAATCATTACTTTTGTCAACAAGTAGCTGAGTTAGCATGTGCCATCTAGAACATGAAAAACCTTGTTTGGCCAAAGCCTGGTCTCTACTTTGGCAAAATATCCTTGCAAAAACAAAACAACAGCAATAAAAAGCCCTTTTATAATTCAGATGGACCAGCAAAAACTCCAAATTCCTTAGCATATCCAGCAAGGTCTTCTATATTGGTCATCAAGGGCTGTAGGGAACAGGCCCAGGATCTCAAGAGGGTTCCACTGGACAGTGGAGGATATTGCTTACAATCATGCCTCATTGACGGAGAAGTGGTTACAAAATGTAATGCAGTGTAAACCTTGTGTGCCCAGGAGGAGAATGGTGATCTAGGATGAGGACGGAGATGGCAGACATGAAACCCACATCTAGCTCCCCAGTCTTGCTTCAAACTCACTTTGATTCTAGAAAAATTTTTAACAAGTACAATGAACATAATAAACATGCAGGACTGGTAACCACAGCCAGATGTGGAGTCAAACGCAGTAAGCCCAGTACTCTGAGGAGGCTGAGGCTGAGGCAGGAGGACTGTGAGCAAAAGGTGAGACCTGACTACAAAGCAGTAGCATAGAAGATGGAAGAGATGGGGAGATAGATGGAAGAAGTGGTGGTGGGGGGAGGGAAGGAGGGAAGAAAGGAGGGGATTGGGGAGAAAGAAAGAGAATAGAAGATAGGAGGAGGGGAGGGAAGGAAAGGGGAGGGGAGGGGGAAATCTTCCATAGGTTCCATATTTATGTACATTCTCATCATTCTATCTATCTATCTTTGGTCAACAGAAAGCACTCCATGCTAAGAATATTCAATGCCTCCCTTCCCCAAATCTTCACTATTTCCCGTAATCAGACCACTATGCAAGTTTGGTGTCTGAGGCAAAATCGAGATGTTAATTGATTATAAATTATACACACAGCTTCTCCTTCCCCACATGTTAAAGCTGAACCACCCAGGGGTGCATCCACTAGAGGATGGAAACTCCAAGAGAGCTTAAGAAGCAAACTTGCCCCAGTACGTAGGGCTCAACCAGGGAGATCATTCAAGAGCCCACGCCCTCCTCTCCAGTTTCTCTGGGATAGAGGTGCTGTCAAAGTAGACAGATCCATCTTCAGGATACAACAAGCCTCCTGTTATGCTCACGGCGACGTTCTAGAACCTGTGCCCACGAATCATGAGGCTGTCCACGGAGACACAAATGGGCTGCTGGTGGCTGTTACGCCACAGGGATCTCTGATGCTTCACGAGTAATAAGTCAGCCAAGTGGGGCTCACATGTGATACTGCCTAAAGCCAGGGCGAGCAGATGGGGAATAGCATGAGGTATTTAGATAGCAAGCTGGAAAAAACATGATGTCACTTTCGAGGCAGAAGCCAGAGCCAAGCTGACCTGGGTTCACAGCTCAGTGAGCCCACACAGCACCGACATCAGGGCTCAGAGCAGCACTGGACCTCAGGCTGCCTCGACTTGAGAGTCAGCATAAATGGTACTTGCCTTTTGAGAGGGGGAAACAAGTCTATTACGTATGTAAGCCATGGTACAAGAACATCAGAAATTGCTACCACCGTGAACTTGAAGGCAACCGTTCAAGCACACTGCCCACTGATTTTCAATAACCATCTGTAGCGTTACAGTGACTATAGACTCCTCTTGCTAATCTTAACTCTGATAACTATCATGGGGAAGAATTCAACAGCACCTCCGTGAAGGGTGATACATGATCTGGGACTCTGGGGGAAGCCCATCGAACCTCCCCTAAGTCACAGACACATGCCTTTCCAAGCCCAGTCAGTGTATGTTCTTAACAGTAAAGGCTTGATTACACCATGGATCAAGCCACCGAAGTGCTGGGAAAAATACTTCTCCCAAGGCATTCAGCTTTCTCCTTGGCAATGTGGGCGTGATAGCGGCTATTTATTGGGGACTGAGGTTGTAAAGTAAAATGTCACCCATCCAGAGAAAAAAGCCGTGAACATAGATCACCACTGAGAAAGGGCTCACAAATGTGGGTCGCCACGTGGCTGTGCACTGTGTGGCTTCGCTCCTCACTGTCAAGAATGGGTCCTCACTGGCCAACGACAGGAATCTCAGGAAGCTGCCCATAAGCCCAGGTCCTGATGTATCTGTTTCTCCTGACAACCATCTACCCATGCCCACAGAGAAGAAGAAGTCCATGACTTCCCCAAGATAGTAACTGGAAGGGCCACTGTCCGTACTAAATGGTGATTTCCCTCCTTTTTGCTTCTATAGCCCACAGTGTCCATGCAGCCCATGTCTTTCCTCTGGTCCACTACCAGGTTCCTGGGCTGGTTCCTGGCCCCTGCTAACAACTGAGGCCAAGCTCAGCATCATCAAATAGACAAGGCATTGTGTTGTCAGCTTGCACTGCCACTAAGGGAGACAACGTTCATCCCTCTCTTCCATGCATTCAGTCTTTAACATTTCCTCGGAAGGTGCTAAAGATTCCCCATGAAGGCCATCTCCTGTGCCTCTCTCTCTCATCAGTGCTGCACATCAGAGGAAGCCCCACCCACTTGGAGTCTGCTTACCCATGGAGGCAGACTAAAGACATGTCCCATAAAATAAAATCTTACAAGTGAAACAGATAATTCCAGGAAGCTGAGCACAGCGGCTCATCCAATAACCTCAACGCTCGGGAGGCTCATGCAGGAAGCTTCCTCTCATGAGCTCGAGACCGGTCTGGACCACACTGTGAAACCCTGACTCGAAAAAGTAAGAAAACATTTCATGGTTAAACCTACCTAAAAGGATAGCGGTCAAAAATGAAAAAATAAAACAAATCAAACAAAAACAAAAAAACCAAACCAAACAAGACAGTAGTCAAAAACAAAACATAGCATAAAAAATCAAAACCAACCAACCAAACAAACAAACAAAAAAGACAGCGGACATTCTTACAGCATGAGCAGTATTTGGTGTGTTGGCCAAGCCAGGGGGAGGGGCGTGCCACATATTATCCTTGTATTTCATAGGCTCTGTGCTCTCCATTCAACTGGACCAACGGAGTCTGACATACACCCTGGCCTGCAAGATCAACATATCAAATTCTGCAGGGGACAGCATCTCTCCACTGTTATGATTTGTTGAAACCACCACCATGGTAAGAGTGCAAAAGAAGAGGGCATCGAGGGATGACTCCTGCAGTCGAGCTGCGGTCCATCCCCAGAACCCACAGGGTGGAAGGAGAGAACTGACTCCCACTGTCCTCTGACCTCCACACCTGCACTGTGACAACCCTGAACAAACGCACAAACACACAAACAAATGCTGTTAAAAACATAAAACAACAGGAATGCTTCAGACTATGGCAGCCAATGGATGGGAGAGACACAGAGGCCTCCAGTGGTCTTACAGAGCTGGGCCTCTGACATGCCCAGAATGTTCTGTCCATCGTGGGCCACACTTGGTGTTTCGTTGAGTGATGGTTTGAACGAGAATGGCCCCTACTGGCTCTAAGGGAGTCTGTATTTGAAAGGAGTAGAAGGTGTGGCCTTGTTGGAGTGGGTGTGGCCTTGTTGGAGGAAGTGTAGTCAATGGGGGTGGTCTTTGAGGTTTGAAAAGCCAAAGCCAGGCCCAGTGTTTCTCTCTCTCTCTCTCTCTCTCTCTCTCTCTCTCTCTCTCTCTCTCTCTCTCCCTGCTGCCAGATGGAGTTCTCTTCCAGATGGAGAACTCTCAGCTCCTCTCCATCACCATGTCTGCCTGCCTACGGTCATTCTCCCCTATGACAGTCATGGACTCACTCTCTGAAGCTGTTAGGCCAGCCCGAATTAAATGCTTCCCTTTATAGGAGCGGCTGAGGTCATGGTGACTCTTCACAATAGGTTACTGACTATGACAAGTGGGAAAGAACAACTTTGCAGTATTGCTTCAAGGTGGCAGCAGAGTTGGAAGTTCTGCCCATCCCCCTCCTGGGAGAACAGGGAGAGTTTGTTTCTGGATCCTTGTCAAAGAAACACCCGTGTAAAGATCCCAACTTGACAATAAAAGCAGCAAGAGCAGCGACCAGACACAGTCCCTGCTGCTTTTACGTTTGACAGTGAGGTGAAAATCCCTATGCAGTGTGTGTTAGCGTGCACCGTTGATATAGATGGCAAAACAAAGTCTGGTGAACTCCGAAGAGGCACAGTGGGGATGGGCAGGTGACAGCTAAGATAGGGGACACCATACAGCGATCTGGCTCTGCTTCCTCTTCTACAACACACAGCTCAGGGAAGCTACCAAGAAATGAACAACACCCGTATATTCTCATTTGAGTCTGCTTTATATTGTATTTATTTTACACACTCAGAATTTACAAGAGCATCGTTATTGCTGGGAGAGAGAAAAAAAAACACTGTAAGCAAAGCTATAATCTACATTCAGAGCTTATTGCTAATGGCATCTTGCAAATTCTAATCCAATGGGCCTTAATTGCATTATGCTGACGGGCTCTCGTCCTTCTTTACAGACTCTCAGTCCTGGTTTTATGTTCTGCAACCTTAAATAGGACTTGTCACATTTACAATGGCCAGGGATACTGGTGCCGAGCATATTATTGACATGACATTATTCACAGAACTACAATCAGCGTTTAACCAAACCAGATTAATAATTCACCCATATTCTACGCAGGACTTTGGAACACTGATTTTTTTTTTTCTTTCTCCAGTATCGTTTAAGGATGTTAATGGCGGCAAAGAATGGCAGTCTCGTCACTGGGAAATGCGTGAGGAAAAAAAAAAAGCTAGAATTGATTTGTGATGTCTGAAGCTTTCAGGTGGGTGAGCCGAGACCAGCATCAGGAGCGGCCTTGGTGGGGAGCCAGTCTGATCTAAGACAGGCTTAAAAGTAAAAACCAGATGCCAACAAATGTACTCTCCAACAGCCAGGAGAGAAGACATGTAATATCTCCTGCCCCTGCCCTTGCCCCTGCCCCTGCCCCTGCCCCTGCCCCTGCCCCTATACATTTTAACTACTCTGTACAGTATGTGGCTTCCCATTTGCCCTGGTTATCTGAGAGAGGGTCTTGCCATGTGGCCCATGCTTGCTTTAAAAGGATGCTCCCCCTACCTCAGCCTCTATAGTTCTGGATGACAGGCAAGTAGCGCCATAGCCAGCTGTCTATTTTGCTTCTAATAAGAAAATGCTCGGGGCTGGGGCGGGGGTTGGAGGCACTCTTATGATGATTGCACACTTTGAAACTGGGAAGTAACCCAAAATGATCCTTGGCAGACCCCTGGATTTCTCTTAGAATCTTGAAGGAGAGCGGCTGAATCTGTCATTTCTAACCTTGAAATCAACCGTCACAATCAACTCTCATTCCCAGGCTCCCCATAAACACCCACGCGTCCCCCACTGCCAAAATACACAAACATCCTTAATGAGAAAACCATGACAACTCCCTCTTCGCTGTGTACAGGCCAGAACATTTCACTTTCTGTTACTGGAGCGCAGCTTACAAAATAACTCTATCAATGCCCTATAGATAATTGCAAGAAGAGAACTCACGCTGGAGAGCGCTGTATTTAATTTGGTATCGAGTTAAGACTTATGTAAAAGCAAAACTATTAAAAATGTTTAGACAGTAATTGGCAATATTTCTGGATTTTTTTTTTAAAATGCTTATCTTGCCAGAAACTAACAAAAGGGTAGAAAATATTCCAAAACCTTCCAATTTCCCTCTCTGTGATGTAGTCACTTTGCAGCTTCAAAACAGTTTAGGGCAGGGCACTGAGTGGCCTGTAGAGTTTGGCAGGCAACACGAGGGTGCATTTACGCTTTGCAATTGAAGAAAGAGCCTTGTTTTTTTCCCCCCCCACCGTGAATGTTTCATTCTAATGTGAGTGATGATTTATGTTAACTCTAGGTAAAACATGGTTACATTCCTGAAGGATTGCAGGCAAGTACAGAGTCGTACAATAAGTTGAAGCATAAAAGCTTTCTCTGTCATAATATTTATTATAATGGCATATAAAATAGCTGAGATAAATAATGGATGACTGAAGGTAAATTCATATGATAAAGACTCCTTCAGCAGACACCATTACTTTGGACTGGTCTAGCTTTATACACAGTTGAAGAGTCTTAATAAACATGCCCTATATCTTCTGTAAGTACTGGGAACATCAAAGAGTTGCTTAAAAGGCAGCATACTGGACATTTGGCTAATTTACTGTATAATTATTTTCTCAACAGGAGCGGTCTATATATTTTGCATACTTAATAGCTGAGTTCTTAATGAAAGTTGTTAAGCATCTGAACCCCCTACCTTGAGAAATGTGCTGATAGGAGGGATAAAGCCCAATACCTTCACCCCAGTCTAAATTCAGAAAGAGGTGCACAGTTCCAAATGGAGTTCTGGGGCTCATCAGTTACCCAGTGGCAGGCCAACAGTGAAGAAGTTGAATGGAAGACAACAATCAAGACTTGTCTGCCATGGTTTAGACAATCTTATACCTCGCCTGAAGAATTTTCGAGGTTAAGAGATCCTGAAATGGGGGAACAATCTCCCTTTCATCCACTGGAATGAAGAGCCCCAGACACTGATAGATGCGAATGATTGTCATCTGACCACAGATCCTGATCAGGGACCCATCTATGTATGCCCTGAGCATCCAGCAATATCCATGGGTATTTCTGGTTGTCACAATTTTGAAGAGGTGTACTGGTGCCTAGGGATAGAAGCTGTGATGTAGCAAGCATCCCATAATGCACAAGTCTACCTCACAGGACAAAGACGTTTCTGGCCCCCAGTGTCAGCAACACCAAGGTTCAGTGCAGGTTTGGTGAGAGTCTTCAACTGCTTAAAAGTACCTTTAGTGCTTACAAAGGTAGTGCATTAAGAATGTACATGTGGGCTGGAGAGATAGCTCAGTGGTTAAGAGCCCTGGCTGCTCTTCCAGAGGACCCGGGTTCAATTCCCAGCACTCACAACTATCTGTGACGCTGGTTCCAGGAGATCTGACACCCTCACACCAATACATATAAAAACAATAAAGTCAAATAAATTTTAAAAAGGTACATGTAATCCAATACCTGCCCATCTCAAACTCTGTCAGAATGGATGTTTCTACACATATAAAAATAGTCTGTGACTTTCCTTACTAATGAAGGGGTGTGGCACAGCACTGTTCACAGTTTTGCTGTTCTCAATCGATAACTGATCACGTCAGAGTGCACAATTCCGCCCCCATTCTTTTCAAGCCATATGTGGTAAGAAGGTTGAGTCCATACTTAATAGCTTAGAAATAAGTGTCTGTCTGTTTGTCTGTCTCTGTCAGTCTGTCTGTCTGAGCACCCCCACCCCTCCCTTGTATGTGTATGTATGTATGACAGAGGTCTATGCCAAGTGTCTTGCAATCTCTAGGGACCCGCATGTCACCACACTCTCTCCTTGCCAGCCCTGGCCATATCACAAGGCTGACTTTGTTTGTTTATCTATCTATCTATCTATTTATTTATTTATCTACTTAGTTACTTATTCATACATTATCTATTGAGTACTAGAGATCTGCACTAAGGTCAACTTAGTGAGTTTTTTAAAATTCTCCATGCCTTCCCTCACTCCTCTGTAAAAAGACAAACGTCAGAACTCATCTGGGGAGTTGCTGTGAAGACACAAGTGTGTGGCATGTATGGAGATGGCCTTGATAATTTCAAGTGTTAAACGGATGACGAGAACCTTGCTGTATGTGCTAGTGGTTGTATTTGTCAAGAACAATGTGATGCTGTTTCTCATTTCTTCCAGTGAAAGCAACGCTGTAGCAGACACACAGTGCATTATGCAAGCCCATCCCGCTCCAGGAAATGTCTTGAGTAGAAGCAGTAGGTCAAAGGTTTCGTTGGGTGTCTTCCAAAGAGGTAATAGCAGCTTCCATCCCTACAAACACCGAAGGAGGGGCTCTGAGAGAAACCCAAATACCCAATAACCCATGTTGACACAGCGAGTAAATTAAAAGCTACAGTTTTATATCTTTACCCGATGTCTGATATACCATCAGTGGCAGGGGGCCGGCTTTCAGGACAGGCTTGACTTTTGAGAATGAATGAATGGAGGAATGAATGAATGAGCATATGATATGGCACCACGGATAGGGTGGTGTCAAGAGGCAGAACTAAAATGTAGCTGATCATGCTGGCTGTAGCCATTCCCCACACTTTCCACAGCCCTTCGATACGCCAGCCTCTCCTGAGTGTTTCGGGCTGGCTGGCTGAGGGCTGGCATCTCTGAGGTTGTTCACCCTGCATGGTGATGGATAAGGCCTGGGCATACAGGGTGTGACATAAACATGGCACGGTATCATCATGCTTGAGGAGTCGCCACAGCAGTTATTTTAAATTTACAGATAGAGTCAAAGAGACAGATCATGCAGAATTTCTACAGAAGCAAGGCAGAGACTCTAAAAGGTAAACTAGTTGGGATTTAAAAATCAGGCTTCAGAGAGAACTAAGGTTTCCTGCTTAAAACTGCATCGCCCCAGCAGCCTTTTAAAGGATCCCACCAAAACACTCCCAAAGACAGAGCCCACATGTAAAAGGAGAGTCTGTTATCGTCAAGATGTGCACCTCCTTGAGATGAGAGATGAGATCAGATAAATTATGCTAAAAAAAAAAAAAAAAACCAAGGTGGGTGAGGAAGAGAAATAACGTGAAAGGGGGGATTTGCTTTGTGGAGAGGAGAATTTTCACTGAACTGTTAAATCACCAGGTCCAAACTTGGTGTGATCCGAATGATGGAGCTGTCAACTGACTGTGTATAGTGTAAGGGAAAACTTAGATGTTTATGTTAAAATTCCAAGGGTGATAGGGAGAAGGGGAGAGACAGGTAAAAACCCTTATCTTCTGCTTCAACACAGAGAGTCTGATGCAGGGAATGCCAGGGTATACGGTTTAATTACTCCCAGATAGATTCAAATAATAGCAGAGAAAGAAAAGTTCATAGAGAAGAAACGCAGAAATAAGGACAGGTATGTTAGGGGATCACAAGAATTGGAGAAGATTTCAATCACGCACAGAAAGGCAGAAGGCAACACAATACCATTTTGCAACCAGCTCCCCATTTTATTCAGAATACACACCACATATGTAGAGAGCGAGTGGGGACCCAGGACGGGTCTTCTTCTCCACAGGGAGGGACTGGGGTGAAGAGGGTGGTTGGGAAGGCGCCACCATATCCTCAGCCAGGAGTCTGGGGAGAGGAGGCAGGCAGGTTTCTGCTAACAGCAAAACGTGACCTAACGCTCACATGAACTGGGTTCCTCAAGTCACTTCTCTCCTACCTTAAAATGCATATGGAGTGCAGTGGGATCCTAGGAACCAGCAGAGTTGCTGGGGACATAGACAGCAGACTCATCAACACACCCAAACCAGCTGTCCATCAGAGACACGGGGACATGCAAGTGGATCTGTGACACACACCGGAAGGATGCCTGGGCCAGTTCCTGGCATCCTCTATCCATCCTCTGTTGTAAGTTGTTCAAAGTTCTAGTGGACGTCTGGAATGCAACCGTGCGTGGGCTGTGCCCTGGTGTCATCGGGGGAAAGAGATGTGTCCGGGAGAAGGCGGGGTATATTCAACTTGGGAAGCAGAAATGAAAGCCAAGGTTTGCAGAGCTGAAAGCCAACAAAATCGGGAGCCAGACAGCATGGACTCGGCCAGGAAAAGGCTTTGAGAGACAGTTGCCCATTATAAACTTGGAGTTAACTCAAATAAATTCACCCCGGTAGCATACATCAGATTAGTGATGCAGCTTTTCAGATTAAGTCCATTACTCCAGAAAGCCTCGAGGGAGTTGATATTGAGGGGGAAAAGGAGGAAGGGGAGAGAAGAAGGGATGATGGGGAGAAAACTGAAGAGCTGTGGAAAGACTTTAGAGTAGCGACAGAACTATGCATGAACTAACTGAGAACAAACAGATCTGATTCATCTTCATATTAACAAGTAATCATACTTAGGTTTTTTGTTTTTTTTGTTTTTTTTTGTTTTTGTTTTTGTTTTTGTTTTTTAAGAAAAACTAGTCCTGCCTTAAAACTCTATTCCAAGTCCTGACTCTGTACTGGGCAGGGTATGACTTCAGGAACAGTTCTGATAGGGCCAGGCAGGATGTAGGAGTAGGGGCAAATTGCTCCTGTTGTTAAGACCTGCACCAGCAGCCCCTGCAGGATTCCATCACAGACAGAGGTTGGACAGTGCATCGCCTTCTCTTGGCAAAATAGAACCGGATCCCGCTGACAGTATGCCTTTCCCCATGTCTGTTGCTCAAAGCAGTAGTAAGGGTGGGCATGATTTTTAACTTCACAGGAGCCATGTGTGAACATGAAGAAGACCCCCCCCCCCCGCCTTAGAGGGAAAAGAATGACTGTACCTTTAGTGTGGGAGGAAGGAATCAAAAAGTTTATCCCCAGGTATAAAGACTGGAAAACAGCATTCCGGCTGTCTACCACATCTCGATGTCATATTTCAAAGGTACTCAGACTGACTACCCAGGGCCCCCCAGGATTGAGCACAGCAACAAACTTACAGTCAGCAAACAGAATATCAATAAGTGGGATATGTTCCTTCAAGACCCTCAAAACCTGAGTATATACATTCCCGGTACTTCTTATCCACCTCCAGCCAGTGGGAATTTGGGAAATACTGTAATATAACTTACAAAGGAGCCAGCACTGCATGAAACCATGAGCTTATCAAAAACTAGGTGGAAATACTTAGTTGGGAGGGGGCTTGCCTTAAATGTGTCAGGCACTGGGTTCAAACCCCAGCGTTGTAACAAGAAAGTACACTCGAACCTATTTGTTCTGGCAACTCTCGTCGCCTAACAAAGCTACATGAGTAAAACAAATACCGAAAGGCTGACAATAAAGAGGTCAAGGAAAAAATACTGACAAATCCTTTAAAACCGAAAGAGCTCATCCAGCAATATTATATAAAAGTCCAATTTTAAGCAGAAAACAAAGTCGCTGGAGATGAAAAGGGGCAGTGTGCAGGGACAGAGACAATTAGTCAAGAAAAAACACGAACTCGCATGTGTCAAGCACATAGCCTTAAACTACAGAAGCATCTGACACCCTTTGAAGGCTTTTTCGATTCACATTAGGGATGGAAAGATTAAGGAGATAAAACAGAGCCCTGAGACCAAACAGTTAACGAGGGCTGATGACGCAAAAGAGCCCTAAGCACACGCTTTTCAATTACACAGTAGTTCTGAAATTAACCCTGAGCCAGATCACAAAGGCAATGTCAACATATTCAAATCACCTCTGTCACAAAGGCCACATGGTCTTGCCTCGAGTAGGGGAGCTGGAGAGAGCAGGGTGGGAATGGATTCTCAGTGGTAGAGAGGTTGGAGCCAGGGGACAGAGGCGGGAGGAAGTCTCCTGGCCCCACCGTGTCTCATTCAGTTAAAACCTGGAAATAAATGGCAGAGAGCATTGGGTATTGGTGAGCTGAGTTCCATGGGCTGACCCCTTTTATTCAGGGCAGAGCACCCAGAGGTATGAAAGATGAGGTCACACGCTCTGAAGGTGACTATGGCTAATATGATTAATAATAGTTTAAAAACTGAAAATAACTGAGAGACAGAGGAAAGAGAGAGAGGAGGTCGGAGATTCAGGGAACAGGCAGACTTCTCAACAATGTTGAACGTGGGAAGCAGACAGCACATTTGGAGATGCTGGTCATCTAGGACTAGGGGTGTAGCTGGAGGAGAAAGTATTTAGCATGCTTAAGGCCATGGGTTGAATCCCTGATCCCTCAAAAAAAAAAAAAATCCAAAATCTCATCTAAAAAAAAGTCAGGTCATGTGTGCTGATGCATGTTTGTAATCTCAGCACTCTGCAGGAGAGGCAGTAGGTGCAGAAGATCAAGATATTCACAGCCACATAGTCACTTAGAAGATCAAGGTCGTTCTCAGCTACACAGTAACAGTGAGAAAGGCCTGGGCTGCAAGCGTCTCTGTCTCAGAAAGGCAACCCAAAGTAAGGGGGATTGGATCTTCAGCAGTACGCTTGTCTAAGAATTAGGAGCAAAAAACAGAGAGAGGGGAGAGAGAGAGAGAGAGAAGAAGGAGGAGAAGGAGAAGGAGAAGGAGAAGGAGAAGGAGAAGGAGAAGGAGAAGGAGAAGGAGAAGGAGGAGAAGAGAAGAGAAGAGAAGAGAAGAGAAGAGAAGAGAAGAGAAGAGAAGAGAAGAGAAGAGAAGAGAGAGAGAGAGAGAGAGAGAGAGAGAAAGAGAAGAGAAGAGAGAGGGGGAGGGAGGGAGGGAGGGAGAGAGAGATTAGAGAGAAGAGAAGAGAAGAGAAGAGAAGAGAAGAGAAGAGAAGA
>NC_034609.1:37896715-37910429 GCF_900095145.1 Mus pahari | reverse complement strand
AGAGAGAGAGAGAGAGAGAGAGAGAGAGAGAGAGAGAGAGAGAGAGAGAAACAGTGTTTGTTCCACAACAGGCAGTGAGGAAGATAAAGTGTGGGGAAAAAAGATGCAAATGTAAAGATTAGAGATACAATTGTATCTGAAGAATTATAGATACTGTTTTGAGACAGAGGGCAGGATCATCAAAAATGACATTTGAAAGTTAAAAAAATGAACAGGCAAACTCCCCCTCCCCCACAGGATCTTACTTCCTCACCTCCTTCCCCTTTTCTTCCCTGCCCAAGTTCATCTGTCCGTGACATTCATCCAAGTGACAATAGTCAATGATGACCTAACCCTCACCCAGTACCAACCACCTACAAGACTTGGATCTAAATGCAGTTACATGCAAACCCACAGAAAGCCTTTGCAGATGCCACAAATCGATGGTGTTTTCTTCTGACTGGAAAATGAGGCGAGGTGAGTTAGTGTGGAAAAACTCAGTGGAGATGGCCAAGATGTCTTGTGGCCAACTGTTCTGTGCAGAGCTAGCGTTCTGATGCTAAAGGCTATCACTATATGGCACTCTGTCCTTAACGCAGGGTCTCCTTTGTTCTAATGAGCTATGGTTTAACTGGATGTCTGAATCGGCTTACTCGTCCTCCCTGTGAGAGTGACCCTTCTGGATAAACGACTCATAGGAGGGTGGATAATGTTCACCTTTTTGAACTTTCTCCAGAGATTAACTCTGAACTGGGTGTTGTCGTTCGGTTAGTGGGTCAGCTCTCCTCTCTGTGGCTGGGTGCGGTCCTTCAGGTGGCAGGTAAGATGTCCTCTCCTGTGGCGTGTGACAGGCCTGCTGACGACCCTTAGTCTACCGACTGCTTCTCAACACTTCACGGTTAAATTCACGGAGGTGATTGACTCCTCTGCCATCATAAGTGGCTCTGGGGTGGTCTGAACTCTTCCTCTTCCTACCTCATAGTCTTCGCATATAAAATATACTTTGAATAATCAATTTTGAAGTCTCGGCTTCCCAACGTAGTGCTTTTTGATGACTTTGACGTGATTGTGTACAATGCCTAGGATGCTGTGTGGCACTGTGCTGTCAACTAGAGCCGGCCAACTCTCCACACCAATGGTATCCTACAGCTCGGATGGGTTAACAGAAAGGCAGGATCAGGGAAGAGCAAAGGTAGGGAACACTAGGGGTGAGGAGGGAAGGGAAGACTGAGAGAATGAGAGAGGCTGGGAAACCCTGAGAAAAGGAGGGGAGAGGAGAAGAGGGAGGGACCGTGGGTTAAGTGGGCCTCTAGGTTTCTGAGACTTGTCCAACCACCTAGTGAGGGCTGCGTTAGGAAACTAAGTCCACACAAGGTTGTCTGGGGCACCAGCAAAGACAGGAGACCCAGGAGAGGACAGGGAGGGCCGTCGGTTCAGCTCCGGAAGCACACTGGCAAGCAAGGGCTAGGCTTTTTCATATCTCGCTTGTTCTGGAGTCATGTCTCTCCCTCACTCGTCAAATGGGATGAATGAATTATGTAGGATTCTGTTAAAAGCCCACTAAGTTACAAACTACATGTTTTCTGAAGAGCCTCCTAGACAGCATTAGCACAGGGAGGGGATGTGGGGGGACACCACCTTATAAATGTCCATTAGAAGCCACTTCAGAGTGGCTTTGCACGGGTCCACACACTCACGGGCTCTTCAATATTTATAAGCAGCCTCTTCCCTCTCCCCTTGGCTGGATCAGACATATGCTCTCCGTGGGAAGAAGAACACCCCCGACTCCTAGAGACTCAGAGCAGCCCAGAGCTGTCCACCCTAAAGTCTAGCTTAGTGCACGTGGTACCTAAGGAAAACCAAAGAAAAGGGCCAGGCCCACTGTGCCGTCCTCCTCTGGGGCTCGAGGGTTTTAATTCATACCTGGGTGAGGGATGTTCTCTTCATTCCAGAACTTTCTCCTTAGACCTGAATATATGTCTGCGCATAGCATGCATACAGTGGCAGTAGAGACTAGAGGAGGAGGAGTCCCAGGAGATTCCCTGGGACTGGGCTCTGAACTGCCACTTGGGTACTAGGAAATGTACCCAGGTCCTTTGGAAGCACAGTCCGTGTGTTCAACCACTGAGTTCTCTCTCTCTCTCTCTCTCTCTCTCTCTCTCTCTCTCTCTCTCTCTCTCTCTNTGTGTGTGTGTGTGTGTGTGTGTGTGCATGTGTGTCTCCAATCCCCTTTGTTCTTTCTTTCTATTTCATCCGTAACACTGAATTACAGCTTTGTGGTGGAGGGTGCGGGAGCTAACCTCAAACACTCTCCTACTTCCAACGCCCAAGCTGTGGATTAACCAAGTTGGGATAACAGAGACTCACACTAGAATGTAATTCCATGTGTGCAGAAAAGAAGGAACTGGCCTAATTATGTGCTCGCTGTAATTTGGTGGGACAGAGTTGGGCTTTCTTGTTGTTTTTTGGTTGGTTTTTATTTTTATTCTTATTATTTTTTGTTTGTTTCCTCTGAATAGCCATGGTACTCGGTCACAGGTCAGCAAATTATTTTTCTCTGAAGTATTCTAAACGTTCTAGTGTGCTACACTGTCTCTCCCAACTATTCAGCACCAAATAGAACGCATACAAAAAGCAGACATGGGCAGTGAGTGAGTGGGCAAAGTCATGTCTCAATAAAACTGTATTTGCAAGCATAGTAATGGGGCTGGGTTTCTTTGCATGGGTTTGCTCATCCCTGTTATAGAACTAGATTTTTTTTTTAAAGTCTTCATAAGCTGTGTAATGCTGGTCAATCCTGTGATTAGTATTTTATATGCAGATATTTGCTACCAGATATTTGATGTTTTACCATACCGGCTATTGATAAAGAGAGCAACCTTTCGCGATCCCAAGCAGCAGCAGAACTAAGGATCTTCTAAGCAGTTGGTCTTTGAGCATATTATAAAATTGCACCACGCAAAAGGGGTCTTCTATTCCCTGACGTAACATTTCTGGAGCGGGTATCTGAAAAATACCCACAGCTTGTGGTTCCCTCAGTTTCTTCTTAAATATGAACTTTTTAGAAATATATTTTAGCATCTCCAAAGATTTAGAAAAACCTGCCAAATGAGCGAGGCACATGGGCTATGGACATTGTTCTTGTATACCTGCCTGCTCTATGCCACTAGTCGCTTTCCATTTCCCAGATCTGCTATTGTTTTCGATCAAGAGTCTGGTGACACCACCATATTGCCAGCCCCGTCTCAGGTCCCTGACCTGATGAGATATTCTTATTCTATTAATGTGCAAAATAGAGCAAAATAATATGCCTAGGCACTTCCTCCTGAAAAGAAACTTTGCTTTTCCTGTTTTACTACAGAGAAAAGAGTTGCAGAAAGATTCACGAGTTGGATGGGTGGAAGAGATACGAGAGGAAAAGGCAAGAAAATGAAGAAGTGTGCCAGGGACGCTATCCAGTAATGGAACACTTGCTCAGGAGGCATGAGGCGCTGGGTTTGGTTGCTAGCACTTCAAGAAAACAGCCACAAACACAAAAAGCACAAAAACCCAAAGAGAAAAAGACACGAGCCGTGTTTTCCACGTCTAGGAATCTTTTTCTGATCCAAATGTCAATCAGCAGATAAGAAGCAATTGACAGCCTAGGGTCTCTCCACAAAGCATTATGAATTACTTGGGGACTGAAGAGATGGTCCAGTAGTTAAGAATATTGGCGGCTCTTGCAGATGACCAAGGTTCAGTTCCCAGCACCCCCATGGTGGCTCACAACCCTCCGTAACTCCAGTTCCTAGGATTTGATGCCTTTTCGGGCAAGTATGGGTACCAGCCATTCACATGGTGTGCATAAAGACAACAAGACAAACATTTGTACACATAAAGTGAAATAAATACATTTTAAAAGAGAGAAGGAAAGAAGGAAGGAAGGAAGGAAGGAAGGAAGGAAGGAAGGAAGGAAGGAAGGAAGGAAGGAAGGAAGGAAGGGAAAAAATAAGTAATGGCACCAGTGTCCTTTTGGGAATTCCTGCTATCCAGTGGTTAGAGAGATAAATTTGGAGCTTGAAGCAAGAAAGAGAATTTCTTTGTTATTAGCAGAGAAATGTAAAGAAACGCGCGGGTCCTACCCCGTTTCCATGAACCAAGCCTCCCTGGAAACCACAACTTGCCCCAGGCCAGACCTTCCCCTCCCCTTCTCTTCCCCTTTTCTCCCCCTCTCTCTCCCTTTATGCACTCCTGGGGGACAGACCCAGGACTCAGCTCACACTAGATGTAGATGGCTTCTGCCCCTCTCTAAGCTCTGGCCCATCTTCAGAATGATAGTTTTCCACAGGCTGAAGGTGAGATGCACCTCACCAACAGGGAGGTGAATACTTCCGGAAAAATATAAAAGCAGTGCCTAGAGCATTGGACTCTTCCAAGGAACACCTTCAACTTCACAGATGGTGGCAACGACCCAAGGTAACGACCCCACACTCAATTCCCAGCTCGCGCACAGCTACGGCACTCCACGTTCACATGTCCCTTTATCCATAGCACCTTTAAGAAGTAGATGTTCAGCATCTCCATTTTGTAAATGAGGAGATGAAAAAAAAAAACAAAAAACAAAAAACAAAAAGCCCCCAAACTAGGTAGGGATCATAAAGCAGATGAAGAACTTGAACTCGAGCCAAGTTCATCTCAAAGCATCACTGCGTCCCGTCCGCAGCAAACACGCGCACTGTTGACTTTGACGGTGGAAAGAAAGAAGAAAGGCTGAAGGATCTGTGAAGCCAGGCCGAGATGGGATCTCGGGCACCTACACAGACTGCGAATGGGGGTTAGGGGTGAGGAAGACCAGGAGAGGACCCAAATGAGTGTCGTGTGTAGAGAAATACAGAGGAGGGAAAAAAAAATGTCATTTCCTGGCTCTCCTAAGATCCACAGCACGCGCTCTGCTGTTCCTGGGAAGTGCAGACATGTACAGGGTAGCACATTAATCCTTCAAACACTAACAGATGCTGGCAGGGATTTAGACTGGAATGTATTTACAAAGTGACAAATTATGTTCTGTATTAGAGAGAGAGAGAAAGAGCACCCACAAACGGGCTGATAAATGTCAGCTACAGTCACGACAAATGGTTTATTTTTATTATACTGTAACCACAAATGTTTTTTTTTTCCTCCCTATTTTTTTTTCTCTAAGAGTCCCAAAGATTTATTTGTTGCAGGGAAAAAAACAAGATTATATATGACACAAAGTAATAACTGTACGATCAGATATTCCGGGCACCCTGCCCTTTTAGAAAGCTTCATCCAGGCAGCCCGGTGCTACTAAAAACGCTACTTTCGCCCAGGCAGAGTAAATGGTTAATAAATCAGAACTGATACAATACCTTGTAATTAGATACAGCCTTAGTTCACAGACTAGCCAATTGATAGACAATATCCAATTCCCCCTTTAGTGGCTATCAGTAGGGTAGAGTAACTATTAGAATAAATTTAATGCCGGTGACAGGTAAGAAAATATACCAGAAGCTAAAATGTAATCAGTATATCCAAACCCAAAATAAGATCATAGTCTTGGCTGCAAAGTGGGTCCAGAAGGAGGGCTGTGGATGGAGAGCGACATCCACAGGCTGACAAGGGCCAGGTAGGGAAAGTTCAACCTTGAATGCAAGAAGGGGAGGGTGGATTTGGCCTGGGGCCAAGAGGAAATGCACACCCATGTGATTAAGAAAGTCCTCTGTAGAATGCTTTGATCTCCTCCTCAGTGCAGTGCTGGGGGGCTGTGGCAGGTGATCTGGTGGGTACGCTGGCAGACTTGGTGCAGACAGACCAGACGTCTCTGGCTTCAGGTCCAAGAAGAGGATGGAGTCTTCTGGTAACACTGGCCAAGTTCCTGCCCTCCTAGGATGCCCCCTTCTCCACTGCAAAATAGAGGCTCTGGCTCTCCCTCCAGGAGGTGGGAGAAGTTCCAGAGCCCGCTTTCTTCTAACAGCCTGAAGGACAGCGAACTGAAGAGGGTTACCGGGAGAGCCTGAAGGTGCTGGCCAAGCGAATTCAAGGAGCATTTTCTCTTCAGAGACTTTCAGCTTCAGTTTTCTTGCAAAATCATTGCAAGTTAAAATATCTCCCGCTTCCCAATACTCTAAATACTCTTCCAATACTCTAAATCAAGGCATTTAAGATTATAGAATTGAGAGGAATTCATAAACACATTCAAAGCCTAGATTGTATACTATCCTATGTGTGTGTGTTATGCCTGAGTGTGTAAGTGTGCATACTCGAGCGCAGGATAGAAAGAGTGTGCATGCGCTCACATGTACACACACACACACATACACACACACACACACACACACACACACACACGAACATGATCTCTACAGCTACAGACTTAACGCTTGAGTACTGTCCAGCACTAGGAGTGAAGGTAAAGCCTGGGAAAATGCACCTTCTCCGATGACCCTCCTAACAGGACACCATTCTGATTCCACCATTCTTGTCTCTATATTTCAGTCTCTCACAGCTGTGGAGCCCTGTTTTCCCCATCTTTGAGGATATCCTGTTACCATCTTTCTCTCAGCAACAGGGGGAAATAATGACACAAAGTGACGACTGGACCATGTGATGATGCAGCAGCGTGATGATGTCTGTGAGAAATCAACACTCTCAGTACGATTAAGAGAACCACGTTCTCTGAGCACTACTGAGAGAGTAAGATCTCTATGTGCTATAGTTAGGACTGGGACCACTTCCCAGAAACACTGCACACTTCCATCCATCCTATAAGAATAGATGCCGTTCCTGAAAGCACCAGGGAAGTTTCTGTCCCCATCACTGTGTGTCCTCCCTTCGTATGTCAACAAGTCAGAGGTATAAGGCACAAATCTGGACAAGCGGGCTCCCAAGAGTTCCCCACTGAGCCATCCCTAGCCTAGGATAATGAGAAATACAGGTAGTGAGCCAGGAGGGACACCATGAGGGAGGAGATCACTCAACTAGAAACTCCATCCTTCACAGAAGTCAACCACCACAGGTTCTACCAGCCTGGACTGGAATGAACTGAGCAACTGAATAAATAATTATAGTGCTTGATTACAAGGAACAGAATAAAATAACTCTGTGTGACTCCTGTGCATGTAAGTAGTATACTGAGGAGCAAATAAATGGAGACTTGGCTAGATTTCCCCTGGAGAATCCTGGTTAGAGAATTCAGAAAGTGTAGGGGGTGTACAACCTCTCCCAAGACCAACCAGCACAGGAAGAGCTGCTGCAGACAAGACCTGACAAGGAGGTCCACGGTCAGTGTGTGGAAGGGATGGGGGAAGGAAGGCCTTGTTGTAATCCCAAAGCACTGCCTCTGAATGATCAAGAAGCATGTAGGAGAGCTTAGAGATATTCCACCAGGGAAATTCAGAAGTCATCTCCCTAACCAAGAACCAATGTTAACTCATGGCGATGAGACTTATCACGGTCCCCTGAAAACACATGAAGATACTAACTACACCACTCCCGTGATGTTCACGGCTCCACCAAAATAATGCTGGCCACCGATCTAATCACAAGAAACACGTCAGACAGATCAAGGGTCTCAATGGCAGGAAAGCCAGAAGAAGATGCGGGCACTGCCAGAGATGGGAGGTGGCCAGGCAGATAGCAGCGGGACCTTGGACCAGCTCCTGGGATAAAAGCGAATCACTGGGTGGTCCAAGTCATGTGGTACCATGAATGTCAAACACCAATGGCTGTTTTCAGGACTTGAACCTTAGACCACGGTGATGGGAACTGTTAACCATGGGGGGAAAGTAGGAAAAGTGTCTATGTGAGGCCTGCCATTTCTAGGAAGGTCTGAAGTTAATTCAAATTTAAAAAAAAAAAAATCAAAATAAGCAAATGTCAAGAGAATGTTTGATATTAGAATACTGTTACTTTTGGGACTCAGGGGAAATAGATCAGTGATAAGAGTGTTTGTTACGCATGCATGGAGGACCCGGTGCATCCACACACGCACTCTGAAGCCCAGGTTGGCCTTAAAATTATGGCAATCCTGCTCAATCTTCCAAGTGCTGAGAATGCAGGTATGAACCTCACAATAGACCTGGCTATTTATTTACCGATTTAATTGTCTATATAAAACAGTGAACTTCAAGAGCTGTTATGTTTATTTAAAAAATGATCTCTCCAGGTCTCCTGCTGTGTTTAACAAGGTTTCATGTATTCAAGCTGGCCTCTCAGTTACCAGGTTACCAAGGCTGGCCTTAAATATCTCATCTTTCCTGCCTGTATCCACTGAGGGTTGGGACAACGGGCACGTACCACCACACCCGACTGAAATTAGTCTCACTGACTCAGTAGCAAAGCAAGGCAGGTTCACAAAATGAACGCTGTTCCTTCCACGAAATATTAACAAAATGTGGATTGCAAAATTAAGTTCCTGTGTTAGTGCTGTGTTGAAGCAAAACTAAGCCCTCGGGTCCTTCTTCCAGGACATCAGCCACAAGCCCCACCCCCATGGGTATCTCCCATCACGGGACACTCGTGTGTTTCCGTGTCTTTGCTTCCTCAGGTATTCCTCACACCAGATGATAACCTTCACAAAATCATGGTCTCCCCACATGTACTGCACCCCACTTCCTCTAAGAGACTCCTTTGCAGTGAGCAGTGTGCCTATGGCCAGCCTTGGTGATCATAAGTCCCCTGTGGGAAGAGCTCCATGTGCATCACCAGCTTTTGGGGAACTTAGCATGAGTGCATTTACACCTTGAACCCTAATTAAACGCTGCAGAAACTGATACAACCTGAGTCCTTTAATTTTCAAGCACCACCGTGGGTTTAAGAAAAAGAAAAGTGGTTTTGTTGCCCAAGTATTCATCCCTTTATGTTTTCTAAGTGTTCTTCATACAATAATTCTGAAGCCCCAGTGAAAGGGAATTTATTATCGTTTAATCGTAAGGGGTCGGGGGAGAATTTTATTTGCATGTGATTCATAACAAATTAGCCTGAGCAGTTTAAAACTTTGCATGCATCGTGCTAAATCTTTTGTTCCACACATCTTTAACATTGGTAAAAATACTGAGAGTAACTGTCAGACATACACAGTCCTTGCTCTCTGTTATCAACAAAATGGGGTTCATCCAGCAGTGATACTAGCTAGTCATTATAGAATGAGAGATGTGTGGCAAGGTGAGGGGATGAGAAAACGGACCCTCATGGGCTTCTGGGAAAAGAAAACAAATCAGAACAACCATCCTGCAAAAGAATTAGGAATTTCCATGTCGTATTCTTGCTTCCTGGTGAGCTAGTGGCATTAACAGTTGTGAACAACTGAACAGAGCCCCTGCAGCCAGCAATCAGGGAAGTGGTTAGCCAGTGGTGGTGATATCATGCACTTACTGAGCCTGTGCTGCCAAGGCACTATCAACCCTATAGAAGGGAAGTTGAAATATAATGGCTTTAACAGTAGGAGCATGTGGGGGTGGGGGTGGGGTGCTGTAGAGATGGCTCAGTGGTTAAGAGCACTGACTGCTCTTCCAGAGGTCCTGAGTTCAATTCCCAGCAACCACATGGTGGCTCATAACCATTGGTAATGAGATCCGACGCCCTCTTCTGGTGTGTCTGAAGACAGCTACAGTGTATTCACATATATAAAATAAATAAATCCTAAAAAAAAAAAAAAAAAAGTAGGAACATGTCAACTGTAAGAAATACAGGAGCAAAATTCATAGTGATAGTTTCCCCTGATGAAGTGCTTCACCTTTATTTGAATATATGCAAGTATAGCTAATAAAGTAATTAAAATAACTACATTACTCTGTACCCAGAAAAATTAGAATTCTAACTTGATTAAACATAGTATTGAATGCTAATATGTAATCCAACTGAACTAATCTACTGCTGACGTAAGCTATTTTGTGTTTGTTCATTTTGAGTGAGGAAACCAGAAAACACCATCTTTTGGAGGGATTGGTGCTAAATGTTGAATGGATATGATGGTGAGTCTTGCATGAAGATGATTTTGCGTTACTTAAAATATTTTAAACATATTCAATAAAAAAACAAGAAGAGACTTGGGGCCAATAGATTTACCTGGACAGAGGCCAAAGCCAAATCCGTCACGCAAACCTCCAGTACAGGTGGCAAAGAGGGACACCTGACCCTCTCCTCACCAGTTCCTTTCCACCCTATGTAAGAAAGTAGAGGGACAGAAATTGCCCAAGTTCAGCCCAGCTCTGCTGATACTGAATGATTCTCTAACCTCTCCCGAGGCCTGATAGAACATGGGCTATTCTATGCAACCAGGCCAGAGTGCTAGGAGCATGCAATCAGACAGTGATATTGAAGAATGCACTACTGTGCCCGGATACGGAGGTGATCAATAATTAAAGTGAATATGGACAGTGGTGCCAATGATCTTGACATTGCTGACCCCACAGACATATAGGAAATACTAAAGATACCACATATGGAAATGTTTGGCATACAATAAAGATTCCATAGGGGTGTCCCAAGCTACATGGTTTCTCTTATTATACCCAAGTCTATCTCCCAGATCCAAGTTAAGTCAACCTGACAGGAAAAAAACTGTGGCATGGAGATTAAAGATGGGAGGTGTGAACCCACTCTCCTAAGCACAGTGATTTACTGAGCCCCAGTGACAACAGTATTGGGAAAAGTGTATGGAAGAACATGGCGACTCAGGGCAGATATTCTTCCTTTTAAGGGTCTGTGTGCATGTGGTGTTGAAAAGATGCCCCCACCACCACCACCAAGGTCTTCTGGGAGTCCCAACAGAACATAACCTTCTCTCTACACTTGCGACTTCCATTAGCAGCCTGGTGAGGCATTGATAAGTATTTCTCAAAAGCCAGGTGCAAAAAGTTTGATGTCTGGTTGGTGGCTGCACCTTTTGGGGGGTTGGGCCTATTGGAAGGAAATTAGGTCAGTGGGGGGTCACTGGTGGGGAGCCATGGCCTTTGTCAAAGAATTGGAAACACTTGCTCTTCCCCTTAGGTCCTTCACTTCCTGGATGCTATGAGGTCAGTAGGCCCCTCTGCTGTGCACCAGAGCATAATGTAAAGACCAGAGCATCGAAACCAGGAGATAATTAGCTATCACAGGGGGAACTGTGAGCTCAGACTGGTCTTTCCTATGAGTTCATCATCATGAGTAACACAACTTGCTTGTCTCCTTTCATGAGGACTGTCTACAGTGCGTGCTTTCCACACCACAGTTCAAACTTGGGGCCACCATGGCTGAGAGGAGCCAGAGCCTGTGCCTGGGGTCTTGTAATTAGCACCATGCCTTGGACTTCTGCAAAGCCCTTCCTAGCTTTATCCTTTGAGTTGGCTTTCAGCACACGCAAACAGAACAGAACCAAAGGCATAGAGAGGTAAGCCTCACTGGCCGATCATCTTCTACCCTAATGCCACCACCAAAGGGCCAAACTCACACCCCAGCAAGCAGCACACAGCAATGCTACTCCCCACCCAGATGGTCTCTCAGGACACACATCTCTGCTCTGCCCCACACCTGTGTTGATGGTGATCCGAGCCTGAGAGGCCAGCTTTAAGGTAACAAGTTCGCAGTGGACCAGAGGAGTAATTGCATCCCACCACTTGCCCAGAACTAAGATGCTCGCTCAGGTCCACAAACCTATAAGAAAATCCAGCATTTTACTACAGCTCTCTGAACTTTTCCTCTGTGTGTGTGTATGTGTGTGTGTGTGTGTGTGTGTGTGTGTATGCATGTGTTTGGCATATAACATGCCAAACATGTTGGGCATGGCTGCATTGTAGAATTTAGAGGACAACTTGTTGGAACCTGTTCTTTCCTTGCAAGTATGGACTGCAGAGCTCAAACACAGATCATCAGTCTTGAAGGCAGGTGCCTTTAGTTGCTGGTCCATCTCATCAGCTCCGAAGTGCTGTGTTTTTAATGATGGGCCACATAGGAAAGCATAAAATCAGGAAGAATGGAACCCATCAGATGAACAGGACCTAGGAGCAGGTTGGTAACAATGATACCGAAGACCAACCGGAGTCATCTACAGTGGCTCAAGGGCACTCTTAAATGGATTGAAAGGGGGGAAAACGAGACGGGGATATTTATTGGTAAGGACGTAACAATAACCAACTCAGGAAGATTAAGGAATGCAGTCCAAAGCAAAAAGGGGCGCTGGTGGCCTGCTGCGGACAGCTAAGCAAATGGAAAAAATAATGGCCTCTTCAGAAATGGAAATGTTTTCTAGTTGTAATTGGCAGTTTATACAGTTTTTCAATACATCATCAAAAACCAGCATCAAAATTAAAAGGCAGTAATGAGCAGATTAGCAGGTTTCCTGGCCATTAATGAAATAAAGTGCTTTGGGTCCCTATGGAAAGTCGTTTGCCAATATGTGCAACGTCCATGGGTTTCAGCTCAATGGTCACATACCTGTGCACTTGAACAGGGCTGGGGCTGGGGTGGGGGGAGTCAGCCAACACAGTCTTCTCCCCAAGCTTGGCATAAACAGTACAAAATGCAAGAATCCTTTTATTTTTGACAGGGAGGGGGGGTTGTGTATGTGCAGGGGTGGGTGGGCACTCGCTAACAGATGTTTACAAGCAGAAGGTAACTGGTAAAAACCCAAACACAAAGCCGCATTGTCTTCCCCGATCCACAGACGAAGCCATTGCAACTCCTGTGAAGAGCCCCTTCTGGACAACATCCAGGAATTAAAAGGTGCCAACAAGCTGCCTAATACGCTTGCGTAGACTGAATTCTTATGAAGAAAATAAAGTTTATTGTCTGTAAAGAGCGAAAGCATGGGGAGGGGGGCGGGAAGCAGTAAGGCGGTGGAGGTGAACCGTTAGGCAGATGTTCACTTACGGAAATACAGAGAGCAGAAGACGCCATCGCTGCGGATTTTTACGAGAAGCCTGATGGCTCCTTTGCCAGCGTCAAGGGCAAGGGGAAAGGAAGGGAAGAGGATGGAAACCTGGGCTGTGCTACCTGGTTTTGATGACCTTGGATACAGAGCCTGAAGGGGAAGCAACTGTGAGCAGGCCAGGTACATCGCTCATTTCAATTCCTAACCTAAGTTCTGAAAGGCAAGTCCTAGACTGAAACTCTGTAGGGCTGAGAGATGTATTTTGGTGCTTGAAATATTCATACTATGTCCCCCCCAATGAAGAACAAAATAAATAAAAGAAGATATGCCAAAGTCTTTGCATCTCTTTAGATACCTCCCTTCCCCTGCCTCCCCACTGTGAATGAAGCAAAAGACTTCAGAAAGGCATCTCTGGTTGCTAGTCCTGCCTCAACTGGCAGGGTAGGGAAGGACAGAGAGGTGACTTGCATGCTGAGTGTGTCACGAGTGCAGACTGATTTACATGAACTGATGGATTCATAAAAATAATCTGACTGGGTCTCTCTCTTGGTTTGAAGCCCTAGGAGGCTCACAGATAACTCTTCAGGCCAGCTGTAACATCTTGGAAACTTACAACCCACATACCTGGTAGTTTACCCCTCAAGTTGCCCGATTTCTTTCGTTAAGTTGATGTCCGCAGCTGTGTGCCCTTTGGTTATTGCTCCTGCAGTGTCAGGGGCCTGCTCCAATCATTTCGAATCCACTGGGCATGGCGATGCGTACCTGTCTGTAATCCTAGCACTTGGGAGGTGGGGCAAGAAGGTCAAATGTGCACTATTCCATTTCTCTGTGTGCTGCTACAGAACTCTCTCTCTCTCTCTCTCTCTCTCTCTCTCTCTCTCTCTCTCT
>NC_034609.1:37878340-37896135 GCF_900095145.1 Mus pahari | reverse complement strand
ACAGAATGGGAACATAATCCATATTGTTTTATGGGGAAGCCACTTTTAAGATATGTACAACATTTAAGGACCATTAAGGAAAGCAGAAATTGAATGCCCTCAAAAAAAGCTTCAAGTAGAGATAAGGAAAAAAAAAAAAAAAAAAAAAAAAAAAAAAAAAAAAAAAAAAAAAAAAAAAGGCCGCAGGTTAGGACTTCCAAAATTACAACCAGGAATTGTTGGGGCAACTGTAGGTGGCATGAAGGATGGCTGAATGAATTATTCCATACAACATGGACTAAGACAGTCACGCAATTAATTTCTAAAGAAGATAGAAGGGAGGTATATTCCCAAGCATTCTGGAGAACACACATTCCTGTCTAAACGCCTGTTCACCAGGCCTGACCTGGCTGGGTGCTGAAGAACCTCTAAGACACGCCGTCCCGTTAAGCAACTTGGGAACATGTCAGATGTGAGGAATGACAGGTGCTTGTTGTGGGAGGGGCCTGGAGAGACAATCTGGCTTTAGGACACATTGAATGTGGGACAGAAAACATCGACATACAGGCAAATAAACTGGATGAAGGGACTCGGAGCAGAACTCCAATCCGTATGAAATCGATAGCGTGAGTCTCAGGGAGCCATGTGCTCCTCCGTGGGAAGAATCATCAGTCGGAGACAGCCAAAACCACAGTTACGGAGCACACCGAAACTTAAATGGTGGGAGGGAAAAACAGGAAGCGAGGTGGGGAAAGGCGAGTCAAATAATTACCAGGCAGACAGAATGTAAAGGAAGACACGGCTTAATGATGCTGGTGACCCAGCATCTCTGTGAATATATTAAAAGCCACCACATACAATGTGGCAGGTTAGAGACACCTCAGTAAAGCTACAACTCTCCTCTCAGTAAAAGGCAGAGTAAAGGAGATGCATTGAGAAACGTATTTTAGTGGTGAATATTGTAAATCATTAGTCATTCACTTTATAAAGTAGAGCCATAACTAGACTGTACTGTATGTACAAGCGAAATTAAAAGGATTATCAATGTCAAACATAGAGGATATCCAGCAACTTGCTCTTATATACCAAGGTAAAGACTGTGAAATATCACAGAAGGCTCCCAGGCAAGCTGACCAGTGACACACAGCATATCCATGAGCTCTGGATTCAACTGAGGGAGACTGCCGCAGAGAGCGGGATGGAATGTCCATAAGGAAGGGTCCACACATCAGCTTTGGGCCTCTCTGCATGCCCACATAAACGTGCATCCAAACACATGTGTAAACATGTATGTACACATGCATTGCAAAGACACATACATGAAAAGAGAAAAAGAATGAGCTAGAAATGAAGACACTGCCCACACAAATAATTAACTGTGCATGAAATATCACAGTAGCTTCAGTTGTAGCAGCACACACACAGATCCCACCCTGGAGTCATCAGTGAAATTAAAACTACGTTACCCTGATTCTAAACCACACCCACTTATAATTTTTTAATCAAAAAAATGAAGAAAATAGAAAGAATGAATAACTGAATAAAAGGAAAAAAAATCAAGAACAAAGGTGAGAAAGAAGAAAAGAGGGAAAGGAAAAGAAAAGCATTTAAATACACAGGCCTGCCTTAGGCTTACACCGCAACAGACCATAGTTTGTATTCCGAACCCATTTCTGTTGTCTAAATTGAATTCATGGTAGATTAAGGCCCTATTGCCCCATCTCCGATGCTAAGAAAAATATTTTATGGGGAAAATAGGCATCTTAAAAACAATAATTCTCTTCAATGAAAGACTCTTTTGACTATTTGTGGAAATTGCAAACTAGCTCCCTGCATGAGTACTTAGCTCCTTTAAGGCAACAATAGTGAAACAATTTAACATAAAGACAGGTTACATCCCAAAGGTGGGGGGAACCAAAACTACAGAAGACAATTCTGCAGCTGCATAAGGTAACTGCTCATCTTTTTATGTCTGCAGGAAACAACAATGGTGTCCCTACAGATTACGCAAAGTACTGAGGGCTGAAGAGAGGGCTCTGTGGACAAAGGGCTTGCAGCCAAGCTGGAGGACATGAGTTCAGATCTCCCGAGACCCATGTAAGGCTGAATGTAGCAGTACAGGCATGGGTAATCAATCCCAGAAACACCCCTACAGTAAGATGTGAGGCACAGACGAGAAAATGGTCTGAGAGCTCATGGGCCAGCCTGGTGCACACGGGAACAAACCAGAGCTTGTGCCCCAAAGAAGGTGGCAGGACAGTCTGAGGATGTCCTCTGGTCCAGACATGCACGTTCCCCACTCCCCTCACAGTAGGAGCAAGTAGGGCCAGAGATAGAAGTTCAGGTGCCTTTTGAACTAGGAAGCTTTCACGTGGCTCTGATTTAATTCACAATATTAAACTGTCTTTTCCTGTTTACATAGGAGAGCTTTAGTGTGACTACAAACACAGGACGCTCCCTTCTGAGATCCGGGTCTGTCACCTTTAAGAAGAACAGCTGTGCATGCTGTTGAAAGGAACTGAATGAGCCAGGTGTGGTGGGCCACTTCTGTAATCCCAGCACAGGGAGGTGGAGGCAGGGACATGAGGACTCCAGGCTCATCCTCAGCTGCACAGTGACCCTGAAGCCAGCCAGAGAGGTTTGCCTTGAAGCAGAACGAACAAGTAAAACAGGAAGAAAACAACAACAACAACAACAACAACAACAAATGCTCAAAATGAAGCCAAGAAAGAGAGTGCTGTTGCGATCTAGGTGGCCGCTGAGTTATCTGCTGAAACGCTCTGTGAGGTCTCTCAAGAAAAAAACCAGTTGTTCCCAACAGAAGATAAGAGGGAGGAGAGAGAGGACCTTCTGGAAAAGGAGGAGATACGTATTCCAGCTGCTGTTGAGGCATGGAGGCTGCCATCCTTACACCAGCAATATGAAGCAAGGAAAACGCTGTGGCTCAATGACTCCCAGATTCAATTGCTTCAATTACTAGAGCAACCCGGATGCCTGGGGTTAGCACTAGGGTCGTCAAGCCAAGATATTCTTAGTTCCCTGAGCATGGTTAGGGCTAAGGGTGACATAAGTAGGTAGTTGTGCGTGTGTGTGTGTGTGTGTGTGTGTGTGTGTGTGTTGTGTGTGTGTGTGTGTACACGCACGAGAGCATGAGCAAATACGTGCACACTTTGCGGGGTACACATGTACCCCTGGGTTTCCTTTGTTGCCCATCTATCTTGATGTATTGAGAGACATTATTTCACTAGCCTGGAACTCAGTGACTGGCATAGGTGGGCTGGTTGGCCTGTCTCTGCTTCTGCGGAGCTAGGATAATTAGCCACAAGACAGGACACCTGGCTTTGGGGGGGGGGGGTTAAAAAAAAAAAAACATGGGTTCTAGGAACTGAACTCTGTTCCTCTAGCTGATACAGCAAACACTGTCCTGACAGCCATCTCTGAAGCTTAGACTGTTTTTAAGCACACTTCCAAAAGAGAATTTTGAAGTGGAGAAACTCTGTCATATGCATGGTAGTGGTGTGAGGATTTCACGTGCGGATTAATCCCACAGTAAGTACAACACAGGAAGTGAACTTTAACATAAGCTCAGGACTTTAGTTCATCATAATGTCAGTTTCCTAATTATACCAGGTAATTGAAATGAGATGCTAATTCTGTGCCCTATGCTTGGGGAAGTGGGATGGATAGTAATCTGCTCACTTACGCTATGCCACTAAAGGTGTACATTAAAAACCTTCAACATAACACTCTACGATATTATACCCTTTTCTCAACTTATTTTGTTTTGGAGCATCTGATACAGGTTATAAACTAGTTACCTGCCCAGAACATGTTTTCTTTGAATTGCACATTGTTTTAAAAAAATAATAAACTGCCATTTACAGTCAGAAAACAGCTCATTAAAGAGCCAGAACTGTCAAGCATTACTAGTTATTTTTAAATATTTATTTATCTGTGTGTAGGAGCACATGCATACCGTAGTATGTGAATGCCAGGATGTATGGGCACATGCCTGCTACAGTATATGAATGTCAGGATGTATGAGCACATGCATACCACAGTATATGAATGCCAGAATGTGTGGGCACATGTATGTCACAATGTATGAATGCCAGGATGTGTGGGCACATGCATGCTGCAGTCTATGAATGCCAGGATATGTGAGCACATGCATGCTGCAGTCTATGAATGCCAGGATGTGTGGGCACATGCATACCACAGTCTATGAATGCCAGGGTGTATGAACACATGCATACCACAGTCTATGAATGCCAGGATGTGTGCGCACATGCATGCCGCAGTGGATGGAGACCACGGCAACTTTCAGGCAGGAGCTGCCTTTCTTTACTGTGTGGGTCCTGGGGATCTAACTCACAACGTCAGGTTGGGAGGTAAATGCCTTTACTCACTGAGCTGTTTTCTCATGGCAGCACTGGGTGTGTATTTAGACAAAGAAACAGGAAGCTGTAGGCAAGAGAGTAGCATCTTCTGAAGTCCAGGCACGGTGGTGCACGCATGTGATCTCAGCACTTGGCAAGCAGAGACAAGAGGAACAGGAACTTAAATCCAGCCTCATTTTTTCATGTTTGAAGTCAGCCTGGGCTACATAAGATTTTATTGCAAATGAATGAATGAATGAATGAGTGAATGAATGAATGAGTGAATGAATGAATGAATGAATGAATACTACAATAACATAAAAATTCCCAAAGTGCAGATGGGTAAGTTGGGAGCTGGACTTCTTATCTGACACAAGGTCTCAACACCCTCCTTTGTCTTCTACCTGCTTCTACAGTCTACCTGAGCAACTGTTGGATTGGTACTTCACTGACAAGAAAAACGGCAAAAATATCCAAATTCACGTACCGTTTACATATGTGTGTGTGCGCACGTGACTGTGTGTATGTATGAGTGTGTGTTTGTGTGAGTGTGTATGAGTATGTGTGTCAGGAAGTTTGTATGAGGAGGGTGAATGTGTGTGAGTATATGTGTGTAAGTATAAATGTGTGTGAGGAGGGTGAGTGTATGTGTATATAAGTGTTATTGTGACTATGTATGAAATAGTGTGAGTATGAGTGTATGTGTTTGTGTGAGTGTTATGAGGAGGGTATGTGAGTGTGTGGATGTAAGTATGTGTATGTAAGTGTGTGTGAGAGGAGTGTATGTGAATGTGTGTACGTGTGTGTGTGCATGTATGTGATTGAGTGTGTGAGTATGTATGAGTATGTGTGTGTGTGAGTAAGGGTATGATGTGTATGTATGTGTAAGTATGAATGTGTTAGGAGAGTGAATGTATGTGTTCATGTGTGTCTGTGTGTGAGTGTGTGTGTGTGTGTGTATGTGTATGTGAGTTTGAGGAGGGTATGTGAGTATGAGGAGGGTATGTGAGTATGTGTGTGTGTGTGTATGTGTGAGTTTGAGTGTCTATGAGGAGGGTATGTGAGTATGTGTGTGTATGTGTATGTGAGTTTGAGTGTGTATGAGGAGGGTATGTGAGTATGTGTATGTGTGAGTTTGAGTGTCTATGAATAGGGTATGTGAGTATGTGTGTGTATGTGTATGTGAGTTTGAGCGTGTATGAGGAGGGTATGTGAGTATGTGTGTTCATGTGTGTTTGTGCTTGTGAATGAGTTTGTGTGTGTGTGAATGAGTATGAGTGTGAGTGTATGTGTTTGTGTCAGTGTTGTGAGGGGATATGTGAGTATATGTGTGTGAGTATATGTGTGTGTGTGAGAGAGGAGTGTATGTGAATATGTGTGTGCATATATGTGAGTGTGTGTGTGTATATATGTGTCTGAGAGTGTTTGTATGAGTATCGTATAAGTGTGTGTGTGTGAGAGAGAGAGAGAAAGAGAGAGAGAGACACACACACACACACACCACAGAGAGAGAGAGAGAGAGAGAGAGAGAGAGAGAGAGAGAGCGCATGTGTGTGCTGGTGCCCACAGAGACCAAAAGGTTCCTGATCCTTTGCAGCTGCAGTTACAGGCAGTTGTGAGCCACAGGACATGGGTACTGGGAACAGAACTTGGGTCCCGTGGAAGGGTAGGAAGCACTCTTAATTGCTGAGCTATTTCTTCAGTCACGTGGGCTGGTTTTTAAGGTGGGGGGGGGGCTCCCCCACTTTCCAGGTGGGTGGTTAGAGATCCCTGGAGATGTCTCCCCTATGGGCTAACATTTTGTTTAGTTAACTATTAAAAAAAAATTGTTGCGCTTGCCCCCTCTGCTGGAACCAAGTCATTTAAGGTATTTCTTGGCTTTATAATACGTACAATTAGTTCTGAACAATATACAACTCTGTGCTGTGTCTGGGAACATCTTGATTACACAAATGCAGAACTAATTGCACAGAACGATGGCTGGAAAACCCGAACCGCAAAGCTCCAGTTCCTGTCCTTTCTGCCACTGGGCTAAGAACCTTGCAGCACCCCAGCAAAAGAGCTCCCTGTATCTTTAATGGCTCACCCAGAGCTCAGAGCCAAAGTCTCAACTATTTGTTGTTCGCTGTTGTTATATTCTGTTCCAAGGTTCATAATTTGAAAATCGACTTTGGGGACTTTTTGCTTGGTCTATTAAAATGATTCATGTTGCATTCAACATAAACTGTGTGTTCACAGAGGAGGGTGAGAGCCCGCACTCACGGCATAATAACTAAAGTGAATTTTGAACGAGCCGCAGTTTGTGGCAGCCGTGTGGTATCATTTGTCTTAATTTTTCTTTGGCATTACATTAGGCGGATGCATTTACATTCCCAGGTATGGCTAACCACTTTAAAAACTTTGTTTTTACAGCACGAGTAAAGGGGGGAATCAAATCTGCATGTTTATGCCGTGGAACATCAAATAACACCATTTTACTGTTTGGAGTACATACAGTGGGGGATTTACATTCCATTTACCTGACCTCGCGGAGGGAACTCGGACTGATATGCAAAGTACATGAAATATTTACTACAATGGATCATGCAAGGCTTCTAAAGGAAAACAGATGAAGGCACGATAATACCTTTTGTGCTGTGGCCTGTCCAGTGCCTTGCTGTACATTTAACTGGAATCCCATTACCACACTCATCATTTACATCCGGATTCATCTTCAATAAAACCAGACTCCAGATAACTTAAGCCAGAACTTTAGGTGACAATTGTACAGAGTAGCCATTTGTCACTAATGCGCCAATAAACTCACATGCACAGGCAAGCCGCCTGCCTCCAACTCATGAAATATGTATTCCGGAGGGCTGGAAGGGAGGGCCGCTACATTCCCATTAGTGTCATTTAAGATGAGCACGTGTCTGCGGGTATATGCACATGTCTTCCAGCAGACAAATTCTATAAATATGAGACGCTGAACTATTTCAGATGGGTGGAGACTGTTGCGAGTAAATCTTACATTCTCTCGGTGTGCTCGAAACAAACTATCAGATCAGAATGGACGACGCTGAGACCCAGCTTCCTAGGGTTCTGGTTTCTGTTTACGCCTGAAAACGAGCTTGTAAAACTCTTGACACCCAGCCTAGGAAAGTGTGGCGTTCTAATACCCAGGCGAAGATACTTGCTTGAAAACAGCAGGGTTTGTGGAACTGTTTGTATAAAGGTTCTGTGATAGCTAATGTCGGTTGTCTTGACTGGATCAGGATCAACTCAAAGTTAGGCAGACAAATGTAACTTCTGGGGAACTTCTTGGTCAGGCTATATAAACCAGAATGGCCAAGCCGAAACGTGGGTAGCAACTTCCCGTGACACCTGGGAGAGGGGAGGTCCCAGGAGGGGAGCTTTGCTTTCAGCTTATTTGCTTTCCTGTCTCGCTAGTGACATCATCCACTCCTGACAAACTGGTCACCCTGTGGCTGCAGCTGTGGTGCTGCTGGCCCTGCTGTTACCTTGGTTTGCTATTGTCGGAACCCATTTCTTCAGGCTTCCCACGATGACTGGAGACCAGTGGGTCTCCAAAGACTCCTCCAAGCCTTCAGCTTGGGACCGCAGAGGAATCCAGCCTCGGGGTCTGAGTAGCTTCCAGGCTCATGGCCCCTCCAGCCACTGTTGGGCTAACCAGACTGCATCATGTTAGCCAATCTAATAAATTCCCCTTTAATCTGTATTTATTCCATAAGTTCTGTTCCTTTGGAGCACGAGTTCTGATACAGGCTCTGAACAATTACTATGGTTTATGATCATAGCGTTAAGAGCACGGGCACGGAAGATTCTCTAAGCCGGCATCTGACACTATAGCTGACTGGTTGTGTCACACAAAGCAATTTCAACTTTCTAAGTCTCGGTCTCTTCATCTATAAAATGCGGATCAGAAACCTAGCAGGACCTTGGAGGTGAATGGTTTAAGTTTCCAAAGAGCACCCAGTGAGTGGGAGTTCTTGCTGGGTGCGGTGGCACACGCTTGTAATCCCAGCATTTGGGAGATAGGGAGAGGAGAGTGAGGAGTTCAAGTCCACGCTCTCCTTGGCTATGTAGAGAGTTCAAGGCCAGCCTAGGCTTTGTGAGACAATGGGAACTGAGGAAAATGCTTGAGTGGGTAAGAGCTCTTCCTCCGTGAGCTAGTGTAAGGACCTAAGGTCCAGTCTCCAGGACACAGGCAAAAGCTGGGCATGGTTGCACATGCCTGTAACGGGGAGACAGAAGGGCTGCTGGAGCTTACTGTCCCGCCAGCCTAGCAAAACCACAACGGACTACAGGTTCAGTAAGAGACTCCATTCTTACCAAAGAGTGGCAGGCCAGGACTTGTCGAGTAATCCTCTTGGCTCCTCACACACCTCCCTTATGCCTGCACACCTTATAGAGGTACACATCTGACACTAGTTCCCTCTAGTCAATAGCCTTGATTAACCTTTATTATTAAAACTACCATCAGGGATAATTCAGGCTGGGATCATCATATCTGATCAACAGCCCATTAGCCACAAAAAAAAAAAAAAAGCTTATTATCCTCTTAACTAAACTATATAAATACTTGCAGTAGATGGATGAAAGCCTCCGTACTCGAGCAAACGTGATAAGTCTTGAGACGTACAGTGTGGAGCTAGCGGCCTGGGTAGAAGGCTGGCTTCTGACTAACACCCATCTTGCATCTCGTTAGTATCTAGATTTGTTCAGCCTCTACATACCCCAGGTTAGCCCACTTACGGAGCGCACTGGGTCCTGACATCAGAAAGGAGAAAACAGTTGTCCTGGCCTGAAGCTGCTCACGGTTGGCAATGGCACGCTATAACTTTTCTTGGGGAGAAATGAACAAATACCTGTTTGTCGAAAATAGGGCACCAACAACAGACCAAAGAATCAATTCTACCCGAGTCTGGCTGAGGGAAGTGTGTATGACTCCAAGGTGCCTGCCTCTCCAAATAATCATCCCAGTGGGTGAGGCTGTGCACCTGAAGCTAACTTCTGGACCTGCAGGTGCCTTTGCCCCAGCAACTGTTACCTATATAAGCTTGGGGGTGGGGAGGTACTGTGAGTCCTGTAACTGTCAGGAGTGTCCTGAGCCTTGTAAGTGTCACTTCCCAAGTCTTAAGAAGTTCCCCCACCTACCCCAGTAACTAAAGTTTTTCATTCAGAGGAAATAGCTATACTACACTGAGTGTTTCTTAGACTGGAAGTAGCCAGACAATGACTTGGGAAGAGTTACAAACAAACAAACAAACAAATAAACAAATAAGTGGAGAGTCCCAAAACGCTA
This sequence comes from Mus pahari, assembly GCF_900095145.1. NCBI lineage: Eukaryota > Metazoa > Chordata > Mammalia > Rodentia > Muridae > Mus > Mus pahari. The sequence goes on along the minus strand of NC_034609.1, from coordinate 37,886,472 downwards.
GTTCATCTAGGCCCAGGAATTGGCCTCTTGGAGTGAGTGTCCAGAGGCGCTCTGGGGCAAAAGATGGAAAATAACTCTTAAAGTATAGAGAAACAAAAGCCAGAAGCCGAGATGGGGGTGGGCACTGGCAGGACAGTGACACAGTAGGCTCACTCTAAACCATCCTAAGGATCCTGGGGAGGTTCCTTGAGAGAGGAAGGTCTGAATTAAGGCTGGACTGGGGTGTAGGAGTCAGGCTCTCCCTAGCAGATGGTGGCTGACCCTCACCCTGCTTTGGCTTCCTTAGAGCTGAGAAACAAAGCCTTACAGTCAGACTGCCTACCGCACAGACTCCCTGATGGAAGGTTATACCCTGTCTCTAAGTGTGTTTCTCCGTCTGTAAAAGAAGTCCCTAGAGCAGACACCTCACGGGTTGTTGGAAGGATTAAATCAAACCACATATGCAGAAGTATCAGGCTCACTGCTGGTGGACAAGAGACATGTTATGAGACACTATTGATACAGACATTTCAAGTAAGTAGGAGGAACTAAGGATGAGGGACTCAGTCCAGCAAAACTCACCACCACCATCCCCCTGTCTCATAGCACACCCATTCCCTCCTCACCCAGTGAAACATACAGGGCCATGCAACGAGACTGAACCAGAGTGTCCTAGACAGGTTGCTGTAACTGAGCTAAACTCCATGACAGAAGCAACTCGGGAGGAAAGTGTTTGCTCCATCTTCCATGACTGAGAAGTCAGGGTAGGAACACAAGACAGAGGCTTGAGGCAGACTCTAGGAAGGGCTCACTCCCTGTGGCTTATGCCCGGTCAGCTTTCTTATAACTGAAGGGACTCTAGATAGCCCAGGTCTGGCCAACGCGGCTCAGACAGGCCTTGCCCTTCTCTCTCATTCCATCTGCCTTGCTAAAAACCATTAGATTACGTTCCTGAAGCTAGGCCCCAAAGTCTATACCTTTATGTGGGCCGATTCCTCCTTTCGCAGCGGACCACCAAGGTCCAGCTATCAAAGTATTAAAAGTCCAGCAATTCACAGCCCCCTTTGGCTCACCTAATCAACATGCCCAATCAAAACATACTACAGCATCCTAGCCCATTCTAACACAGACCACCTCTTTTTCTTTTCTTAAAAATTATACTTGCAAGGTCATAACAGAGATAAAGGACATCTCTGAGAAAGCAGGTGTCTAGGTGTGGTTTGTGCCTAGTCCAGGTCAGGGAGAGAAACCGCACTGTGCGTGGGGTCTCCTTCAATCACCCCAATCTTTAGCACCACAGTAACAGGGGCGACATCGCCTATAGTGAGCTGATCCCTCCTGTATCAACTAGCAATAAAGAAACTTCCTGACAGTATCACGGGCCAAGCTGACAGAGGTGAATTCTCAAAGTTCCCTCTTCCCAGGTGTTTCTACTGTTTTGTCAAGTTAACAAAAAAATAACAAGAATACCGAGTTTATGAACCAGGTGCCAGTGCGATAGAACATTAGTTTGAACATTAGTGTTAGGAAAAGGATCTCTACAGACATTTGATCTTTGGGGTAGCGTCTTCATGAGCGGATGAATGCCTGTCTACTGGGAATGGACATTGCTAAATCAAATTTTGTGCTCTTCTGCGTGAACTTGGCAATCTTTGGCTTTACAGTCTTCATCAAGAGTCGAAGCAGAGAGAGGCTGTCACTGGAAGCCAGATGCTGACACACGCATGCTCCTGGCACTTTGGCTGCCAGGATGGGTGGCCAAAATAAACCTCTTTCCATGATAAAGTCCTTGGTATGAGTTACTTTGGGATAGCATTGGGGAAAATGAACTGAGACACCGTGATTTTTTACTGAAAGATGTTACAGAGCCTTGTCCTAACCGAATCCCGGAGCCGCATCTTGAATGTGCAAATGAAAGCAAGGAGTGGACAAATGTCCGCTAGCCTCAGTGAGGTGATCTCTAAAAGAATCTCTCACACAAACACTCAAAGAGAAGACACTGGCGCAAGACTCTGCAGAGGAGTCTATAATTAGGTTATTAGTTTCTTATTTGGACAGCAGCCCTAAGTTGCAAAATCTATATAAGTAACACAACAAATATGTCAGTTCCATCTTTCCCTTTAGTTCTTGTTCTGGGAGCTGACACAGCTGTCTGCCAGAACGTTTTATTTAGCAAAAGGGGAAGAGGAAGAAGAGAAGGAGGGAGAGGAAGAGAGAGAAAAAGAGGAAGAAGAACAGGGGAAAGAAGAGGATAGGTGGAGGAGGAAATTCCTCAAGCAGAAAAGACCTCTAACTGATAATATTTTAGTTTAATTGCAATGAAAAAGCCCTTTCAAATTATGGATAGCAAATCTGAATCAAATATAGTCAGGGATTGTAGGTGTTAAAAATAATACAGACCTTGGGAAAAAAATCTATATTTTAATCTTTTTTTTTTTTTTTTTTGGAAAAGAACAAATTATCTTATTTACTACATGAATGATTTCCTCAATTTAACGCCAATCTTTAGAGTCAACTTCTACCTGTCTGAATAAACAGGCTGCGACAGAAACGACTAGATTATTTATATTATGAGGAAGTGTTTAAAAATAAACGGGAGAGATGACTTTACCAGTATTGAAAATCAAAACAACATACAGAGCATCTCAGCTTCACGAAAATCTAATTTTATTTGCTTCTGTTTCCAGGAGGGGAGTTTAAAGAGAACACATAAAATAGTAAATTAAATTTCTCTTTGAGTGGGGGGAGAGTGAGAAACACATCTAAACTTTGCTGGCAGGCTCAGAAAAAAAAGCACCCACTGAGCCCCATCCTCACATGGCCTGACAGGGTGAAGAGAACTTATTCCCTAGTGGCCCTGCCTGTTATAGCGTAGACCAGGGCATTCATATAAAGCTGGACCATGTTGGAAATCAATGTAGTTTTTTAAAGAGTTATGACAAAATAAGATCTATGGTGTAAATTTTAGCACGCAGATTTTTAACTGGAGATCTAAACACCAGGAAATCCATTAATATAGATAATTTTTTTTGTTGTTTGTTTGATGCTAATATTCTTGCGTTTGCTGAACTGGGGGGAAATAGGACCTAGTATTTGAGGGACTAGTGTTCCACCACTGAGCTGTTTCCCCCAACACTTGTATTTTTATTTTGTACAGGGAGACAGGGTCTCACGAAGCTGACTGGGCTGGGCTTCAGCTGGAGACCCTCCTGGCTCAGCCTCTGTAGTAGCTGGGATTCCAAGCCTCTCCACCAGGTCCTATTTAACTACGTATTTCCATTAAATCAGCAATTATTAAAGTGAACATCCCCATTTAACAATAGCTCCCAGTGTTTTCTTGGAATATATACCCCCCTCCTGTGTGTGTGTGTGTGTGTGTGTGTGTGTGTGTGTGTGTGTGTGTGTGTGTCTCGGCACGGGACACTTAATGCCAGGCAGACAAATCCAATAACAATAACAATAACAAGTTGTTACTAGGAAAACAGAGAAAGGACCCCTTCCGATACCCGTCTGGACCACACAGTGTATGTACACGGTAAAGGGCTTTCTCCATGACTGTCTACACTGCCCAGGAGTGTGGGAAGGAAATGGCTTGTTTTATTACATAGAAAACACTGCTAAGCAGCGCATGAGTTGACGCCCGACCCTGATACCTGCCCACGAGTGCCATTCGAATGCCTACAGCGCAACCGTGGAGCTAGGTCACGCTTGCCCACAAAGCCTCTAGAGCTATTTTTGCTGTTATCCCGGCCGGCCCGTTGGCGACAGGGTCAGCCAATACAGTGACAGCTCTTTCCAGAACCTCCAAGGCAGAGGGCTATTCTAAGAAACATCACAGCTCCCTTCCCCCATTCTTCATCCTTCTTTATTTCAGTCTCCCGCGCCCCTGCCCCTCCAATGCAGCAGAGGAGAACCCGGCTGGACCACGGGTAGCCAGAGGAGGAAATTCCTGTCTCAAGAAAAACCAGAACCAAATGTTCGCGCGCAGATCCCCCCGGGTTATAATTTCCCTGTAATGGTTTCTTATGATAATTAAAACCATGTCAGCAAAGGTTGCCCGCCTTGAGACCACAGCAAGGAGGACCTGGACAGTGCGTGAAAGCCATTTTCGCTTAGCTGGGGGAAGGTTCTCAGCACACCCTAGGTCTGCAGGGGGGAGACTGCCCTTCCTACTGGAAGCCAACGAGGTGGTAACACTGGTCACCTGACTCCATTTTATCTCCTTTTTGTATCTCAGTCCCCTTTGGCTCCCAGCAAGGAGCACAGAAGGTCCCCAGTAAACACTGCTCTATGGATACAGCAGTTAACATTTAAGTGGCAGCACTCCCCAAGGACGGTGGTCCTCCTCCTCCTCCTCCTCCTCCTCCTCCTCCTCCTCCTCCTCCCCATCACCTTCTTAGTCACCTTCAGTTTGTGGAGAGGAAGAAAACTACACAACCTGCCCAAGGGTCGCACAGAAAAGGGTTTCTAGTTCTACCCCTGAACACCAGGCAGGTGGGCGGAGCTACAGTTCGCTCAGTGATAAGGTGCCTGCAGATGATTCTGGTTTCAAACTCAACACCACAAAAAATAAACTCACCTGCCAATCAATCCACAGACTGCGCAAATCTGGAAGTGTGCCGGGGCTGGGGGGGGGGGTGTCAGCTGCTCTTTTTCTTTCCTTTCTTTAAAAACTTTTTTAAGAAGTCCGCTAATGATACATACATCCTGGAGTAACTCTGGTGGGAGGCTAAGCCCACCTTCTGCAGTAAAATGGGCAGGAGGAGGTTAGATTATTTTTAAAAAGCTTAGGCTAGTTCCCCCACTGTCTCAGGCTAGCTCCCCACACTGTCTCAGGCTAGCTCCCACACTGTCTCAGGCTAGCTCCCACACTGTCTCAGGCTAGCTCCCACACTGTCTCAGGCTAGCTCCCCCACTGTCTCAGGCTAGCTCCCCCACTGTCTCAGGCTAGCTCCCACACTGTCTCAGGCTAGTTCCCCCACTGTCTCAGGCTAGCTCCCACACTGTCTCAGGCTAGCTCCCCCACTATCTCAGGCTAGTTCCCCCACTGTCTCAGGCTAGCTCCCCCACTGTCTCAGGCTAGTTCCTCCACTGTCTCAGGCTAGCTCCCCCACTATCTCAGGCTAGTTCCCCCACTGTCTCAGGCTAGCTCCCACACTGTCTCAGGCTAGCTTCCACACTGTCTCAGGCTAGCTCCCCCACTGTCTCAGGCTAGCTCCCACACTGTTCTGCTATCACCAGATTTGCCTCGAACAAGCAGTAGTTCATTTGTTTGTATTGGAGCTGGGAGTTTCCTGTAAAGGTTAAGAAAGGGTAGCTCAGCTGGGTGTGGCTTTCCTGCAGCCCCAGTTCTGGGGAGGTTGAGTCAGAAGGGCATTAGAGCTAAGGATTCAACAATCTCTTCATTTTAAAATTCTCTCTGGGAAGCTCTAGGACAGTGGTTCTCAACCTGGAGGTCAAAGGGACCCTTTTACACAGGTCTCACGTCAGGTATCCTACATACCATATATTTTCATTACGATTCACGACAGTAGCTACATTATAACTATGGAACAGCAATGAAAATGATTTTAGGACTGGGGGAGTCACTACAACATGAGGAACTAACTGTACTGAAGAGTCTCACAGCATTAGGACGGATGAGAGTCATGGCTCAGGGGATTCGCCGGGGTTGCCAACAAATATCACAGATGAAAACGATATGACCACAGTCAGGGAGGTCTGAGGGAGAAAAAGTGTTACTAAAAGTGGCTTTCTAAGCTCACTGTGTGCCTGCCATCGTGGCTTGTGTCTATAAACCAAATGGTCTGGAGGCTGAGGCAGGAAGATTAGAACTTCAAGGTCATCTTAAAGCATGTATTTGGTTTGGGGCTAACCTGGACATGTAGAACCCTGTCTCTAAAAAACAAAAACAAAACAAAACAAACCCAAAACCAACCAATCAAACAAACACAATGAATGAATGAATGAATGAATGAATGAATGAATGTTATCTGCTTGGGAGTTGGAAGAATGCATCCTTACTTTAAAGACCAATGAACAGTTATGAGGGTGTGATGGGGGAAAGGGTTTCGGAAGTGTCACACTGCGTCCAGCAGACATTTCCAGGGGGAGCAAGTGTGGGGTGCCCAACAGCACCCCTGGAGACGGAAAGAGATGGGTCATGATTTATGTTTGCTGAGTGTGACTGTTCCCCAAGTGCAAGCAAATTCCAGGTCTCGAAATCTCATCACTCCCCAGCAAAGTCCTCTCCTTCCATCTGGGGTTGCAGGGGCTGAGGTAGCCCAATCAAGATGCTCCAGACCCTAGAAATGGGCAGGGAGCTGGCCCTCCTGGCTTGCGTGCCTTACATCCCCACCCGGACTTTTTAGGAAGCTGCCTCGAACAAATCAAGCCAGGCTGTCATACGATGACAAAGTGGATTCTTTCCCAATGTGACATATTCATTTATCATCTTTCATAAGACAGACCTGAACCATAATTTAGTCCCATAGCTGCTGTATAAATGAACTCCGGGTCTTGATGGGTTGGGCCAGTTTCTTCAACATCAGCTCACTTAGGAACTTGAACGCACAAGGTCAGGATCTAAGTCCTTGTAGAGGCTCTCCAGGGAGGGCAGTGCCCAGGGCTATAAATGGGACCCAGGAAGCCTGGGGCAGCTAAAGCAATAAGTGTCCCGGGGAAACATACAAAAGTGAAGGAGTTGATGGTAGAGTGGGATTTTATTTTTGCGTGTTTTTCCGGCATTGCCACAATTCGACATTCAATATTCAAAAAGAACCCAACCTCCGTGGACTCAGAAATTGAGCTTTTCCTCCAGAAAGACATGTCTGAAATGAAGTGAGTGATGCTTCGTCAGTGGTTGGGTCTGTGCTTTAAACATAGTACGGACTTGAATGTCAAACGGGGGATCTTGACTCCTTCTCAGTGGCAACCAAGACCCCACATCACTGTTGGTCTTTGTGATGGAAAGACAAACAATACAAACCACATCTTAGACATGGGCTGCACACCAGAAAACAGACTGCATTTTCCTTTTTAGTAATATAGTAACTCTGCTTGAGATGGGGCTGGGGAAGACAGATAGAGACAGATAGAGTCAAGCAGACAGATAGAGAAACATATTAAGAAACTGTCAGCAGGGTCGAGTAACTTCTCTAAAGACACACAGAAAGCAAAAGTGGAGTGGGGGGGATATAATATTAGAACCTTTTGCTAAATCGTGCTGCCTATGTGTGATGAGAATGCTCAGGCGCCACTTTCCCTGGGGAATAATTACAACATGACACAATCATGGAAAACCAGTGCAGGGGGAGGAGGTGTCCAAAGAGAAGAAATGAAGGATCCTCTCACACATCCACACATCATGCAGCCCTGCAGAATCCTTCTCTACAGTGAACACATTTGTCCTCAGCACGGCGTGGATGATGATGGCTCCCATTCTGATCGCTGGGTTCATGAACATCCCTGTGGTCCACCCTTTCCAGCTGTGTTCTAACTGTGTGACCTGATTCTCTGTGCCTCCAAACGCTGGGTAGAAGAAAATTTTCTTCCAAGCAGAGTTTTTCTGAGCCATGTACTCCAAGGAGAGCTGCCAAAGTTCAAAGGCAGACAGGGGATTCAGGCTCCTTAGCTCCTTAGCTGTAAAGTTTGGGGGTAGCAAGCTGTCTGAGCCCATTTCCTCATCCTGCCAGATCCTGAGTTCTGTGGGGATGAACAGAAACTACATTTCGCCATCATCAGGTCCCTGACCCAAGGAAGCATCCAGTGTTAGAAGTTTAATAGTTTTAAACATTTTTAATTTTTACCAAATGAGCATGTTTGTATGGGCACCTGTGGAGGCTAGACAAATACATTCAACCCTCTCGAGCTGGAGATAGATCGTCACCAACATCCAGAGCTACCTGTGAGTGCCCAAGTTCAGGTGCCAAAGCAAAAAGAAAAAAAAAGAAAAAAGAAAAACAAAAGGAAACAAATACAGGGAGGGAGGGAGGGAGGAAGGAAGGAAGGAAGGAAGGAAGGAAGGAAGGAAGGAAGGAAGGAGAAAGAAATGGAAGGAAGGATGGAGGGATTAAGAAAGGAAGGAAGAAGGAAGGAAGGAAGGAAGGAAGGAAGGAAGGAAGGAGGAAGGAAGGAGGAAGGAAGGAGGAAGG
>NC_034609.1:37852305-37878095 GCF_900095145.1 Mus pahari | reverse complement strand
GGGAGGGAGGAAGGAAGGAAGGAAGGAAGGAAGGAAGGAAGGAAGGAAGGAAGGAAGGAAGGAAGGAAGGAAGGAAGGAAGGGGTAGAGGAAAGCAGGCCAGCCTAATTCCTGACCCCTGTGTTCCAGGGCAGCGGGCTCGCTTGCTTGCCTGGAAGCGAATATATCAATAGTCACTCAGGCTATGGTCCCATGAAAAACATGGGCGACAAAAGCCCCTTGCAGCAATCTCCAAGAAGGAGGAATAAATTAATCAAACTGCCAGAGAGAGAAGGCCGGGTTGACCTCCTTCTGATCTCATTACTTCTCTATTACCCTTTTGAAAAACACCCTCTTACAGAGATCACTAATTGAAGATTATGTGGAGGGAAATCGCACCTCTCCATCACGGTGGGAACTTTTCCTCATTTGTCATCCTAATAATTCACTTCTTTTCTTTTCTGAAGAGACAGAGACACTAATGGACTATCATCAGTTAAAAAGGCAATTTTTCCATTTAATTGCGCTCATTAAATACTGCACTAGAACAATTGGAAAAGCAATAGTCTCAATATTTAATCATAGCATAGGAATAATGAAACATGGCTCCAAAATAAATCTTGGAATATTTATAAAGTCATAAACGAGCTGTTTTAACAACACCTATGATCAGGGGCGATGTAGTCAGAATGAGACGTGTGATTTTTCATTTCTCCTGATTAGACCTGGTAAACATTTGCACTTCGTGGGGAGAAAAGCGCTTGGAACAGTTCTATCTTCAGAGGCTGCTACAGACATGTGGCTGGGCGACCGCTCCCAGCCTGTTTTGGAGGCTCAGAGGCTGACACACAAGCTGGTCTCTACAGAGAACATTTGCATCCAGATGCAGGTGAGCAAAGCCTGAAACCCCACCCCCTCCAGCCCCCATGTTCCATCTTATCCACCCACTTAAGATGTACAGTGGGATGCGTTCAGCTGACTCATAGTCAAGCCACTGCCACTCAGTCAACTGCAAGCCTTTCCAGTCCATTTTACCTGACATTTTCCTCTTCCCCCTATGAACTCCCATATTTGCAGGCAGCCACTCATCTATATCCTGTCCCCGTGAATTTTCCTACTCCGGAAGTTTCATATGGGTGTGCATGTGTGCACATGTGTGTGTGTGTGTAGGGGGGGGTCTCCTGAGACTAACTGAACTGAAGGGCAGTTATGAGGATTTGCTACAATGTATCTACCCATTTGTCTGCTGATGGGCACTTGTCATTTGGATCACTAGGCTGCTATGAACAATGCAGCGGCCATTTTTCCACTCACAGACAAGACTCCCGGAATGCTACCACAGCTATTCAGTATCTATGTGGGAGTGGGCGCACCGTGGGCGTGGTAGTTGCATGTTTGGTCATTTTAGGAACAACTGGATTGCTTTCCAAAGGGCCGTTTCACCTGATATCCCCACCAGCAGAGTATAAGGGTGACAACATGACTTCTCATTGTCTCTAACAACACTTCTCTGACTTTGTCCCTTCAGCAGTGGGGTGATTCACAGCTCAGGACCAAGAAAGACAAGCACCCAGTTCATGCTGAGAACAGGAAAACCTGTCAGGTGGCCTGCCTCAAGGAAGCCAACGTCCCTGGATGAGAAGGGCTAGACTAGTGGCAGAGCAGGTTAAATCCTGGCTCTGTACCTTCCAGGCTTCCTGGAACCTTGGTCACGTCATTTAAGCCATCTGAGCTTTTATTTCTCTTATCCATACTTTAAAGGAAATTAGCTTCCAGGATGAAGGTGAGTGGTGAAAAATGAAAAGGAATCAAAAACTGCCCAGCAAAAGTCTGGACTGAGGGCTTGGTGGGTAGGGGCACTGGCTCCTCTCCCACAATACCCACTTCCTTCCCCAGAACTCACATGGTAGCTCAGGAACACCTGTAAATCTGGTCCCAAGGGACCTGGCACCCTTTTCTGACATTGTATGCATACAGTGAGCACACACACACACACACACACACACACACACACACGCACCAACACACCCATGCACAAATAACGTAATGAATTTTTAAAACCTCTGAGTGAAATGCCCATTACCCAAGGAAGGATCCTGTTACCACATCCCAGACCTCACTGAATGGTGACTTTGAGTTGCCCTGAGGTCATTTCGGTCTGTGCCCTGGGTTTCCCTCCAGCCTTAGACCTAACAAGCTCTGAGATCCATACCTCTGTGGGCAGAAGGGAAGGCGAACATGGAGTTAATCAGGAGCATGTGATCTCAGTGAGCAGCGAGCATCTGCCAGGAAACACACCTCTGTGGTCGCAAAGTCCCCCTCCTCCTCTGTAACACGCTGCCATGCACAAGAAGGAAAGCCACAGGCAGATAATAGCATGACCCACCTCCAGGTCAATGAGCCATCCTCAGGGAGGCCCCTCCCTCTCACTATGTGCTATGTCTGAACTCAGTGCCTATCGTTTTTTTAGCCCATGTTCAAAGATGAAAGCTGAACACAGAATAGTTTGGTGGTGGCTTATGGTTGCATTATGCCCTGAAGTGAGCCTTCTGTACTTAGAGCCTATCTCCCTGAAGATCATAGAGTCCTGTGAGGCTGGATGACATATCTGCTTCATTCTTTAATGTGTGAATATAGCACTGTGACGGATGGATGGATGAATATCCCAAGTTTAGCCCATGGAAATGTTTGGATACTTTCTTAGCCACCCCATCACCTCTGTCATTCCACATAAACCAATTAGAACTAAGCATAAGAAAAGAAACAGTCTGTGCTCTGAGCTTCAAGACAGACTCTCAGTTGTGCTGGTCCACTGTAGCACAGTCCCAGGATGCTCCAGGGCAGGCTTGTGAGGAAGCAAGTGAAGTCCTCAACCATCATGGGACTTTCTGACTTTTCTACAACAGTTATCATCCATCTATAACTATTGCCCAGACTCAACCTACTCCTACGTTCTGTGTGACTTATGAGCTGAGAACGGTTTTCCCACTGTGAATAGTTGAACAAGAATTCCAAACAAAGGTCTGATGTAGTGGCAACTTCAACAGCCACGAGTGATGCTTCCGTCCAGAAACATGCACTCATGAGTTAGTTACTCATGGTGGCTTCTTTACCGTAATGACCAACATCAGCAGCTGACACTGCAGGGCCCATCCAACCTCAGAGAAGTCCTGTTCTCTCCTGACCGTGAACTAACTCCCCCTGTAATGGTGAAACAATCACTACAGACAGGCACATCGAGGAGGAAGCATTTATTCGGACATAACTGAGTTTGAATCCCTCCTCTGACACTTACTGGCTGTGTTTAATCTCTCGGAATCATTACTTTCTCTGCTGTCAAATAGGATTCGTCATCATCGTCGTCGATAGGTCACTGAGTAGCTATGAAGTAGTGCAGGGATGAGGGCATAGGGCCCACTTCCTGGCCACCAAACACTAGCCACCATTGGTATAGACTGCTCCTTAATTAAAATCGTTTTATAAACATATTTCAGAAGGCGTCAAAGTGTCAGCCCTCCCCCCAGAGCCGGATAACACACAGAAGGAATGGAAGACATTGTTAAAAACAATAGAACAAACTATCTAATCGGTGTATAACGGAATCCAGATGGATTATTCCATGCTGTTAGTCCTTGCCTTCCCCCACCCACCCAGCCCACTGGCAGGGGAAGTGGGGAAATAAATACACAACCACCCTATTTATATACAATGAAATTGAAACCATTTGGCTTTCTTTTCTCTTTCTCTCTCTCTCTCTCTCTCTCTCTCTCTCTCTCTCTCTCTCTCTCTCTCTCTTTCTTTCTTTCTTTTGAACTATTTGGAACCAAGTGTTCAGACAAGAGGCATTGGGGTTTGTCATTTTACACCAATGTCTCTGCGCGCTAATGTGAGTTAACGTTTGGCCTACAACCTGTCTCTGTGGGTCTGTCACTTACAATCCGGATAACAAACATGCACAAATGAGACCCATTTGCATCTATTCCCTAGGACGGGCTGATGTCATTGGAGGTAACCAGAATCATATGCTTCCTTGTCCAGCTCTTCCTGGTCTCACGAAGCTCCAAATGATTCTATTTTGGTAACTGCGCTTCATAGAAGAAAACGGAGGTGGTGTTAAGGGGGAGTCCTATGGGAGGCCTACCTGTGTACATGTGTGCCCTAAACCCTAGGGAGAATCAGGTCCCCACCCCCGACTCCTTCCTGATCACTCTGAACTATTCCACCACACACCTTACAATCACTTCCTTCCCCATGGGTTCTTGGGTGTACCACCTAACAAAAGGATGGCATTACCAAGTAAAGAGGAATCCCCAGGCTCACATCTGTGTTGGCGATTCACACATCTGTTTAAGGACTTCAAATTTGACCCTGCAATGCCAACAACCGTGGGACAAGGATTCTGTGATGTGGCTTTCATTTCCAGCCTCCAATAATCCCTCCAATTATGCCCTTATACTCCAGTCTTAATAATTCTTTTTTTTTTTTTTACATGCAACCTTGAATCTAAGCATAGCTGACCAATAAATGGAGGCCGGAGATAATCCTCTCGAAAATTCTTGTTTCAGAAATATCCAACTAAACAGTCACAGCACGGGAATTCCTATGTATGATAGGGTCTGTGTGCCCCAGCCTTTTTCTGCACTTACACACAAAGAAAGGTTGGTGCTTGGCTGGTCTAGAGCACCAGCAGCAGCCGTCAGGCAGAGGTGTGACTACATCACGAATATGACAGGAGATACAGATCACAGTGGTAAACAAGACAAGTCAGCTAACATCTTCTGCAGTCTGGCACTCACAGCCAGAGGACAGCTTCACACAGCAGGAAGTTGTTGGCGTTTCCTGGGACTCAACTGTGGCTTCAGGGAAAGACAGGGACCCCATGGAGCATACAGGATTCTATCCTGCCTTCTAGCTCTCCCCCTCTGACTGAGGTATACCATCTCCTGCAAGGCAGCTGGATCATTTGTCAATAGCCGAAAGATCCAGATGGTGGGAAACATCTAGATACTTGAAAACATCTGGATATTTCATTCTTTATCCAGATGTTGGGCTTCCCCTAGGTGCAGCCTGCTATCTTTGGTTAAATAATTTGAAGACGCATTTGGCCAAAAGGTAACTAAGTTTACTTCAGCAATTCCTTCTTGAGATACTTACGGCTGGCAAAGAAAAGCCTGCGCTCTCTGGGGAATAATACAGTTATTGGGGTTTGTTTTCATCTGAATGAATCAGGCAAATTACTTCTGGAGGGGAAAAAAAAGCTACAGAGTGAAAAACAAAAGCAAAATGGTTTACCATGCAATTTGGGCTCAGTCGGGTTAAGCCATCCATGTGGAATTTACAGAAGTGTGACAAAGTACCCAGGCTAGCGTGGCAGCACACACTAGTGATTTAAAAAAAAAAAAAAAGTTTCTTGACTGAATGCATGCACAACTGCATATGATTCTCGTTTCTCTTCTGTTTCCAAAGGCAGGTTGGAGAGCTGGCTCAGCAGTTAAGTGTACTTTGCTGCTCTTTGAGAAAACTGAAGTTTGAGTCCTAGCACCCAGGTAGGAGGGCTCACAAACCACTGTAACTCCACTTCCAGAGGACCTGGGAGAGGGGTTTTGCAGCACTCACCATGTATTGATGTCCATGTGGCACATTGCCAGCCTCCTGGGTTTGATATCCTACTGTGGAGGAGGTATAGTGATGGAGAGGAAAGTGCACTCAAATTTAATTAAGAAAATGTTAATAATGAAATAGGAGAGGACATATTGGAAAGAGTCACTATCCTTACACACACACAGACAGACAGATAGACAGACGGACAGGGAGGGAGGGAGGGAGGGAGGGAGGGAGACAACCCAGCAGCACACACATCGGAGGAAGAGCCTAGGTTACTCATTAGGGCTGCTGATTTGGGAGTCAGCTGTGGAGAGTTCTCTGTGGAACCTCCTCTATTTCTTAAGAACACTTGATAGCAGCCTTATTTATAATAGCCAGAAGCAGGAAATGACCCAGATGCCCCTCAACAGAGAAATGGATAAAAAAAAGATATGGTCCATTTACACAATGGAGTACTACTCAGCCATTAAGAACAATGACTTCATGAAATTCTTTGGCAAATGGATGGAACTAGAAAATATCATCCTAAGTCAGGTAACCCAGTCACAAAACAACACACATGGTATGCACTCACTGATAAGTGGATATTAGGAAAAAAGCCTTGAATACCCATGATACAATCCACAGACCATATGAAGCCCAGGAAGGAAGACCAAAGTGTGGATGCTTCAGTCCTACTTAGAAGGGTGAACAAAATAATCACAGGAGGTAGAGGGGGGGAGAACTTAGGAGGAAGAAAGGAGGGAGAGAGGAAGAAAAAGGGGGGCAGGATCAGGTGTAGGAGGAGACTGGGGAGATGTACAGAAGGTTGGGAAATTGAACAGAGGTGTGTAGCAATGGGGAATGGGGAACTGAGGGTAGCCAACAGAAAGTCCCAGACACCAGAAAAGCAAGAGGCTACCAGGGCCCAACAGGGATGGCATTGGCTGAAATAGCCAACAGAAGGGAGAGAGAACCTGTAGAGCCATATCCAGAGGTTAGGCACAGGCCCTGGTTGAGGGATGGGGCCACCCACTCTTCTCAAAATTTTAACCCAGAATTGCTCCTGTCTAAAAGAAATACAGGGACAAAGAGTGGAGCAGAAACTGAAGGAAAGGCCATCCACAGACTGCCCTACATGGGGATCCATAGTGACCAATCCCAGTCACTATTGCTGATGTCAAGAAGTGCTTGCTGACAGGAGCCTGATATGGCTGTCTCCTGAGAGGCTCTGCCAGAGCCTTACCAATACAGATGCTTACAGCCAACCACTGGAGTGAGCACAGGGACCCCAGTGGAGGAGTTAGTGGAAGGACTGAAGGAGCTGAAGGGGTTTGCAGCACCATAGGAAGAATAGCAGATCAATCAGATCCCCCAGAGCTCCCAGGAACTACACCACTAACCAAAGAGTACACATGGAGGGACCCATGGCTCCAGCTGCACATGTAGCAGAGGATGCATCAGTGGGAGATGCCCCTTGGTCCTGTGCAGGATAGATGCCCCAGCGTAAGAGGATGCTAGGGCGGTGAGGGTAGAATGGATGGGTGGGTGGAGGAGCACCCTCACAGAAGCAGGGAAGAAGGGGATAGGATAGGGGGATTTGTGGAGGGGAAACCGGGAAGGGGGATAACATTTGAAAAGTAAACAATTAAATAACTAATAAAAATTAAAATAAATAGCTAAACGTAAAAACTAAAAAAAAAAAAGAGAGAGAGAGAGAGAGAGAGAGAGAGAGAGAGAGAGAGAGAGAGAGAGAGAAAGAAAGAAAAAAGAAAAAGAAAAGGAACAGTTGAATGGGAAAGGGTGAAGGTTGGGAGCAGAGATTAGTCGGCTTTGGGGGCCACTGTGAACAGGCAAACGTAGTGACCAAGGAAGAACTAGGGGGTCTCTCATTGCCCCCTCCTGGCTGCTGCATCTAATCCCTAACTTCTTTTTCGTTTAGTCTTTTGAGACTAAGTCCCACTGTGTATCCCATGCTGACTTCAAACTCGTGATCCCCCTGCCTCGGCCTCATACTAGGGCTTCAGTGTGGAACACTATCCTCTGAGAGTCCTTGGCTTCTGCAGTGTCTCTAGGGATATGCACGAAGTACCTCTTGCTCTTTCAAACATTCTTGGGCTTTCGGCTTGGGAGAGCTGAGAACCTCACCCCGGAGCTGAGTCCCTCCTTGGCAGCACTTAAGCATCCGGGAGCCCGAGGGAATGTGGCCACAGTACTATACAAACCAGAAGGGAAGCCACAAGCCTACAGTGGCAGAGCTGCAAGTTCCCTGGGCTGTTAGCATACCAAAGCCAGCCTTTGCTCTCTGGAAGATAAGCTTTAGTGAGTTTGGGTTTTTGATATGCAAGCAAACTGACATCTAATTCTTCGCTCTGTTGTCTTTCTCCTTAGGTTACCCAAAAGCTTCGATGATCAGAGAATCTTGGGGTGGGCAATTTGTCCATTACTAGTTGCATGACCATTTAAAAAAATTTATTGTATTTTTATATATGTATACGTGTATATGCACACATGTATGGGTATCTGCAGGGCCGGAAGTGGGCCCAAGATGCCACAGTAATGGGACCCAAATACAGGTCCTCTGCAAGAGTAGCAAGTGCTCTTAACTGCTGAGCCAGCTACTCCAGCCCCCAATGAAATGATGGTTAATCTGAATAATTAACATAATTTAGAGGAGGCATGGCCACACACCTCTAGTTATGTCTATGAGGTTAAATTAAGTGGGAAGACTTACCCTAATTCTAAGTGGCACGATGTCTCCGGCTGGGGTGTCAGCTTGCATAAAAAGAAGAAGCATGCTGAACACCAGAATTTATCACTCTGTATCCTGATGGAGGATGCAATGTGACTGGTTGACCTCAGCTCCTGCTGCCATGCCTTCCCCAAACACACCCCTCGGAACTGTGAGCCAAAGTGAACCCTGCCTCCTCCTGCATGTGTTTTGTTTTGTTTTGTTTTGTTTTGTTTTGTTTTGTTTTGTTTTGTTTTGTCTAGCATTTGGTCATAGTAACAGAAGACATGGCTGATACAAACAGAAAGCAGAATTATGAACTCTCCCCTCAGCCCTGCAACCCCACTCCCACAAAAACCAAAAGTACTCTAGCAATTCAAACACACACACACACACAAGCACACGCCTGCGTGCATCCAGGAAAGCTCTCACTTTCCAGAGACGGCTTCCAGGTTGCCAGGGTCGATCACGGTTCCCGTGCAGGAAGCAGAGACCAAGTGCAGGCTAGCTTCCAACTCGAGTGTGAGGGAAACGAGACCTTTAGCTCAAAAGGAAAAGGACTCACGTCCCTCAGTGTTTTCTAAAGGGATATTGTTAGAAGCGATTCCTACTCCTGGATCTTTTGTGCTCCGGGGTAGAAACGGGCAATGGTCCAAACACCGTAACCTTTTCAGCAGCCATAAGGAAAAAGTCACTCCCAGTTTGCTTTTTATACTGCGGAGGTAGAAAGAGCAGGACGCACGGATTCGCAGGGGGATTAACACTGTCTTCCAAAAAAGAAGCAGGAGATACTTTATGGGGAGTGAAATGAATGATAATCGTATCACTGACTGCTCTCATTTCTTCTCAGTCCAGCATCGCATAAACACAGAGAGGGGCTACAGAGCTCCCCTCGGATCAAGGTGAGGTCATCCTGAGTGGAAATGATGCAGAGGCAAGCCTGCGGGTGGTGATCTCTCCAGACAAGGAGTCAAAACCCAGGGGGCAGGCTTCCAGAACACAGAGGTGGGCAGAACAGATAGTGCATTTTCCCATGTCCCATAAGTGACCATTCATACAAGTGAATACACGCAGAAACAATACACACAGAAATGCACACCCTCAAAGTACACACCCTGTGAAAGGAACTTTCTCCGTCACCATCCTACTCATTCCTGCCCTTGCATTACTAGCCTAGGGATTCTGAATTTAGAGGCAGACAGCTCAGTGGGCGCCAGGCTGCGCACAGGAGGATGTTTAGCGCCATCTCTCTGCTAGCTGCTGGCTGTCCCTCTCCAACACAACACCACATACAAGCATGTTTCCAGGCACTGGCAAATGTCCCTGGGAGGAAAAAAAATCACTATAAGGAAACAAATAAACAAATGCTGCTTTCTTTGATCCAAAGCAGAATGTGTGTGTGTGTGTGTGTGTGTGTGTGTGTGTGTGTGTGTGTGTGCAAGCGCCCATGTACATGTGTATGTGGGTTTGGTGTGTTTATCTGTGCAAATGGATATACATGCATGTGATGCACAACGCCCTATCAGCACTCAAGTTTCTCCAGATGCTTATACCATCCTTTGTGTGTGTGTCCACGCATGTGGGAGCATGCAGGTGCATGTACACCCGTGAACGTATGCGCATCAAGATCACAAGTTGATATTGCTCCATCTTCCTCAATTGCTTTCCTCCTATCTATATTTAGCATTTATTTACTTGTTAACTTATTTATTTAATTATTTTATATGTATTGTGAGTCAGGGTCTCTCAATGCAGCTCTGACTGTCCAAGGTATGAATAGGTCCAGGGTATGAGGAACAAGCTTGCCTCAAACTCAACTCAGAGACTTACCTGCCTCTCTGCCTTCTGAGTGATGGGTCTAAAGGCATGTAACACCATGCCTGTCCCCTTTACTTTTCAAGACAACCCCTTAGTGGACCCCCAAAATCAC
Source organism: Mus pahari (assembly GCF_900095145.1). Taxonomy (NCBI): domain Eukaryota; kingdom Metazoa; phylum Chordata; class Mammalia; order Rodentia; family Muridae; genus Mus; species Mus pahari. Next base: position 37,867,873 of record NC_034609.1, on the reverse strand, counting down.
TGTCTCAGCATGACTGGGAGAACACTGAGCTCCAGGGTTCCTATGTCCACCCACCAGTGCCAACCTTGCAATGCTGCATTGATGGCTGATTTTAAAACGTGCAGAAGACACAGACTCAGGTCTTTATGCTCACCCAGCAAGACCTTACCCACGGAGCCATCTCCTCATATCTAAGCACGGAGATATCTCCACATATAAGCCATCTAAGAGGGAATTTTACAGCACCAACCTGCAGGCCTTGATTGAACCTTACAAATAACTGCCCCACCCCTGGATACTTAGCCCTTCTCAGATTTAAAACAAACAATGACAAAATGTGGCTGTGCTTGTATAGTAGCAAGTCTACATAAAATCAAAACTAGACAAAAACAAAACACCGACAAACCCAGGACGCTGCTAACAGTACAATGCTAGGGGACACATGTGCTCCCTTAAGCAGGCGCTCCTACACAAATGGTGACTGCAAATAATGTGTGAAACCAGGAAGAAGTCTTTGGTCTGACTGAACCTGATATGGCCAACATAGGGAAACCCTACAGGCCAGAAGATTGGGACATAGTGGGAAGACTGTATCCATGAACCTTAAGGAGCCATGGTCAACTACACACGATCACACCAGCCAGTATTCTAGTATAGGCAGAGGAAGGGCTCACAAGTCTGAAGATCTATGGGAAGTAAATGGCTGCTGGGGAAAGGAGGGTCGGTTTTCGTCATGGACGATCCCCTTGAAGGTTACCCGTGTTCCAATAGACAGCCCTAAACCACTGTACATGCAGGCAACACTAAAGAGACCGAGTAGGAGATAGATATAGATAGATGGATAGATAGATAGATAGATAGATAGATAGATAGATAGATAGATAGATAGATAGATGATTGATAGGTAGACAGATGCTAGGTAGACAGACAGACAGACAGACAGATGATGGATGAGGACATGAATTTGAGGGGAATTTGGTGAAGCCATGACAATATTAGGGGAAGGGGATAAGGGTGGATATGATGAAACTACATTGTATTCATGCATGGAATTCTGAAAGGAAGAGAAGAAAATAAAGAGGTCAAGGCACTATAGCAGGAGCCAGAGCCTCTGTTGGTTCTGAGTCCCTGCCCTGCCTTTGTATCCTCATTTGTGTACAGTAGACATGGGAACACGAGTGGCTGGAGCGATGTAGATGTAGGTGGGTGTGCGTGCGAAGGCCAGAAGACATTACTCCTGTGTCTGAATTTTTCGGGAACCATCTAACATTCATTCATTCATTCATTCATTCATTCATTCACCTATTTATTTTGAAGTTTGGGTCTTCAGTCTCTGAGCAGCAAGACCCCAGGATCTGCCTGTCCCTTCCTCCCAACTGCTGGGATTACAAGCATCTGACACTATGCTCTGTTTTTGTTTTTTATTTTTTGTTTTTTGTTTTTTGTTTTTTGTTTTTTGTTTTTTTAAACATGACTTTCAGGCACTCACCCGACATACCCACACTTGCAGGGCAAGCACTTTACCAACTAAACAATGCCTCTAGAATCCATCTGGATCCTCTTCCCACTTCTGAGCCTCCTGCAGACATCAGCGCGAGAAACGAGCAGTCACTGTGTTCTTTGTCCGAGTCTCTTCACCCATTGCGTACACAGCTGACTTTGCTGACTCTTTTGGCACTGCTGGCCACAAAGAGTTAACCCCAGGAAAGGGAAAAAACAAAACAAAACTAGAAAGCAGACACCCTCCAGGACTGTAAAAGAGTCCTAGGGTCTGCTCAGTACTGCTATGGGGAAGGAGGTGACAGCTGAGTACCTTTCCATACACCTTCTGTCATCCCTGCAGCTAGAAACTGCACAGTCTAAGCTTTCTAAATACCCGCTGCTTAGCAGATAAAGAGAGGGATATGTTTATACACATTGGGCCTTGTGTGACAAGGGGGGGAAATACGTTAGCATAAAACATACAGAGAACAAAACTCAGCAACAAATCAGCCAGCCCAAACTTGCTTTGCCACCGACACACACCACATGCCCATATACCTTTCAGATTTCATCGTCTCCTATGCACTGAATGCTCAGGGCTGCTGGAAGATTTCCCAAGTCTCCTATCTGTTCCCCATGCCTCTTGGAAGCCTAGTGGCGATCCATAAATTAAGTCTGACTTTCAGAGCTGGTCTCGGAAAACTTCCCTGAGACCACACAGAGGACTGGCTCATGTTCTCCCTCAGTGTCCATTCAGCTATGGTTTCCAGAGAGCCTGGCTATTGTCCACTGTATCAGCAAAGGTGCTGGCTTCTCTCAGTGGGGGCTCACTGGAAATTGAGCTGGGCTCTTTGAGAGGCTAAAGCATTGGGAAAAGGTAGAAATGCTTAAGGCTATACAAGGGTAGAGAGATTCTCCTATGATTGTTTTGTTTTATGTTTAATAAGAGATGAGGTCTCCTATAGTCAATTTGGTTCCCAATTCACTATATAACAAAGGATAACCTTGAAGTCCTGATTCTTCTGCCTCAGTCTCCCTTGGGATGAAATTATGATTATATATATATATATATATATATATATATATATATATATATATATTTGATATTATAATGCCTGTCATTTCCACATTTCCACTGAGGACAGCATGGATGGGACATTCAGCCTGCACATGCTGCACTGGAGCTGGGACATACAGTACCATGTCAACGACTAGTATTATTGAACACCTGGGTTCACCTATCAGCTCCATCAGGAAGTCCTTTTGAACTGGCCTTGCTTGCAGAGATGAAACAAATTGGCTCCACAAGGAATACAGTCAGCAGTGCAGTTGTTATTCTGTAAAATATTAATTCATTCCATCAACAAACAGCATCCACATGAGTGTGTGTGAGCTCACACCAAGTGTGTGTCAGGCATCATGGGACCAGGCATGGCAGGGACGCTCTTAGGAGAAAGCACAGATTGTGAAGGTCAAGGTTCTGTGCAATCTTTACACCTGGAGCCAGGTCACAGGTGGAAGGAAACATAATAAGTGAATATTCTTACAGAAGTTGCTGTAATGCCTTTGGACATGTTTTGCAGATAATCACATGAGCTTAGCTTCTTCATGGGGGATGGTGGTGGTGATGGTGGAGAGGATGATGGTGATGGAAGCTGCAGGAAAACTGTGGTCACAAGAATGACAGAAATGGAATACCAATTGGAGGCCAGATGTCTTCATCAGTCTGGCCTAATCTAATCATCTCAGTGATCTTTACATTGGCCTAGCAGTTACCCTCAATTTACAGGGGAGAAAACTCAGATACAGAATAACCATCTGTTAGACAGCTGTCATATTACAAGTACTAGAGCTGGAATTTAACCCAGGGTACCTACCTACTTCCACAGTTACAATTCGTGACCTTAAATACTGCTAGGGACTCACCTTTTTTTTTATCATCCACTCCTTCTTCTTGATTAATAATGCTCCAGTTTAACTCTGGTTAACTGCACACCTACTATAAGCATCAGCCTTTCCAGACTCCCTTGCAGCTATGGGAGGTTACACAGGTAAAAGCCTGGCTTTGACAATGCTGGAGGAATTCTCACCTCTCTCTTTCATGTCTTGCCTGCCTGGGAAAATAACCTGGGGGGTATAAGCAATCACAAGCTAAGGCTCTGAAGGAGAACTACAGCAGCTGTGGTACCTGAGAGCCTTTGCTGGCAACTTGAACTGCCTGCTTTCAAAGCTTTTGTAATAAGAAAAGGAGCAAGGCTTGGCTGGGCAGGTGGGAGTCAGAGTCAATGACTTGCTAATGCAAACATGGAACATCAATCTTCCATCAGCTACTGTAACTTGGGGTGTCACACGGAGGATCAGTTCTCTGTCCTAAAGCTTCACAGTACAACTACAGGATCAGCAACAAAATTTGGCTAACGATGAGTTCCTTTTGTCCCCCCCCCCCCCAACAATATAGTCATTCAGGTAACCATTTCAGTCATTTCTGTCTCCTGGTTCTGGAAATCGGAAGTGCAGAATTAATGTTTCTGGACTAAACTCAACACATTGGCAGAGCTGTTTCTTCCCTGTTACTCAAGAAGGTAATGCATCCCTAGCATCTTGCAGCTCCTAGAAGCCACTGGTATCTTGCTTCGTGGCTGCATCACCACCCTTCCTAGTGCCTTCCTTCCATAGGCACGCTTTGCTATGATCCCCTCCAACAAGAAAGTGTAGAGCTGCACTTAGAGACCACACCACGGATTGTCTGTACCATCTCCCTGCTTCAGAACCCCTAACCTGACTACATCTGCAACGTCTCCTTTGCAGTGTAACATTCCCGAGTTCCTAGCATTCGGACCTGGATATAGGAGCCATGACCCCCGCTATCTGATTACTCTGTGCATTTGCTCCACAACTGTTCACTGAAAACCAGGAATTGTGCCATCAATAAAGAGGCAGCAGATAAACAATGCTTCCTCTTTGCATCATAAGCAAAATACCTCTACCAACACACTCTGATAAAACCCCACATCTGGTAACAGAAAAAAAGACAGGGTACAGCAACTGGAAATCAGAGTTATTAGTGAATTTTAACTCTCATCTGACAAAGATATAAAGGACAATTGTCCCAGAGAATACTGAAGAAACTCTCCAAGGGAAAACAAAATGGGGAAGACAAAACTTGGAAGCTCACAATAAAGAGGAACACGGGTTATTCGCAAACATACCACCCAAGTGGGGCTCCCTGAGAATTGTGGGAAAGAGGAGACAAGCAGGATTGTGGGGAGGGGTGAGGTTTGCTGGTACTGATGGGAAGAAATAGGGAGGGAATTGTGGGAGGGATGTGGTGAGAATTGTGGGCAGGAGTGTGGTGGGAATTGTGGGTAGGAGTGCAGGGAGAATTGTGGGCAGGACTGTAGGGGGGATTGTGGGTAGGAGTGGGGCTGACAGTGACATGTGGGAAGAACCAGGGCTTACTGGGAACTGTGGAGAGACAATTTCTCAACACTTTGGCCTAAGAATGTCCCCTTCTGGCCACAGACTGAAGGAAACCCAATACATTGGAATGGCATAGTAAATAGAACAAATAGCTAAAGCCATACAGGGAGCCATCTTTGGGAAGGGTGCCAAACAGAACTCTTGTGTAACTCAGGGGACCTCTGCAGATGCCACAGACAGGACTGTGAAATAGTTACTGGCACGTGGGAAAGCAAGTCTGGATGAGAAATCTAACCTTGACACAACAACGCATGAAACCCCTTCTGGAGCGAACAAGATTCGCCCTGCCAGAACCTTCTAGTGTAAAATGCCCAGAGGGAGTGTGGGTATTATTGCCCATGACAGGAGTCCCCAGAGCCTTCCTATCTCAAACTTTCTTTTTCTCACTTAACCCTATTTTTGGAAGAAAGAAGAAAAGCTAAACTTTTTATTAACTATAAATGCACTCGAGCAACACAAATATGAATTACTGGAAGATAATCACTTTTGAAGAGTTAAACACTAACACACAAGACGCTTTTACAGTCTCTATATAAACACAGCTCGAACCAATTGTGGGTATGTAAGCCACTGAGGAAGGCCCATGTGAGGGACATCTGTACTGGACATGTTCCCAATCAATGGAAAGCAATTCTTCTTGGTGGTCTGACCACTTAACTTAAACAAAAAGGCTCGAGCCAACTTCTATCAATGAGCCTTTCTTCCAACCAAAGAAAAAAGGAAAAAGAAAAAAAAAGAAGAAGAATTGGCTACTGGTTACAGCAGTGTTGTGCCACAAGGTTAATAATGATGGGTTTTAGGTCACTGGCAATTTCTCATTTCAAATTAACTCGAACCATCAACCCTCAAGCGTGGATCGTTTGATGTGGGCTGTGTGGGACCCATGGTGCTCCATGGACACCCACGTGGTGGGTGGGTGCCATTACTCTGTCCTTGGATCATTACTGAAAACGAGATAGGGCTTTCCATTCTTGAGAAAAAAACAAATTTAAAGAAAAGAGCAAAAAGGGTAAAAATATACAACAGTGCCTGTTTTGAGATCCAAGAATATTGTGTGGACACACTTGGTTGGAACCTGGATGGGCTGGTGACATTGAATTGGTTCGGGAAATTGGAACTTATTATGATTTTTTTTTTAACACGTTTAGAACTTAGTGGGGAATTATGAAATATCCCTACGTTGTGAGACAACGGCTATCTTCCCCACATTGCCCGTAGCTTTTTCTTGCCTGTTTCTTCTCCTTCCAAATGCTCTTAACACTGACACTCACCGGGAGGCTGGTGGCTTTGTTCATCCTGGCTGTTGGGAACAGAAACTAAATGACGCCAGTTCACTCCTCTCTTTCTATTAACAGAGTCTCCCTGGTCACCCAAAGCTGTCGGTCAAAGCTGAAGGGTCCTACTCGCCAGAGGATAACCTTGCCTCCACAGATGAGAGAAGTGAAGGACCAGAGAATGAACAGATGGTTCCAAACAGACTACCAAGCCTGTCCTAACAGAGGTTAGCCTGGAGGTCAAGAGGAGCTGAGAAACCACGGAGGTTAGAGATGGGAATTCAGATTCCCAACTAGGTGGGACAAGCAGCTGGGTCTCACCGCCCAATGCTCTTAAGTTATCTGTATGCTTAAACTGACAGGGAAGAAAGGGTTAGGGTTAGGGAGGAGAGAGAGAGAGAGAGAGAGAGAGAGAGAGAGAGAGAGAGAGAGAGAGAGAGAGAGAGAGAGAGAGAGAAAGAGCAAGGACAATGGAAGTTAATAAAATGGGGCTTTTCCGGTGTTGGTAGACATGCATGCTGGTTCCACCTCAGTACAAAGGGACCTGGGTATATTCGTGGAAATCCTTTGATGCCACTTCTAAAAAAAATTGTATCTGTCGATGCCATTCCCAGTGACCCCTCAGCCACTGATGACTCAGGTCTGACCTAAAACCAGAAGGCTGCCCACGGGGACACTGTTTGTGACTGCAAAACCAGGGACACATCCAGGGGTACACTGGGGGAGAATATGTAAAGTTGTGGACAGACTCTACCATGAGGCTGTGTGCCCGTGTTATCTGCCTGGGGACACTGACGAGGGAGGGACTCCATGAGATTGGCATTGATAATGGAGAAGGTGTACTCTAGAGTGAAAGACAAATCTATAAGCATTGTCTCCACAGGGCCAGCTTCCAGAGATGGTTTTCAATCGTCGTATTTAGGTGACAGGAGGAAAAAAATGTTATCTTGATAGTAGAGGATTTAAATTTATTGCGTAGCTGAAACTGGTTACTGAATTGAAATTATAAAGTAATGAATCATTTCCTGAAGAAAAAAAAAAAAAGTCGGGCCATTAGTAATGCCGCTGTGTGACGAACTACTTAGACATGTCAGAAGCAGAGGGTAGGGAGTAGAGAGAGGGAGGGTGGGGGCTACTATCTGGTAAATTATATCTAAATGTAGATACTTCGAAGAAGATGATAAATCTACGTTTAAGAGGGAAAAGGAAGTGGATCGTGCTTTGGGGTCACTGTGAGAAGGGCTGTAGAGACAGCCCAGTGCTGCTCTTCCAGAGGACTTGAGTTCAAGTCCCAGTGCACAAATTACAGCTCAAAACTATCTGTAACCCTAGTTCCAGGAGATACAGCACCCTTTTCTGACCCCCAAAGGCACTGGACATGCATGTTGTGAACATCTACATGTGTGAGCAAAACATTCATGTGTAAAATAGATAGGTAGATAGATAGATAGATAGATAGATAGATAGATAGATAGATAGATAGATAGATAGATAGATAGACGGACGATGGACGGATAGAATGCTTATTGTAAGCCTTCTGGTACTTTTTCCTCAGTCTCATTTTAAGTAATTCCTCTATAGGTCCCACAGAAATCTATATCGCTAGACACTTTCCATACACTGGGGCGGTGGGGGTTGGTCCAGCTCCCCAGGCATTAGCACGCTGGTAAGATGTTTCCTGCCTCCTTCCCTATCTGAAGGCCCAGCAGCAGAACCAACTTGACCCACATCTTTGTCCGAGGCCCTGCATCTCCAACCTGATGGCCAGTGTGAGAGCAAACAGGAGATGCAAAATTCACAAATAGGGGGATATCCCAAACTGGCCTGGGGTATCAGTGTGTATTTTTAACGTCCACCTGCTCATTCTTCTTCGCTGTTTTACTGATACATCTAGAGAAACAGGGTTCCCTCAACATCGTCAGTACGGCAGATCTGTCTGTGTGTCACAGGTTCTGAGGGTCAGATGCAGTCACGGCGTGAGGAAGAACTTATCCCTGAAGTATCTCACCTACAGACAAATGTACTACATGGCACAACCTTTGGGGTGGACACTGAGTGACACTCACAGCCTCGTGTTCAATGTTCCCTCGCCAAGGGCCTTCCTGAGAGTCACTCTAGAGGCTGGGCTCTTCCAACCCAGGGAAGAGACCCCCATATGTGGACGTGTCAGAGAGTCTCCTGTCAAGTGCTCTTGGGTTCCCATTGAACCAGAACATGGGCAGAAATGCAGTTTATCTTTTATGGTGTAAAAAAAAGGAAAGGAGGGCTGAGGAGGTGAGTCGGGGGGGTAAAGTCTTGTAACCCCAGCTCTGGAGGGTGGGTGCAGACAGGAGGAGTTTGAGTGCTGAAATGACAGGGTCTGGGTTCTGCAAGAGAGATGTTATCGCTAAGACTAAGATGGAGTGGATGGCTCAAGAACCCTGCCCATGCACTTGCAGGGATGCACCCCCTACTCGCACATACATGTGCACATACAACATAAACATGCATATACATGTGTGCTTACACAAACAAACACACACACACACACACACACACACACACACACACCAAAAGCAAAAACAATAAAAAGGGGGGTAGGGGTGGGAGGAAGCACCCAAAGTTACAACGCGGCAAACGACAGAAGCTAACATTCCTGACCACTTACATGTCCCGAGGAGTGTTGAGCCATTCACATGTGTTTTTCTCACTTGGTCCTTCCAGACTCTGAGGCAGGAATCAGTATTAATTTCACATTTCTAGGTGAGCAAGCCAAGGCTCCTAAAGCTGCAGCAAACTGTCCCAAACCATGCAAACAGCAAGGGGCTGAGCCAGAAAGCAAACCCAGATCTGCCTGAGCCTGTGCTTCTGAGGTCCCATCTGCACTGGGGCAAGCGGTCTTCCATATCAGCCCTTCTGGAGAGACACTTCTTCCCAGATCTAACTCTAGATCCTGGGGGCATTACAGGCCAGTCCCACGAGCCACTCATTTCCAGCCCAGGAAGAAGCCATCTTCCCTGGAATTCCCTAGGGCTTCTTTGCACGATCTCTGGCCCTTTCTAAGCAATGGATTTAGCTTTTGTCTAGGCTGTAAGAATAAGTATTATGTTTTTTTGTAGTCTTGCTGCACAGTTCCACACAGACTCCCTGCCTATTGATGGAAAAATAAGCTGCCCTGAGTCAGCCCAAAAGACAGTGTCCACGGTGGAATGAGGTACATTTGGTAGGATTGAGCCTCTTAGGGGTTATGATAAAGGATATGCTATACTGGTTAAAAAACAAAAACAGAAGAAAACCCCATGTATTCTGTCTATAATGTGTATATGTTAATCAAACTCCAGCAGTCTCCTTAAAATTGCTGTACTGTCTCTAGGGAGGAAACTAAAGGACATATTTTGGGGGGCATTGAATGGAAATTACTCCTTAATATAGTTCTACACTGACAGACTTACAACATTTTTTCCAAATTATCTACCCAGAGTCATGGGGGCTGCTGCTGGCAGCCTCCCTATGCGAAGTCATAATTAGCAGAAAATGGAAAAATCCAAGTAAGATGGGGGCCATGAAGCTGGGTTCAGGGACCCAGGGCAACTGTTGATCCATGAGAAGATCAAAGCTGCGTAGAAACCATTCCTGGGTTTACACAGCTGCATGTTCCATGCAGGAGCTCTAAAACAAACACAGCCAGGACCTGAGGGGGGCCCGTCTTGTGATAGGGAGTATGTGGGTGTCAACGAATCTCCAGGACATCAAGTGACCCCAGGGGCTGGAGGCCACCGCACTGCAGAGCTGGAAAGGGAAGTTGGTGCTTTCCCCCACAATCCAGAACTTATCTTTGTTGAGGCAAAAACTTTTTTTTTTTAATCCAGCCTTCTGCCAACATAATAAGGAAGAGGATCATAGAGGATCATTAACCGGTATGCAAGAAAGTTGTAGAGTCTTATAAACACAACCCAAGAAACGTGTATTGGTCAGAGCTTAATAATCTGAGAATGAGAAACTCGTCACTCCAGCTCATCTGACTGAGTTGCTGTGTATGGCAAGCCGAGTGAGACCCAGAGCTTGCAAAACTCCTTTAGGTACATAAATCCCTAAACTCAGTAATAACGAAGCCATATGTCACTGTGCTTGTGGGTAGGAGCTGCTGCATGAGGCGCAAACACAACAGCAGCTCCCACTATCGTTTGGATTCATTAAAAATAAAACCATCTCATACGCCTGCAAATGTTGATTTTTATTTTATTTTATTTTTGTATTATACAACTTTCATATTTCCCTAGTGTATGGAAATATAGTGTCTTTACATGGTTGTTCTCAATGTTTTCAACTTGATATACATGCAATATTAGGAAATGAAAATTATGTGTATATATATATATATATATATATATATATATATATACACCCACACCCACCCACACATATATGAACTCTGTGGTTCATGTATTAGAAAACAATATGTTTTGCTCATTAAAGGCGCCAATATAAATGCTATAAACCATGAAATTACCTTTGAGCCCTTCCTGAAACAACCAGTTCACAAACAAATGATCCATGCAAAAGGCAAAGGGGAGATTACAATAAGACTAAGTCACATTTTCATTTCAGAATTGTTTTTAATATAAAAAAGCATTATTGCCACAAAAACCAACATCTGGGGCAGGTACATCCAATTTGTGGAGGAAATATCAAATGGTACAGGCTGAGAATGTAAGTTCAAAGCGGGGGCTCTACGTGTTTTCCAAATGGGATACAGGACTCACATTTACAACAAATTATCCCAATAAGAGAAATTTACTTTTGGTTTTCTCAATCCAGAGCGCCAGCGCAAAGGCAGTGGTAGCAAAAGGCCTTCACTAAAGTGAGCTTGATGGTGTTCATACCCTAAAAGTAAGGTCCTGGCATAGTGGTGATCAGTGGACACTGCGGGCAGAAGGGAACGTACCCCATAACTCAGCATGCTCAAACTGAAGCTATCAAAGCCATTTAAAGCCTTTTGTGTACTGTGCTTCCCAGACAAACATCATCACCACCATCTGGGAATCTAAGGATGTGGAGCACTGGGTCTCATTCCTGAAGTCTTGAAATAAAAGGCTCTGGGATGACGTCCTGGGATGTGTCTTCTGAAAGGACCTCAAGATGCTGTCATGTGCTCTCTCCTCTGAGACTACAAGGAGCCTCCACAGGTTCTTCGACCTGCTTCCAAGCCATTGACTCCCACTCTCTCGCAATGCAAAAAATACAGAAGCTGAGGCTTTGTGCACATCTGCTCAGATGGAGCCATGGCAAAGCTTTCGACTATACGAGCTCAGCTAACATTGGCAGCATCACTGAAGACAGAAACCAAGGTCACAAGACATTCCCAAAAGCCTTCTAGGTCTTAAGGCAGCAGACACAGCAGAAACTGGAAGAGTCCAGACCTCTGAGCAAGGTGCTCTGCAATCGCTGAGCCTCCCTGTGTGAGACTTCTACACAGTCCTCCCTGTGTAGAAGTCTACATGTCTACCTTTTCCAGATCTTGTTGGCAACTCATTCATGCATTCATCCATTCTGTGTGATTGCTCATTCACGTAACAAAAAACACCAACTTAGTTCTCTCTTCCGCCTCCTTCATTTCCTTCTCTCCTTTCTGTCTTCCTTACACTGGCCCCCATCTTAGAACAATAATGCTACAGCACACTGTCTTCTGAGAGCAGAATATCATTACTCTACAAGTGAATATTATCATGTGCACTAGATTGCTGTATTTCACCAATTTATAAGGTCCACCATCTAGTGAGAGTCATATGCACAAAGAAATCATTATAATTCACTGGGTTTGGCATAAAACAGAACTCTCCACTATGAAGTCTTAAGTCGACGCAGAAACTTATTTTTCTCACATTCTCAATGGGAAGGAGCAATAGACTCAATAAATCCAAGCCCTACAGAACAAGTGAGATTAGAAAGGGGGAAAGCTGGAACTACCTGTGTTTGATCCCTATAATCCATAAGAAAAGGCTGGTAAGGTTACTCACCATTGATATCCCAACACATGGGACTCGCTGGCTAGCCTCTCTAGCTAAACCAGTTGAGTCCTGGGTTCCAAGGGAGAAGAACCCTGTCTCAGACAACAAGGAAGCCAACAATTTAGATACCTGAGGTTGATCTGTAGCCTCCAGATGTGTGCACACATATGCGCCTCCCCAAACATATAAAAACATACACATATACCTACACATAATATATACACAGCACCAGCATACAAAGAAAGTAGGTTATAAGATTCAGGCAGGGGAAAGCCATGAAGCTCAAGGGCACTGGCTCACCAACTGAAAATTTCTCTCTGGCAAGAAACACGTCTTCGTGCCTCTAGGTCTCTACCTCAACTCTGGGCTGGACTAGAACTGCTGAGTCGGGTCCAGCAGAGATTAAACTGGACAGGCAGCCAGGAGGTCAGTTCTCGATGCAGTAGTGTTACTTAGAGCTCTAATTGAGTACAAGAAGAAATGGGAATTGAGGAGAGCAGGCTGGAGCCAAGTAACAAAGGCTGACCATTCTCCACCAGCCAGGACAGTGGGGGACCGACCAACTGCACACATGCTCACCTGCTTCCTTAAAGGACACATCAGATCCATGCAGCTTACAACAATGAGGAGGCGGGAGAAAGAAGGGATGAAGGAGAGAAGGGACCACAAGTAACATAGACAAGTAGTGCCAGGTTATCAGAGGAGAGGGCTCAGGAGAGAGAGCCACTGCTCTACACTTCTGTACAGGTGAGACTTGGACTCAGTTACAAAAGGTGCCGGGAGGCAGAACAAAGATAAGAAACCCTCTATGCCCCCATCTGCACTTTACAGCTTAATGGGAGAGAGTTAATATCTCCCTCCTTCATAACAGTGCTGGGGTGGGGAGAGAGAGAGAGATCCCTATTGCCTAGCTGGGTTGACCAGTGGCTTGGAGGTGAGAGGGCACCTCCAGAGCCACACAGGAGTCAGATCTATGAGGCCAAGAAGGGTATTAGGCAGGCCCCCCGGGGCATATCCACCTAGGGGGTTATCCACCAGGTTCTGATACTTCCCCCTGATGGAAGGCACCCCTTTGGCCTCGATCGCTCACTGCCAAGGAGACTCGGAAGTGGGGTTATCGTGTTCTTGAATACTTTACAAAGTAGTTGAATGTCATGCTCTTCTAACTCTACAGCCCCTCCCCTCCTCCTCCCTCCCCCTCTCCAATCAATCTGGAGATATTCGAGGGTTCTAAACACCTCAAGGCAAGGCCGGCACTTACACTGCATGGAATGTCCTGACTTTCTGAAAAGAGCCATATTGGCTCTATCATGTAAATACATTTGAAGAGAGCTTTTTATTTTCCTTTTCATTTCTCTTAAAAAAATAAATAAAACATAATTTTTCAAATAAATCCTAATTTAAAGCATTTCCAGGTCCAAAATATAATTATTTGGACCGCATAAATAACACAGTGGGTGGAACAGGGATTGCATGCATAGCGATAAAAGAAAAAAATACTTGGATCTGTTATTTTCTTAAAATTGCTGTGTTGTTACCATTTTTATTGAGTTCATTAAAAGACTATAAAAATCAATTCAAACATGTTTGCAAACGGATTTCCAAATTTCATGACAGCAATCTTCGGTTGTTAGGCCAAAGATAAGATGACAGATGTCTCTATTCCTACAGCTTTTGTGTCTCCATTTATTCATTCATTCTTCATTCAGCCAGTCAACATTATCCTCTGTAGGCCAAGCACTGAGGCAGGGACAGTCCCCATGCTCAGGGCATCAGCAGGGTGGTGATGGACAGAAACTGAGGTGCACCGGTGATACCCGTGGGTGGCGAATTTTGTATATAAATGATTAGATGGTATCTTTCAGGCTGGAAAGACATAATGCCTCTGCTGTAACTCCTGGCCTCGGCTACTGTGGTCCAAAAGCAGCTGGCTAAGCAACAAGGAAATGGACAAAAGGAGCTGGGTTCCAAACAAACTTTCCTTCTGGACAATCAAACTTGAAATTCACATGTTAGACATGTGACATGAAAGAGTTTTCTGCTTTGAAAAATGTAAATTATTAAAAAAAAAAAAAAAAAAGCAGGGCTTGGAGGTATAAAGTCAGTAAAGTGCTTGCCTAGCACATGTGATCTTGGGTTTGATCTTCAGTATTGCATTAATCAGAATGGGGATGAACATCGGGAACACCAGTGGTAGGGGGATAGAGGCAGGAGTTCAAGGCCATCTTCAGCTATATAGGAATTTCTGAGGCCAGCCTAGGCTATACGATATACACCCCATTTCAACAAAAGAAAAAAAAAAACTAAAAAACAGGCCAATTGTAAGTAAAATTTAAATTTAAAAAGGGGATTCCCAGAACCTAATTTAGGTTGTTATGCAAGGAAAAATGTACTGTCTTCTGGCTGATCATTAAGTATCCAGGCAGGACAATGTTGGGACTATGAGCCTCAAATCAGTCCCCAGGGCCTCTTCTAACAACCCAGGTGGCATTGCTTCTGGGGTGAAAGGTAGAGGGACTTCTTCCCTTAGCTACTGGCATTCAAATGCCTTGGCCCAGTCCCCTGCCCACTCCTTTGGTGACTTTCTCTGGAAACTCAATTCCATCTTGACAAAGTACTAGTTTTGCTTTGCTGTTGATAAACAACAACAACAACAACAACAACGAAACCCATGGCTGTATAACTTTGATGAAAAGCTAAACCAATGCTTTCTGAAAATTCAAAGAAGTATTAGCCCTTAGTTTGAAACCTGGGAATCCAAACAGAAGGTAGATTCCTTGGTCAGCTTCTAAAACTCTCCTGAAAGGAAACCCCTGTATTAGTCCCAGGTCCCTTATCCTGACTCCATTGCTCAATGACAGCCACCAGCCATCTCTGTTATGATGAGAGAACACAACTTAATCCATGTGAGTGGCCTTCGGTGGGCGACTGTTCAAGCACGTGAAGGTTCTAATGTAATTATGGAGCATGTTCGGCCAACTCACTGCAAATGTGCTGTTTATCTGAAAGAGGCCAACACTGAAGTGTGGTGAAAATAACGCTGGACTCTGACCCTTAAGCAAAAGATACACACAGAGTGAAAACAGGGGAGAGGAGAGAAACTGAAGAAAATACTCCACCGGGTATTTCTGAAGATTAAAACATACTAGCTTAGCTCCCTGAATATTTACCTGATGAATTAAGATTGAATTCCTAGTAACTGTTGACAAATATCAACTGGATGAGAGAGACAGAGAGCGAAAGTGAGCGAGCAAGAGAGACAGAGACAGAGACACACACACACACACAGAGAGAGACAGGGACAGACACAGCGAGAGAGAGAGAGAGAGAGAGAGAGAGAGAGAGAGAGAGAGAGAGAGAGAGAGA